>NC_037688.1:29846839-30167648 GCF_003255815.1 Theropithecus gelada
ATCTTACAAACCTGATGCCCAGCCTTCTTTTCCCATGACATGGCATGGAGGGGCATTCAGCAAATTATTTATATGCTGAATGAATAAATTAAAAGAAAGAAGGAAGAAAAGAACATGATTTTTATCCTTTACCTACATTTTTTCTTTATTATTTATTCTTTCACTACTTTTAGGCTACTTTGAAGGACAAGGAATAGACATTCATGCAAGAAGACTTTCAAATGCCTGTTCTAATCTAGCCTTTACTGTGACCTGGGATCCCTTGTATTTTGAGCTTCCTCTGGAAGGAAGAGAGATGGATTTGAATTAAAGAGAAAATTAGGCCTATAACCCACACTGGCCTCTCTTCATCATCTGCTTTTCCACCTGCACGCCTCTCCCAAGCTGGTAGACCTTATTGTGGAAAGTTATGTCTTGTCAATTAAAATTAAATATGTCCGTTAGCACTATTGCTACCACCTCAATTAGGTCTGTTAGCAATTATTTTATTTACTCTCAATCATATTCCCCGAAGATATCATCTTTCCCATCCCTCAAGCTTGCAGCCCACTCACCCACACATCTCTCTCCCAAGTTGATCTGCTTTCTGCTTTACTGAGATGAGACTTTCCAACATGAACTTCAACTTCCTCCTTCCACATCCAAGTGATTTACAACCCATCCTATTATTTCCTTGCCTGTGCCAGAAAGGAAACTGCCCCATCTGCTTTACAAAACTAATTTGCTCCTTAATCGAAATCCATCCTTCTTCCTTCCAGAGCCCTATTCCATCAGTTATCCCATTCTGTTTTGTTTTTTACAAGTCTTCCAAATTTCTAGTTTCTTCTTTTTTACATATTAATATACTTAAATATTTTCCTATCATAAAATGACAAGAACAACAAAAAGTTCATCTTTCTCCTTCTTTTCATTACCAAACCTGCCAAAAGAATAATCCATGAATATTAGCCTCTCTTACTCTTAATCATTTCTAAACCCTTTTAAAGTGACCTCTTATACCATTAATTTGAAATTGTCCTGTCCTAAATTGCTATTGACATTCTAATCCCTATATCTGATGACTTCTCCTGAGTCCTTGTCCTCCTCTATCTCTCTGCAGCATTTTATGTCATTGATCACCCTCTCCTTCATAAAACACATCCTTGGCTGCCTTGACTTGGATTGATCTTGGCTACGCTCTTGGAACTCAAATTTACATTTGCCTCATCCTTCTGTCACATAGAGGTGCTCCCCCAGTGTTCAACTCTTCCATTGATGATCACTCAACTCTTGTGGTGATTGCAACCATTTCCAGGCCCTTGACTATGTCCTCAGTGCAGCTGGCTCCCAGATCTATATTTCTAACCCGACACATACTGCAGGTCCACATTTCCAGCATTCTGCTGGACATAAACATTTACTAAAAACTAGACTTTTCTCCTCGACATATTCTCCCAAACCAACTCTACCCCCTGGGTTTCCTGTTTCCCATCTCCAGACTCAAAAGTAAAAATTATTTTTGTGCCTTCTTTACCTAATTAGTGTCCAGGTTCTATCAACTCTACCTCCACCCCTGTCAAATCTATCACTTTCTTTCTGTGAGCACTGCCACTGTCCAGCATGTCACCTCTTGTCTCAGATTTCACAGCAACCTGCCACCTGCTCCCACTTCTTCCAGTCTATTCTTCCAGCACGTCCTGAATCTTCCATTATTCTCTCTCCTAATAGTGCTTTATATGCTACAGATAAAAGCCCCAAATGCCACCATCTGGACCCTTTTTTTTCTCAGACATAATCTCTATAATTGGTCTTTACACATACTGCTCTCCAGCCAATCCAAACTTCACCTTTCAGAATAAGTCCCACACTTCCTACCTTTGGGCCTCATCTTTTTCCCTCTTGCATTAGCTTCCTAAGGCTGCCATAACAAAGCACCACAAATTGGGTGGTTTAAAGCAACAGAAAGGTAGCCTTGCCCAGTTCTGGAGGCTAGAAGTCCAAAATCAAGGTGTCAGCAGGGCCATCTTCTCTTTGAAGGCCCTAGGGGAAGAACCCTTCCTTCCCTCTTCTAACTTCTGGTGTTGCTGCAGCCCTAGGTGCTCCTTGGCTTGTGGATGCATCACTCCAGTCTCTACCTCCATCTTGTCATGGCCTTCTCTCCTGGATATCTGTGTCCAAATTTCCCTTTTTTTAAATAAGGACACCAGCTCTAATCCAGTATGACTTCATCTTAACTTGATTACATACATCTGCAGACTCAGTTCCCAAAGGGGGTCACACTCTGTATGCACTGAATGTTTGTGTCCCCATCAAAATTTTTAGGTTGAAATTCTAACCCCCAGTGCAATGGTATTAGGAAGTGGAGATTTGGGGAGGTAATTAGATCATGAGAGTAGAACCCTCATGATGGAATTAGTGTCCTCATCAAAGACACCCTAGAGAGCTCCTTGACCTCTTTCCACTTGTGAGGATATGAGAAGATGGTAGTCTGCAAATCAGAAGAATGCTCTCACCAGAACTTGATCATGCTGGTATCCTGATCTTGGACTTCCAGCCTCTAGAATTGTGAGAAATGAATTTCTAATGTTTATAAGCCACTCTGGCCATGGTATTGTCTTATAAGTGCACTTACAGAGTGTGGCTAAGACACACTTACAGATTCTGGTGGTTAGAACTTCAGCATATCTTTCTGGGGGACACAGTTCAACCCCTAACACTTCTCTGCAGAGACCTCTCCCTCCACCCAGTTCCATAGGTCAGAATCCTTCCACTGCTCCAGAGTTTGGTTGATTTTGACCTCTCCTAAGAAGTTGCTTATAATCCCCTGAGATAACACAGTATTTTGCCCCTTTTTATAGTGTAGCTATTTCTATATATCTTCTTTGTGCTGCTAAATTCTAAACCCTTCCAGACATAGGACATATATATCACTCATCTTTGTATTCCCTCCCTCACCCCATGCCTAGCAGAGTACCTTTTACTCATGAACTTACCTGGTTAAATCAAATTAAAATAAATTTCCTTTTAGATATGAAATTTTGACCATTCCTATATTTTTGTCACTTAAAGTAATTTTTCACTTTCATCATTAAATCTAAATGTTGGCCAGACCCAAATAATTTCAATCTGGATTTACTTTTCATTGAAATGTTTCAACATTAATAACATATCTCTTTCCCCTTTTTTTGAAACTCTATAAATTGGTTTCTATAGGTCATTTTTCTATGCATCGATTTCTTCCTTGGATTATTTTGAAGTTAATATTGCAGGTGCCCTGAATTCTGTTGGAATCTAATCATCTAGCATTCAGAAGATATATCAAAGAGTGGTCCAGGGAGCCTGGCTTGGACCTTCAACTTCAGCCTTGCAGGTAGTATGCTGAGATTAAATAAGCATAGTCAAACACAGGTTCCTTCAGGCCTAATTTTTATGTTTTAAATATGTAAGTAACTCTTTATTGTAGGGTGATCATAATTAATATGGTATCCCCAATCCTATATTAATTAATTTTTTATTCCTGCAGTTTTCAAGTTTGAAAAAAGATAGTATAACTAAATGCTTTGCTAGCTCACAGCATTATTGCTCAAGAGGAATAATGCTCTTGTACTTTAGAGTAGGTAACTATCCTAGTTTTTCATGTAGAGTTGCTGCATATGTATATTCCTCTGTGTGTGTGTGTGTGTCTGTGTGTGTGTTCATGGAATGGCTGGAATCTGTTTAATCTCCTGAATAGATTGAGCACATACACAGCAAGAGCATTCAGAATTTGGGCTTTTAGTCAAGGACATGATTCTCTTTTTAATGCATATTTGGGACTGACAGACAGAATTACTGAGGATCAGCAGTCATGGGGAAAAAAGGAAAAACAAGTGAAATGGTAGATTGAAATGGTGTTTAAGGGCCAGTTTCACTGCATGTGCTCGCTCTACAGAAAGGGTCCTAGGGGCTGTGGGGAAATAGGTGGCCTGCGGGCTGTGAGCTAATGCGGCGCTGCTGCTGTTTGCATAGCTGTACAGCCCTAGGAGAGACCTGGGAAAGCTAGCTTGAATTCCAATGAATATTTACAATTACACTGCTCCATAGCAGAATGCAATCACAGCGCTCCAGTCTACAGGTTTTATGCATCAAAAGAAAATGAGAGGAGAGCAGCAAAAATGGAGTTGCCTTTGGAGAGACTTACAAACACAGATCTCACTGCTTGTGGCAGAACTAAAATGCTTTCTTTCTGATAGGAGCAATTTATTCTTCAGGCACCTTCCTTGATAGTAGAAAGCACCTGACTGGGTTTTGAAGTAAGAAAGTCTTCAGTAGACGGTTTTTAATTCTGAGCAAGAGAAAGGCATAGAATTTCAATTTTGTTTTCTAACAGCAGACCCTAGAGAGCGGTGGGAAAATCCCTAAGCATGTTCACAAACTCCTTCTTTCAGTTTGTGTTTTCATTCTGTTCTCACAGATTGTCATTGCTTCATTGGGTAGCCCTGGGAAAAGCTGCCACCATTTTGTATCTCCAGTTTAAAGCCTTTGGATAATTGATTACCAGTAAGGCATGCAATGCCCTTGCTCATTTTTTTTCTCATGAGCTGTTGATCCACACCAAAGATTCAGAGAGAGCTAGATGGGAAAAATCAGTCAGAGCCACTTGGACCCAGTGAGGCAATTCTTAACTTTTAGAGGTGCCAGAGTAGATGAAATGGAATGCTTTAAAAGGACTTGACCAGAATCTGGTTTTGGACTCAGCTGACTAATCTCCCTGACTATTAAGATTTATATTGGATTACTATCTGCTAGCAGCCTGGGTTGCTGCGCTAAGCAGAAGCCCTGTCTGCTACCCATCCGCATGTTTACCCATGATCAGTCCATTTCCTCCCATCAAGATGTCCACCTGATGCCGCTGTCTCCCATCCACCTCCCTGCCTGTTGCCCTGTCCTACCACTAATCCACGCATCTTTTCACATATCTGTATATCAACTTGCTTGTACATATCCAAGCTTGGAGCAGAGGCAGGCAGGAGTCAAGAACCTATATTTTTGTGACTAGGCATTGGCAGATCTGAGAATGCATTTTTCCTTCTCTGATTATATCTTCTCAGATTCTCAGTGGATTATGGATGCAGCGGAAGTGTCAAACCAGGAGCTGGGAAAAGGGGAGGCTTTAGGTCCTCATGACCTCCATCAACTTTCTGCTGTTCTTTGTTGTACATGAATCATGTGTTCTCAGTCATACATAAGTGCTATGCAAGCACAACTTCAGGGCACTCCTCCTGCCAACTGGATCGCTGCCTCTAAGTCCCTTCTTCAAGGAAATTCGGTATCCACTAAAGTTATTTAGTAAGTCTTATGGTATGCAAAACACATATGGCCTATGAGTTTGCAATAAACGAGTAGATATTTGTTGTAAAAACCCATGGATGTGGTATTACTTAGTGCAGGACAAATAATCATCTTAAGCTAATGTGATTGCTTGTTCTTTACTCTTACAGTCAAAGAAGTATTACACTTAATCCCTAGTGATGCCAGGAGGCCAGGCATTTGTTCCAATATGGCTACGACTGCTGAAAACATTTGAGTCTCCTCTTCTGGAAGTGCCCATTAAAAATTTTAAAGTAGAGGACTTCAATAGACATTTTTTCCAAAGATGATCTACAAATGGGGCTGGGCACAGTGGCTCATGCCTGTAATCCCAGCACTTTGGGAGGCCAAGGTGGGTGGATTACTGGAGCCTAGGAGTTTGAGACCAGCCTGGGCAACATGGCAAAACTCCATCTCAATTAAAATTTTATAAAATCTTTTAATAACAAAAAAGATATACAAATGGCTAACAAGCACATGAAAACAAGCTTAACATCATTAATCATTAGGGAAATGCAAGTCAAAACCATGCAACACCACTTCACATCCAGTAGGATGGCCACATTTTTTAAACGAAAAACAATAGGTGTTTGTGAAGATATGGAGAAATCAGAACCCTCATACATTGCTGGTGTAATGTAAAATGGTATAGCTACTGTGAAAAACAATTTGGTGGTTCTTTAAAAAGGTAAACATAGAATCACCATATGCCCCAGCAATTCCACTCTTAGGTATATGCACAAAAGTATTGAAAACAGGTGCTCCGACAAGGACTTGTAACTGAATGTTCATATCAGAACTATTCACAATAACCAAAAGACATTTGGAGCAACCTATATGCCCTTCAACAGATGAATGGATGAACAAAATGTGGTACATACATACAAGGAAATGTTGATTTTAAAAGGATTGCTACATGCTACAAAATTAATGTACCTTGAAACCATTCTGCTAAGAAGTTAGTCACAAAGTACCACCTAATATATAGTTCTGTTTATATGAAATATCTAGGATAGGCAAATCTATAGAAAGTAGATTAGTGGTTGCTTAGGGCTGGGTTGGGGAAAGAGGGGTTTGTGAAAAGTAGGGACATAATGGCTAAAGGATGTAGGGTTTCTTTCTGTGGTGATGAAAATATTTTTAAATTGCCTGTAGTAATGGTTACACATATCTGTGCCTATACTAAAAATCATTCAATTGTACACTTTAAATGGGTGGATTATATGGCATGTGAATTAATTTTCAATAAAGCTGTTTTATTTTTTAAAGCAGGTTGTAAACTGTACTTATAAAAAGTATTAACTCATTAGTTTATGGTCCTACCCAATATTTTTAAGTAACAAATAATATTATCCGCTTGTTGACTTACTTATTTTAGAAGTTTGATCCCAAATGACCTTTAGCTATTTTTAGAAATCTCCTTTGAAGTGGTAAATATTTGCCACCAATGATGATATTCACAATAAAGGCAAGAGGTGATGAGAGAACTGCCCAGAGAAGAGTTCCCAAAATGTTTACTTGTATCTGTGAAATAAATTGGTCATCTCATGACTTCAGAAAGGGAACTCTCATTTGGAGCTAAATGTTCTGGTGTGTTAAAAAAAAAAAAGTCACACTTCATATCTGTGTATACTCTGGTATACACATATAAGTGGTATATACATCTACATTTACACATATAATTTAGTATACACATATAATAGGTAAATCTCCGTGTGTGTGTGGTCAGTCTTTGATTTGTAATAGGGCAAGTAGAAAGAAATGGAAGTGAGATTGTTTTTTCTACGCTTTCAATGAATGGTTATTGGGCATTTAATAAAGGGTATAAAAATCATAAGACACATTTGTCAGGAAAACCCCTCATCCAATTAAACAGACGTAGTGCAGATTTTTGGTAAACTCCAGACTAGAGTTAGGGGCCAAATCATTCATTAGTGCTTAAGAGCAGAGAAAACTTTGTACGATAGTCGAGGCATGTGTTCCCCCGAAGAAATTCCCTGGCAAATATTTTTTAAAGCTTCTAAAAGGGCATTTGACCAGCAGAATATCCAAAGGTAGTAAAACTAATTGTCTTGGCAAGAACTATGTACAGTTGTTATTTACCTACAGAGAGGAATCCATCTTCAGTTCTTCCCATAGTTTCAAGCCCTCCAACAGTAAGTACCCAATAATTTTTATTAAAATGGTTCCTGTTGGCCCTCTCAGCTGATGACAACTGCATAATCATACAGCAGGAGAGGGTGTTATAGGTATTGGCTTCTTTGAAGTACTGTCCACAGTACCAATGAGCTATGGGTAAAAAGAGTCACTTGTGTATTTGTATAGAATTATTTTAGGTTTTTGTCATTTTTCCTTCTGCTAAAAATGTACTAAGTAAGTAAAGTCATAATAACTAGCTAACTAATTGCCTCCCCCACTGATGTCCAACTTCTGTAGCGACTGGGTTTGAGTGGAAACTTAGCCAGAAAATGATTTTTGTGAACTTAAGTGAAACTCTAATGATACCACCACATAAGAGAAAAACTGCTGCCATCATATTAAAAAAGTTAACGCAGAGCAGATTGATATCTAACAGAGGCCTTTTCAACCCTGCAGGCAATGGTGTTTTCAAAAGTTTGCAAGCTGACCATTCTATCTGGTATTGTTTGAATGTTCAGATGTGCCCCAGAAGGATAGATAACATTTTTTTTCTAACCTTGAAATAGACACTCAACGGAAATGGGAAATAATGAGATTTGCCTGTACATTTCTACTAATATATCAGTCCTCACTAATGGTTGATGTATCCGAGATTTCATTCCTTAGTCAACTTGAATCCCTAACAAACCACCTTCCACGACTATTAGTTTTATTGATGATAGTTCAGCATTTATTGTTTTGGGAAAAAAATATTTATTTATAGAGTTAAAAACTACTTGGATTCCTACCTCTGGGTAACTACTGGTCAGTCACATCGCCCTTCTATGGTTATGTGTACATTTATAAAATAGGTATAAAATGCGCACAATTATACCTGGAGGAATATGGGAACCAACATCTGTTGCAAACATACCACATTTCAGACATTGTACTTGTTATTTTACAGACATGATTCCATTTGAATCCTCAAAATAACTGTCCCCAGTTAATGAGATTCCCATATTACAGACAACAAAATAGGAATTCAGAAAGTCATTCAACCTGTGACCTTTGGCAAATGATGGTACAAGGACTCAAACCTAAGTGGAAGGTCCGTATAATGTTTAAGGTCCTTGTAATTTTTAAGGTCTTGCATGCACACCCACTCCCTACACCTTATGTCTCGGATCTCAATTCCTATTATCTCCTCTCCTTCACTCTCCTCCAACCCTGCAAGCCTACTCCCACCTCAGGGCCTTTGCACTGGCTGTTCCTTCAGCCTGAAACCTCTACCCCCCATGTCTAAATGACTTATTCCCTCACCTTCTCGGGTCTTTGCTGCAATGTCACCTTCTTAGTGAGACTTCTGATCATCCTATTTAAAACCACAACCTACAACCCACTCCCCACTCCCAATCATTCTTACCCCAATCTGTTTTCTTTTCCTGTAGCATTTATCACCCTCTAATGCTATTTTTATTATCCGCTCTTCTTGCTAGAATGTATGCTCCACTAAGACATCAATTTTTGTCTGTTTTGTTCTTGATATTTCTCAGCTACTAGAACTGTACCTAGCACATAGTATGGGGCCATTAAGTGTTGACTGAATAAATGAAAGACTCAGTTGACTCCAAAGCTGTGCTCTTTACTCAATGGCCCCAGTAATGAGCTTCTAGAGATTTTCATTTTAAACATTATTAATCTGAATCTCTCCTGCTCTCTGACTTTCCCCTTTCAGCAAGTAGTGGGAAGAAACCCTTCCCTCAACTACCTGGCTGGTGTTTATGTGATTGAGGGTCATGGTTAAGGATCAGACTATGCAGGATATTATTTGTCTCATATCCATGAGGGTCTCTGTTATGTGTAGAGCTTTGAGAAGATGATCAGGGGTTCTGTGTATACAAAAGCTAGATGTGACATGCTTCTAGTTACCTAGCAAGGGGATTGTCAGCTCTGCTAGCCATCCCACAAGCAGGGTGAGTGAAGCTCTGGTGCTGGCCAGCATGGACACTGGAGCTGCAGGGGAAGGCAAGGAGCTCATTCCTCCCCTGTCTTCTTAAAGCCTCCTAGGCCTGAAGACAAGGTCCATGCTGTACTTGCCATTTGCAGTCTTGGAGGATGCAAAATAACCCTGAGCTTGGATTATGTTTCTAGATGATTACAATTCAAAATTTCATAACCATCATCAGGCTTACTGGATTTTGTGCTTTGCTTTCACTGTTGGATATTTGTTGAAATTCAGTGTGGAACTAATTCATCTTTGAAAGCCATCTTAAACTTTCTAATAACCCATAAGCCTGTTGGAAGAAAGGCAATGATAGAAAAGAGGCTCTTGGCCAGGGGTGGTGGCTCACGCCTATAATCCCAGCACTTTGGGAGGCCAAGGCGGGCGAATCACGAGGTCAGGAGTTTGAGACCAGCCTAGCCAACATGGTGAAAACCCGTCTCTACTGAAAATACAAAAAATTATCTGGGCGTGGTGGTGGACGCCTGTAATCCCAGCTACTCGGGAGGCTGAGACAGGAGAATCACTTGAACCCGGGAAGCAGAGCCGAGATGGCGCCACTACGTTCCATCCTGGGTGATGGAGTGAGACTCCGTCTCAAAAAAAGAAAAAGAAAAAACGTTCTTATCATTTCCTTGGTGTCATTCTTTGTAGGCCTGAAATGAACCCACTTTTTTTTTACTTTATTAAAAAATTTGTATTTTTGGTTGACTCACTGTATAATAAAGGAAAACTGTCTAATAAAGGAAACCCAATAAAGTGTTCAATACAAACATACCTAAATGTGCAAACTATCTATCTCCTTTCAGGCTTTTTCAATGTGTACGTGTGTGCGCATATATACTAACAAGAAAAGTTGTTGAGGAAGTTGTTATTTCTGAATCATAGGATTCAGGGTATTTTTATTTCCTTTTTCAAAAATGTTTCCAAAATCCACCCTCCCATCTGCACAGTGATACTTTCTTTACCTGTCTGCATATTTTTCACACTTTTTGCAGTAAATGTGTATTACTTTGTAACCATGCAATTAATTTTCTCAGTAATGTTTATAATTTTTATATCATTTTCTTTGAAGATCTACAGAAAATTTTCCCTATATTCATTATGTTGCTTTGAGTCTATTTGCTTTTTCTGAATCCCTGCCATAAAACTAAAAGCAATGAAAGTGTTTTACTAATTAAAATTAAAAAACACTTTTTGATTTTTCATGCTAAAAAAATACATTTAAAAAATCATGAAACTATTTGTTCAATGATTTGTCAGGAAAGATTGGTAGTCTTCTCTATGACAGGATAGGACAATATTTATAAACCAACAACTTAAATGCAGACTTACCTTCTGCCTTTGGTTAATACTGTCCTGCCATTCCATAATGCCATCCATGATAATAGTGGGGAGCCATAAGATGGAATACTCCATAGTCATTGAGAAGAATGGGGTAAATCAGCACACTTAGTGGCTGGAAAAGATGCTCATGAGACACCCTTAAATAGAAGAAAAAGTTCAAATCAGGATTAAGTCTGCTCATATGTTCTTAAGAAATTGTTTTGTATATATATTTGTAAACAGACAGAAATCCAAAAGGACATATAGCAAATTACTCATAGTGATTATTGCTTAGGAGTAGAGTTGGCAAAGATGTTGGTGTTTAAATTATTCTGTGTTTTTGAAATGTTAAAAATAAAATAAAATGATGTTCATATTTTAAATATGTTCATTTACTCCATTTTTCTAAGCATTCCTTTCTAAGATTCCAACAACTATTGACTGGTGCATGATATCTTTTTTTTTTTTTTTTTTTGAGATGGAGTCTCGCTGTGTCACCCAAGGCTGGAGTAGAGTGGTGTGATCTTGGCTCAGTGCAACCTCCACTTCCTAGGTTCAGGCGACTCTCTTGCCTGAGCCTCTTGAGTAGCTGGGACTCCAGGCACCCGCCACCATGCCTGGCTATTTTTTTTTTTTTTTTTTTTCAGTAGAGATGGGGTTTCACCATGTTAGCCAGGATGGTCTCAGTCTCCTGACCTCGTTGTTTGCCTGCCTCAGCCTCTCAAAGTGTTGGTATTACAGGTGTGAGACACTGCACCCGGCCTGATACATGATTTCTTTCCCCCAAACTCAGATATCAGATCAAGGTCACTGTTATCTTCCCAAGAACGTGCAAAGTGCTTGACATAGAGTAGGTGCCAGTAAATAATTATTGAATGAAAGAATAAACATATCAAAATGGTATCTACTTTCTAAAGGTTAAAAAAAAAAAAACCTTAACAAATTTTTCTTTATAGTTTGAGAAAAAAATCTTGTTTCCTGGAGAGCTAATGAAAGGAAACACACAGTCACATATACAATACTTTTTTTTTTCAAACTTTGGGGAATGGATCCATAGTAAATACTCCTCCCCATACATTCGCCTGCTTCATGTTTTTTTAATTTTCTAATATATTATCAAAAGTCCTGAGGTGACATCTAAACTTCTTCTCTCCTCAACTTACAGGCAGAGAAAACAAAAGCTCAGCTGGAAGAGACTGAAATGGAGGCACCTACTTTCAAGCCCAGACTTTAAGGGAGGTAAACCACATACCTAATCCTTCCTAATAGATTCCAGAAAGAACATCGATGAAACTTCTCTTGATCTTTTTTTTTTTTCTTACACAAATTTAATACTTTGATCGCTTACAACCAAAAAGCAGTATTTAAAGAAACAGCACAGGCCACTTTTATTATATACAGCTCTGTTAGCAAGATACTACCTTGAGTAGCTGTTTAAAGGAATCAGACTTCAAAAGGTAATTGACCTAAATTCTTCTTCCTGCTCTGCACTCAGTGAGTCTTCCCCATGTGCAGCCCTCCCATGGATATCACACATGGAAGAGATACAGTGAGGTCCTGGGGAGCATGAGAATCTAGGTCACTGTGATTAAAACTAACTCAAACATTATTTTAATGGCTGTGTTTAGTTTGCTAAAAATTCTCAACTTCATTGGGTGCCTAAAAGCTGACAGCCCCACTTTGGAACAAACCAGAAGTTGATTTATAGAGAAGAACACTCTAAAATGATCACACCTGTTCTGATCCCATCTGGTTGGGATATGCTGAAATGGAATTCTGTGTTTCTGCTTTCAAAGTATTTGTTTTGGTCTGAGTCATTAACAAAATTACAAAATACATCTCAAAGAAGAAACTGTGCTCTAGCCAGTTGTCCTATGAGTAGCCTAATGCTTCCTCATTTCTTTTGTTCATCTCAAAGAGAGTTTTTTCTTTTGGCAGATACTCACTGATTCAGTCACATTATCTGGTAATTCTCCTATTCCAGGTCCATATCATTGCTTTGCCCCAATGATATAAAGTGTTTTAACTTGTACGTTTAAGCGATATCTCGTAGTCATATTCTTAGGATAATTGTGCAATTGGTTGAAGTTCTTTAGAATTTACTGGAACACTGATTTAAAGTTTTAAATGTCTAACACATTTTCTAGTTGTAGAAATCCTGTCAGCACCAACTAATCATTGTTCCAAACATCTTTGGAACAAAACAAAATCAACCAACATCTTTGGTACATGATCTTCCTGGAGTGTTTTTATGGCTTTCTCCCATTATTTTGGAAAATAATATTGTTGCTATCATTTTAGAACACTTCCAGAAGCCGACTTGGCCTTGAAGTTCTGACTCATTTATAAGACCATGTGTTACAAATCACAGCTTTCGGTTCGATACTTGGCAGACCAAGGCAGATGTTTGGCTGGAAAAATTGCTGTTACCTGAAGTTGTGTGTTAGCAAAGAAAGGTATGCGAACCAAATTTCTAACTAATATTCATAATTCTGATGTGTGTCATCATATGAGCAAGTGTCCTCATTGTGTGTTCCCCAAACAAAACCATAGCCATTGCCCTTTAAATCTAAAATTAAACAGGATAAAAATAAAGAGATATACATAAAATCTCTGATACATAAAAAGGGAAATGGCTGGGGAAAGGAAACAAAAATCAAGCTCTTTCTATCCTAAGATTATATGAATATGAGCAAAAACCCATATGAAGTCACTTAATAATGAGGTCAAGAATGCTGAATAATTTAACATACCCTTGGATCCTGATTTGTGATTGTCCAAAACTAATATTTCACAAGCCACATTGCACCTTGTCACTGAATCCTATTTCACCCTCAAGATAATGTCCAAGTATTAATGGACCCAATTTGGTGGAAATTACCTAATTGGCTGCAGTCACTTCAACTTGAATGTGACATTTTGGGCTGTTCTGTAGTCACAAGGATAAGTTAGAAGCTTGGGCAGCAGACTTGCTCTTTGTGATAATTGTAGCTGAAGCTTGTGTTATCACTGAAGCTTATTATTTTGCAAGTTGTACACTCAGCTTTTTGTAAAAATTGTACTCTAAGGAAAAATCCCTGAGGAGGCTGCTTTTCTCTCCTGGCTTTTCTAAAACCTCCAGATGAAAATGACCAAACAAAATGCTCTGTGATTGCATTTAAGCACACTTAACTACTTGCCACCTTATAAAATATCTTAGTATCATGCATTAGACAGAGATCCTTAAGTCTCTGTGTTCTTTACTTTGTGTGATTATTCAGTTAACTAAATTACTGCTAGCAAATGGCATTAATGAAGGGCATTCCTTGTATCCTGGGGAAATCGTGTACCTCTTCATCGGGCAGGTAAATGGGGAGTGAGAAGTCAGCTTCCTGCTCTCATGGTTGCCTGCCCCATTTTGTGTTGGAGCATTTTGCCTGTGAAAACAGTAAGCTCATTCCTGAACAGCAGGAGGGCATCAGACAGTGGGCATCTTTCTCTTGTTAGTAATACTTTGTATTTATAGTATATAGTGCTTTATAGTTTCAGAAGGATATTCCTTCCCTCTCTCCCTCTCTTTCTTCCTTCCTTGTTTATTCAGAGTAAATAAGATGGTCCATGCCCTTTGCTAGGCACTGAAGATACAAAGAGAAATAAATATAGTCTCTGCCCTCAATAAGCTCCCTGGTTAAGAAGGGGAGAGAGAAGAATAACCAATCAATCATTATCCTATACAGTGAGCATTCTAACCATGTGTACTATGGAAAATGCTGAGAAGACAGGAAGCCTCACAGAGAAAGTAACCTTGTGGCCAAATTTTGAAAGGTGAACAGGTGTTTACAGCTGGAGAAAGAGGAGTAATGAGAGGGGACTGGGGAAGTGGTCACCTCAAGCAGAAGGGACAGCAGGCGTGAGGACATTAAGGCATGAAAAACGTGACTGAAATGGCAGGTGAGGCCAGATAACAAAGGACCTATATGCCTTGTCTAGGTGTCTGGAATTTGTCATATGGTGCTTTCATTTCAGCTGTTCCTCACAGTAACCTGAGGAGTCTGATGTTATCCAACAGCAAACCAGTGTCCTGAGAAATAGAGGACCTAGGCTGTAGTAGGGTTCTGCCACCTACCACCACTTGTCAACTTGGGGCAAGGGAAGTGGCAAGCCTGGGGAGTGAAAGGGATTTGTTGCACTGGAAGAAATAAAATTTAGCCTAACTTTAAATAAACTAAAGAATATTTCTCCCAGCATTTACAGCTCAAACATCTTCTGTTGGTCCCCGTACCAGTAGGAGATTTGATCATCCTTTTGGAGAAAGTGAAGGGATTTTCCACCCAATTTGGGGGAAAAAGAAATCTTTAGATGTGGCCCTTTGTCTTAACCACCCATTGCTCTTGTTTTATGTGGCTGGAATCTCAGTCATACTTGTTTCCTTTCTGGTGCAATTATGGCAATTCTTCAAAGGCCCAGTAAAACCTGAAGAAGCGGGGAGAGGGGAGAAGAAGGAGAGGGGATGTATTTCCAAAAAACTGACCTATCCTTTATCCTTTACTGTCAATTTTGGCAATCTTTGCATCTATATTCTTTTCTACACATTTACAACCCACTTACACATAATAGAGACTCTGGTCTCTAGCTACTGGAAATGAAGCTTTCCTCTTTTGTTTATTATCTCTCTTTTTTCTTGTCTGTGTCCATTTCAATATTAGAATAATCATTACCCCCTTAAAAGCTAAAATATCTGTGCAGGGTTTATTTTTTTAATAAGTATTTTTCATTTGACTGAACCAATTTCATCAAAGGAGGTTAATGTGATCACTTTAATTTGCAAAATGTCTTCCTCTTTTTATTTCTTCTACATTTGATTTTGAGCACACGTTTAATTGTTTTTGACGGTTTGTGTTTCAGCCTCAGCTGGACATGCAGAATAGGCTCTAGACAGTCTCAGAATTTCATTATGACCAAGGAACCACTATTCTATAAACACTGAAAATTGGAAATTATCTCTAGAGCTGTTTGTTAACGAAGTCGAAGGCTAACCTTTAGGGCTCATTAAAATTCCACTGATGAAAACTCTTGTGCCGGTCGGTCTCTCTTTCAGGAATCTATCCCCATGGTACGAGTGCTGGTGTGCGGAAATCGGTCTGGGCCCTCCCCTTTGCCCTCCCCCTTTAATCTCTTGGTCTGGTTTAGGCAGAGATTTTTAAAGCTTATAGATTTCTCTTTCTCCCTACTCCGAGTATGTGTTGTGAATCCAAACAAACATGAGTAGGTCTCTGAATGTGTAACTGTGAGTGAGCCACGTGGACTGGCAGTCCTGCCGAATCTCCCTTCCTCCATCAATAAGGAACAGAGTTATTGATACTAGGGATAATTAAGAGGGGCAAAAAGAGGGGTACATTTTCTGTACCTGACAGTAGAAATAAACATGGCGGCAGGGGCAGTAAATGACAAATCTCCAGTTTACACCGGTATACAAGTACACTGCACAATTGATGGAATGCAATGAGTTGTTTTAATGAATCTATTTGCAAATGACAGTTAAAATACAGCCATTCTTTTCCAGAGATCCCTGCATGGTGACAGTGGCCACTCTCCTGTCCTGCTGGCAGATGAAACCTCCCAAATCCTCCCAAAGTGCTGCAGCATCCACGTGCAGAAGGGTATTTGCATTCACTTGGTGCCTCATTGTAAGGAAGGACACCATTGACAGCACATAGCATCACTATTATTATTGCTAAACAGATGGAAAATAATTGTTTATGGAATTTGTGTTTTAATCGCATTAATGTCTTTGGCAGGGAGATCCACCTAAGTACACAGTTCAAAGCCTACCTTTGATCTGGGCCCCATGGGGGCATTTTCCATGACTGATAAAATGCTCCTCTGAGTTCATAGGCAAATGATGAAAATGATAAAAAGAAAAAAGTCAGGCACCAACCTCCCATTTGGATATTTTGTCTCCTTGGAGAATCACAAGCTCACCAGGCTTGCAGTCATGCTGATGATACAACACATCTCACCCTGTTATACCTACCCAGGCCTCAATATGAACGCCCTCATCTCTCTCCTCCCTCCTTCTCCAGTTCCCTCCTCCCTTTTGCGCACGAACACACACATGCTTGATGCAAGAATTCATGTGCTCTCTCTTTTCAAAGATTATTACTGCCTTTTTATATGGGCCAGTTTAGATACTTATAAAGTATTTCTCAGTAATAGCCCTTACACATATTTTTCCCCTCTCATCCATTGCACATTTCTTGGTTAGCATTATATTGTGACAAGATAGAAATCAATGAAAATGAACGTTCTAATTGTGAAAGTTTGTCTTCTAAATATTCTGCCATAAATCAGGCTGAATGCAGTGTAGTCAAGACCAAACCCTGAAAATCTGACAGTTTCCCTCTTACCAAGACCCAAAGAACAGAAGCTAGTGTAGAAATTTTGATAGCCAGTGAAAAAGAAAAGGTTCTATAGATTTTTGTCTCAGAAGCACAATCCCCATCTTTTCTTCTCCTGAGAAGATTGATTACATACTTTCTTTTCCTCTTAGAATACAGAGAACTAACGAGGTTTTAAATTCATAAATGTATTTTTTTGTTTATTTGTTTGGTGGATTTTTCCCTCTCATTCTTTCTTCTCTGCAGAACACAACTAGTAAATGATTGGATCTTTGACAGAACAAAGGTATTTTTGATGGGCTCTGTAATCTAGTGCGCTAATGCGCCCAGTCCCCTCATTGTCTTGCTGTCTGATCCCATCCCTTCTGCCAGACAGTCACTGCAGGATGAGTCACTTTTAATGTCTGATAATCAAGGTGAATTTTCAAAAAGCTGCCATTTTGGAATTATGCACTATATCACGGTGTCAGGGAGGAGAAGAGAAAGAAGGATGAAGGGAAGGCTAAGATAGACACCTACTGCACATTGGGAGAACTGCAGGACACGACCAGCACTGTGCCAGACAAGATGTGTCCGGAGGGTCCAAGTCGATCAAGGCGTACATAATGAGAAGGAGACTATGTTAATTATAAATTAAAAATAACTTCTACGATAATGACGATTATATGCACAGGAGGAAATGTCTTAGTTAAAAGAGACTGGAGGGATGGAATTAAACACCAGCCATTTGGGGGTATGAATTCTGTACCTACTGAATATATTGTGGTCCATTAAATAACCTAATACAAACTTACATTTGAAAAAGAATAGAAGTGAACTGTGGCTGTCTCCACGGATGCTGTATTGTCTGCCATCCTTATTTAAAGCAACGTCAGCAAAGGGATGTTACTTAGTAGATGAATACAGCCTTCCTTCAACTAGGGAGACTGGTTATTTCTGGAATCATTTAAAGAACTGAACCCCCACCCCCATGAAGTAGAGAGGGAGATACTGGAAACCCTGGGTAAACAAAGGCCAATCAAATATTCTTGCTGGGTTTCGGCTGTTCAAATATATGGCAGTCAGTGTCTTCTCTAAGGTAATTAACTGAACCCACTGTTAGGTATGATGGCTTTGAAATTTTTTAAATTATTGGCATTGTATTAAATAGTAGGATAGCTGAAGGAAAATGATGAAATATGATAATAACTTGCTACTTTTGTTTATTATTCAGAGAAGTGAATACCTATAAATAGAACCAGGATGTTTTGACTAGGGAAATGCTGTCCTCATTACAGCTGAGAGATGCTGGAGCGATTTAAAGCCAAAGCTTCAAAGCTTTGTCCTGCTTTATAAAAGCATGAAGGTTTTCATGGCTGTTTCTGTGGTCGGTCAGAGCCTGCAGGTGCTTTATCTGTCCTGGAGGAGAGAGGAGAGACATTTCTGAGAGTGCTTTTTTATAACCATGATGAGTACTTACATATTTCCTCCAACAGAGGTATTTAAATACCTACATATCTTCTTCAACACAAGTTATGTTTACAGATTATTACACTTTCATATTGTCTACCAAGGTTAACTAGTCCCTCCTGTCCTTAACCCCCTCCACCTTCACCTTTGCCACTATCTCTCTCTCTCTTGCATGCTCTCCCACTCTCTCTGTCTCTCTCTTGCACGCTGTCCCTCTCTCGCTCTCTCTCGCACGCTCTCTCTCTCTTGCACACTGTCCCTCTCTCTCTCTGATACACACACACACCCACACTACCTAACATACAATTGCAAAATAAGCAAAGATAACATAGAGTTACTGTGTTACTACTGTCATATTTACATATAAAAAGATTCAAAATATAAAGAATATTCGAGATGGAAGGGACCCTTTAGAGATCTTTTGGCACAGCCCTAATTGTACTGAGATAACAGAGAAGTGACTTGTCCTAGGACACTCAGCCGGAGAACAGCAGATGCCAGGCTGGCATGCTTTCTGCCACAGCATGCTATCTTCCTATTAAAAGAATTAAGCCTCTACAGCTTGGCTACACCATGATTCAAGCACAGATGTCACAATGAAAAAATAAAAACCTAAGGAAGAGATAAGAATCATATGCACTTTCAACCATGATACAAAGGAATAAAATAGAATATGGTATGAAATTAAGGAAACCAAAATGCTAACGAACATCTATCTAACAAAATGATCTGTCTAGTCAGGAATTCTATTAGAAGGCAGAATTGTCCTACTTTTAGTAGAGACATTTGGAATTAGCCAAGAAAGCAAGCGCTGCTTGCAAAAATCACAATGCTTTATTTCTCTCTATATATTTTCATCTGCAGTATTAGAATAATTCAGTCATATTCGAGTATGTAGTCATTGAGATCCTGCCTAGGCTCTGTAAACTAGTGAAACAACTGAAACTAGAAAGAAACCAGCATTTCTTTTTATTCTTCCAGAATCTAGGTCTTTAGCAGGTACAGCCTCCTTGCTCTCTGCGCCAAAGTCTACCTGATATGACCTGTTAGGTATTTTTGCCTCTATAACTTGTATTTACCTCCTGATATGTCCTTCCTCCTGTTGGACTAATCTCTAGCTGAAATGTTCTGTGCATTTTTATTAAAATACTTCCCTGGTGCTTAAGGAACCTGAGGTTCTGGGTAAGAAACCCCTAAGCCCTCGAGTGTATCTCCTATTTTAATATTAAACCTTATGGATTTTCTTCACAAACACCTAATGACAACAGGAACATTCCTTTTTTTTTTTTTTTTTTTTTTTTTTGAGATGGAGACTCTCTCTGTCGCCAGGCTATAGTGCAGTGTTGCAATCTTGGCTCACTGCAAGCTCCACCTCCTGGGTTCAAGTGATTCTTGTGCCTTCTGAGTAGCTGGGATTACAGACACGTGCCACCACACCCAGCTAATTTTTATATTTTTACTAGACACAGGGTTTCACCATGTTGGCCAGGATGGTCTCGATCTCCTGACCTTGTGACCCGCCCGCCTTGGCCTCCCAAAGTGCTGGGATTACAGGCGTGAGCCACCGCACCCAGTCAACAGGAAGATTCTTGGAGACACAAGATGATAGTAATGATAAACCTGACATTATTGTAAACCAAATAGGACTTCTCAGTAGCTCTACTTTTCCTTCTAAAAAGTTTTAAAGAAAGGACCACACTAAGAATTAAACAGTAAAAAAAAAAAAAATGCATATAAATTGAGAATGTGTTTTATTTAGCATCGCGGAGAATTTTGGGGTAGATAAAGGAATGGATCAAAAGATTATGTATCATGTAAAAAGCCTTAACAAAATAAAAGATGGAGATGTGGTGGTCAACAGACAATGAAAGGGTTACAAAAGAACAAACTGTGATTCCTTCAAGTCTCAAAACAAATGACCTTTCATAGTCTTCCTGATCCTACTTTTTGCTTCTGAGGAAGAAAAAAATTGAAGAATATATGTGTGGCTGGTGGGGTAAACATGGAAACATGTTATCTTTGTTTTTGCTTAGAGAGCCATCGGGAATCTTAATGGGATTTCAGTTTCAATGGTACTATTAGGAAAAAAGTTTCTCAATCTCAGCACTAATAACATTTGGGGCTAGACAATTCTTGTTTTTTTGTTTTTTTTTTTTTCCTTACTTTTTGAAAAATCTCTTTTTCTGGTTTGGTTTTTTTTTTTTTTTTTTTGTATATTTTATTATGCAACACCCTCTTCATAGAATTGGCAGGATAATTATTTGCTGAGGGGAGGCAGAGGAGGGGCTGTCCTATGCATTTTAGAATGTTTAGCACCATCTCTGGCCTCTACCCACTACATGTCAGTAACACCCACCCCGCCAAGTTCTGACAATTAAAATGTCTCTAGACATTGCTCCATGGGGAGCAAGAGCACCTCTGGTTGAAAACCACTAGACTAGAGTGAATGATCGTTATTTTAGAAAATAGGCTTGGTTGTCTCATGTTTTGGAGACATTATCTATGCAATAAAGTCTCTGTTTCTGAAAATGTGCTCAAAACATAGCAGGTACTTTATGGTTCCTGATATTGCCTGTGAATAGGCCCTTCCACAGAACTCTGAAAGCTCAAGATATATAATTAAGTCTAAAGGAAAGCATGTTTGAAAAAGAATGGAGCAATTGATTACTGACTATAGACTATAGGGAGCTTATACAAATTTACAAGAAAAATTCCCATTAAAAAGTGGGCAAACGACGTGAACAGACACTTTTCAAAAGAAGACATACATGCAGCCAACAATTACATGAAAAAAGTCAACATTGCTGATCATTAGAGAAATGCAAATCAAAACTACAATGAGATGCCCTCTCACACTAGTGAGAATGCCTGTTATTAAAAAGTCAAAAAATAACAGATGCTGGCAAGGTTGTGGAGGAAAAGGAACACTATACCCTGCTGGTGGAAGTGTAAATTAGTACAACCATTGTGAAAAGCAGTATGGCGACTCCTCAAAGAACTAAAAACAAAACCACCATTCAACTTTGCAATCCCATTACTAGGTATATACCCAAAGGAATATAAATCATTCTGTCACAAAGACACATGCACACATACGTTCATTGCAGCACTATCCACAATAGCAAAGACATGGAATCAACCTAAATGCCCATCAATGGTAGACTGGATAAAGAAAATGTGATACATATACACCATAGAATACTACGCAGCCATAAAAAAGAATGAGATTGTGTCCTTTGCAGGAACATGGATAGAGCTAGAGGCCATTATCTTCAGCAAACTAATGCAGGAACAGAAAACCAAATGCCACATATTCTCACTTATAAGTGGGATCTAAATGATGAGAACACATGGACACACAGAGGGGAACAGTAAACACTGGGGCCTATTAGAGGACGGAGGGCGGGAGGAGGGAGAGGATCAGGAAAAACAACTAATGAGTACTAGGCTTAATACCTGGGTGACAAAATAATCTGTAAAACAAGCCCCCATAACACAAGTTTACCTATACAACAAACCTACACATGTACCTCTAAATTTAAAATGAATTTTTTAAAAAAAAAGACACATAGAGTTGGCCAGGATCAAGTAGATACAAAACCAATGACATTTTTTAAGAGATTTGATGCCAAAAAAAATTTTTTTTGAAAGACATTGAAGACCTAAATAAATGGAAAGACATCCCATGGTCATGGATTGGAAGACTTCATCTTGTTAAGATTTCAACCCTCCTCCAAAGAGCCACCATCTAGAATTTTTTTAATGTGACTATTTGAAAGAAAGATGGCCTGGAATCCCCAGTCTTCTATGGAAAGCAGGCCAAGCCACAGTGGAAAGCATTTTTTTCAGTGCCTTTCTTTGATGTGGCCAAGGAGGGAAGTGAGAAAAAATTACCTCCCTGAGCTATGGACAACAACAGTATAGGAAGCTTCCCCCAGGGAGCAACCAGAACCAAATAACAGCTCCTCCTACCTCTAGGGGTCTCTTACCATGTCATCCCACAAAGAAGGTAGAGTTGACAGTGAATCAGTAACTGCTCAATGATTTTCCTTCTTTCTCTTTCTAAACGGGAGTGTTTATGGTAGTTACTCTGTCCCTCTCCTACCACATGTTGGGCATGTGGGAACAGGTAACTTGGCTTTTACTTCACAAGTCTCTGGAGCAAGAGGAGTCACGTGAGATCTGGTGTTTTGAGTTTGAAATGTGATTGAATAAGACTTTGGGACTTCTTCAGAGAAGAGGTGAAAGTATTTTGCTTATAAAAGGGGGGAACAAATATTTATCACTAAAGGAGCCAAGTGTAGTAGATTTTATTACTCTTCTCAATTATTTGTTGCCCTTTCCCGTGAAAGTACTATACATATCACTCATTTTCATTTTATTTTCAGCACCTATCCATATGGGATGACTGTCTCTTTGACATCAAGCTTGGTAAGACTTTCTTTTGCCAATGAAATGTGGGTGTAAGTGAGGTGTACAACTTGCCAGCCGAAGTTTACACAGCCGTGTTATGGTTTGATCATTGTCTTTTGTTTTTTGTTTTCCCCAAAGTGGGGGTTTCAGTCACTTTGTCCAACTGAAAACGTTTAGTGGGTACTGCCAAATCAATTCAGAGATTACAGCAGAAGGAATGATGGCCTTAATTTTAGTTATTTATTTATTTATTGAGACAGAGTCTTACCCTGTCGCCCAGGCTGGAGTGCAGTGGCGCGATCTCAGCTCACTGCAAGCTCTCCCTCCCGGGTTCACGCCATTCTCCTGCCTCAGCCTCCTGAGTAGCTGGGACTACAGGTGCCCGCCATCATGCCCAGCTAATTTTCTGTATTTTTTTAGTAGAGACAGGGTTTCACCATGTTAGCCAGGATGATCTCGATCTCGTGACTTCATGATCTGCACGGATGGCCTTAATCTTGATCACGTCTTGGATGTGGGGCTTTTAAAAAATCAACCTTATTACTAAAGACATTTCTCAATGTTATCTTTTGCTGGTTGGAAATTAAAAATAGTTACTTTTTGCAATCTCACTTACAAACTAGCAAGTTCCTTTGAGGACTGTCTTTTTTGTAGTACCTTTGTAAATGTAGCTAACAGAAACTAAGACAAACTAGTACCATTTTGTTTCCTGTCCTCTTCACTTAAGTTTACAAGTTCATTAAGTACATGATCTGCCTTTCTGGAAAAACTAGACTTAAACAATGCAACTTTTGAATTCAAAAACAGAGAAATAGCAGAATAAGCATTTGACAAAATCTAATACCCATTTGTGATAAAAACAGTCAACAAACTAGGAATAGTAGAAAAATTCCTCAACCCAAAAAGTAGCATTTACAAAAACCCCAAAACTAATATCATATTTAGTGGTGAAAGACTAAATGCATTCCCCCTAAGATCAGGAACAAGAGAAAACATCTACTCTCATCATTTCTATTCAACCTTGTATTAGAGATTTAGTGATGATAGTGAGGCAAGAAAACCAATTGAAAGCTTCTAGATTGGAAAGGAAGAAGGGATACTCACTTATTTTTAAATGGCATGATCTTGTATGTAGAAAATTTTAAGCAATCTAAAAGCAACTCTTACAACTAGTGAACAAGTTCAGCAATGTTGCAGAATACAAGATAATAGGCAAAAAATCAATTGTATTTCTATACAGTAGCAATAAACAATCCAAAAATGAAATTAAGAAAACAACTCCATTTATAATAGTATTTTTTAAAACTTGGGAATAAATTTAATAGAAGAAGTTCAAGACTTGTAACTGAAAACTGCAAATCATTTTGAAAGAAATTAAAGACCTAAATAAATGGTCATGGATTGGAAGACAGCTGTCAAGATGGCAGTATTTCCCAAAATGATCTATAGATTCAACACAATCCCTATCAAAATCCCAGATGCTTGATTTCAGAAATTGATAAGCCAATACTAATATGCATACAGAAATGCAAAAAAAAAATGCCAAAACAATGATGAAAAATAGGATTGTTAGAGAACTCACACTTTCTTATTTCCAAACTACTACAAATCTATAGTAATTAAGACAGTGCGGTAATAGCATAAAGATAGAAAATAGTAGATAACTGAAATAGAATTGAGAATCCATAAGTTTCCCCTTACTTTATTATAGTCAACTGATTTTCAAAAGTTGTGGTATGACAATTCGATGAGGAAAGAATCGTCTGATAAACAATGGGGCTGGAAAAACTGGATATTCACATGCAAAAGGTACACCATACACAAAAATTAACTCAAAATCAATCATAGACATAAATGTAAGAACTAAAACTACAAAAATCTCAGAAGAAAACATAGGAGCAAATCCTGACCCTGGATTTGGTTTCTTAGTTATGACACCAAAAGCATGAGCAACAAAAGAAAAATAGACAAATTGGACATCAAAATTAAAAACTTTTGTGCTTCAAAGTACACCACCAAGAAGGTGAAAGTACAACCCACAGAATGGGATAAAATATTTGCAAATAATCTATCTGATAAATAACTTGTATCCAGAGTATTTGAAGAAGTATTACGACTCAACAATAAAAAGACAATTCAATTTTTTAATGGGCAAAGGATTTGAATAAAAATTTACCCAGTCCAAGATATCCAAGTGGTCAATAAGCACATAAAAACATGCTCAGGGCCGGGCGCGGTGGCTCAAGCCTGTAATCCCAGCACTTTGGGAGGTCGAGATGGGCGGATCACGAGGTCAGGAGATCAAGACCATCCTGGCTAACACTGTGAAGCCCCGTCTCTACTAAAAATACAAAAAAATTAGCCGGGCGTGGTGGCAGGTGCCTATAGTCCCAGCTACTCGGGAGGCTGAGGCAGGAGAATGGCGTAAACCCAGGAGGCGGAGTTTGCAGTGAGCTAAGATCCAGCCACTGCACTCCAGCCTGGGTGACAGAGCGAGACTCCATCTCAAAAAAAAAAAAAAATGCTTAGTATCATTAGTCATTAGGGAAATAAAAATCAAAACAACAAAGTTGTCAGTGGGTCAGTTCAGGTTCTTGACTTTGTGACACAAAAGAATTTGAGCGCGAGTTCAAAGTAAAATAGGCAAAGAAGTTTATTGCAAAGAAAAAGTATACTCTTATAGCAGGCTGCTCAAGAATAAGACAGTCCCATGTGACACTGGGGAAATTCCCTTTATGGGAAGCTTATATAATTCATAAGAGGGTGGGATTGGACGTTGCTGTTAAGCATGTTGCAGGTAGTCTCCTGGGTGCACATCCCAATTGCTGTACATGCTACATACATCACATGTCTCATTAGCATCTTAATTCTCCACCCAGGGGTGTGTGTTTTTTACTATTATAATGAGCATAGGTCAACTCAGGGACACTAATCATGAGTTTATGTGTTTGCATGAATTTGGGGATTGTCCCTTCTGCTCGTTGTCCTCCTTGCTGTAGGCTGTTTTAATCACAAGTCCCAGATAGTTTGTGCACTGTCGGATGATTTGTTCTCTCTATCTATTTGGCAAGTTTGTTCCCCTTTAAGGGAAGCTATGACAACAAATGCTGGTTAACATGTAGAGACTGGAACCTTCATACATTGCTGGTGGGATTCTAAAATGGTGCAGTCACTTTGGAAAACAGTGTAGCACTTTCTCAACATGTTAAATATATAATTACCAAATGACCGATAATTCCACTCCTAGGTTTAAAACCAGGAAAATTGAAAACATATGTCCACACAAGAACTTGTACAGGAAACCTCATAGCAAAATTATTTATAGTAGCCCAAAGTGGAAAAAGGCCAAATGTCAATCAACTAATGAACGAACAAAATATGGTATGTCCATATAATGGAATACTATTTGACCATCAAAAAGAAGGAAATACTGATACCTATTAACAACATGGATAAGCCTTGAAAACATCATGCTAAGTGAAAGAAGCCAGACACAAAAGCCACATATTGTATGATTTGCATTATATGAAATGTTTAGCATAGGCATATCCATGGAGGTAGAAAATAAAGTAATGGTTGCCAGGGTCTGAGGGAAGGAGGGAATGAGGAATGACTGCCAACAGGTATAAGATTTCTTTAGGGGTGATAAAAATACTCTAAAGTCAGATAGTGGTGATAGCCACACAGCTCTGTACATGTTGTGTGCATGTACTACAAATCATTGACCTGTATACTTTAAAGAGTTGAATTCTGTGGCATGTGAATTATATCTCAATAAAGTTGTTATAAAAACAGAAATAATGAAGGACAATAGTATTGGTAATTATTCTTTTTAGTTACCAACCTATCACAAAGATGCTGTATTCCATTCAATCTGTTCAAAGCATTTATCTGTTGCATATTTGTTCAGAGGATCTAAATGTGTCCAAGCCCAACAAAGATGTAGGATGACCATCTCTTCTGAAGATTTAAGCCAAGTAGAGTTCATTCTTTTCATCAGTTATTATTTGCCTTTTTGTGGATCCCTCAGTACTCACTCAGAATGGTTATTTCTTAAAGACTTGATCCTACTTGAATAAGAGCTTTACTAGGTGGTTTTGGGTTAGGGCTGGGGTGTTGGTTGTGTACGCATAATTTTTGGTGGAAGGTAATTGTCCTAATGAAGAGTTTTTAACCTAATCCCTTATTATTGGGGGATTCAAGTACATACTGGACTACAGATAAATTAAACCTTAGTTTTCCCTTTAGCAACTTATAGAAATGATTTACCTTAACATTTTGAGAGTCACTTTACCAATATAAATGGCTTTGTAAGTGTTTATGTTTGCTGACAATTCTGACAGTTAATCACTGTCTCATCTGTATATCATTATCTTGTATAAATTCCTGTTTCTGCATATCTCCTACCATTTTGCAATCATTTTTTTTGTATACATGTCTGCCTCTGACACCAGACTGTAAAAATAGAGATAGTGTTTTATTAACTTTGCATCCCCAACACTTAGAACATATTCAATGCATGTTTGCTGATCAGAACTCCCACTTCCATAGGATTTGTTTTTCATTGCTTGAAGGTTGTCTCCCTGAAGTCTTCACTCCTCCAACCTCTTCATGTCAGTTCTCTCAAATTAAAGTTTGATCTATAAATTAATACTTATCCTCTTCATGCACTATATCCATTTTCTTATTTCTAAAGTTACTACTAACCATTATTTCACCATTGGCTATAATGAGAAACAGTCCATGACAGTCATGTTAAATGTGTCTTCTAATGGGATTTCAAGCCACAGTATAAGGATAGCTTATCTGTAAACAAGATTTTAAGTGGTAAGAAATAAATTTATCTGTTCATTCTTTCTTTTGACTATCCCTGCTTTACCAACCTTTCTTAGCCTTTTTAACCTAAAACAATAGTGGGTCTGAGAAGCTGAGATCTTCTTTCTGATGTTTAAGCACAAGACTATGCTTGTCTTTTCCAGAGAGAGACAGCTGCCCTTGTGTTTAGAGTAAGGACAGCAAGAAGCCTGCATATAGCTTGTGCTTGACAGATGTTTATTGTTCAGCAAAACCTGCCCTATCACTAGAGTTTCTATCACTATGGCTATCAGCCTCTCAAATCAGACATCATGATAATTGATTGAGATCTGAAAGGCATGGAGGGACATTCTTTATAATTGATTGAAACATCCATCACTAAACAATACAGTGAACATTATAGTCACAGCTTATATATTCTCTAATGAGGGCTTTTAATCCACACAACCATTGTTTTTCTAGAGATTGACTTCGAACTCACTAGTTTGATAGGTATTTTCTCATGAAATCATGTCAACTTGACCTGACCAGAGATTGAAGTTCTCCAAGACCCAAATAGCCAAAATGTTTCCATCTTTGAAGGAAAAAATCCAAGAATATCAGATGACAAGTTGGTGTCTTCCCAAAAGTATATCTTTGTGAGGAAAATTTTTCCCATCTATCTTTAATAAATGCTTTAACACAGTGCTATTCAAAGTGAGGTCCATGGACCAGTTTGTTACTGGTTTGTAATAAAATAAATATGAAAATTAAGAATGAACACTTAGAAAATTTTGCAGCAGCATGACAGAGTAATTATATATCTGTGCAATCCTCATCATTAAGTACAGGCCTTGTATTTTATATTTCTTTGATATTTTATATTTTAATATTAACTGTATTGTATTTTACAAAAATATTAGTCCATAATGTTTGGATATGTTTTAAAAACTGGTCTTTAGCACACACAGTTGGAGAAACACTAATCTAAACACCATGTCTCATCTCTACTTGTTTCTAAAGCACCATGTCTCGTCTCTGCTTGTTTGCTAGTCTTATTTGCCTTATTCCAATTTTCAGGCTTCATCCCATTTTATACTCACTGCTATTTTCTCTAAATATGTAAAACTTAGGCTGTTTTCCCTTCTCTAACCTTCAGGCAGTGGATGTGTCAAAGGTTTGAGGCACTGGTAGCCTCCTCTAAAGCCTCTCATATTTGGGGGTTCATTGTGGTCATGAAACTGAAAGAGCCTCCTTTTAGAGACTGTAGTAATGTATTTGTCATTTTGAGGGGAGAAGAGTTTGTTCCTGTTGGTTGTGACTTTGGCTCCTGGAATTATCAAGCTATAATAGGCTTTCGTAAATGATCCTCCACCTGCCACGTTCACAAAGACCACGTGGCCCTCAAGACACTGGAGAAGTTCCCCTTAATCCTCTGTGCCCTTCCAGCACTACCCCCACATCATCTCTGCACAATCCAATCAATGTCACTTCTCCCTGAGTGTTATTTAAAGTGAACTGATATATCATTCATTGTTATATTTCATTTGATTCTCAAGCCAAGCAGTCAACCTGTCTCCAGGAGAACTATGTTTAACTGATTATGTCTTAACCTATGACATCATATTTTTTAAAGAACACGATTTGAAGACATTGATATCTATTGCCGTTTACAGCTCTTTTTCATCCAGATTGATTATATGCTTATGACAGAAATATGAGTGATGGAATGGAGGGAGCAAGACCAGAATCAGGGAGACCAGTTGAGAGGTCACTGCAGTAATCCAGGCAAGAAATAATGAGGAGCTGATTCAGGGTAGCAACAGTTGAGGAGGAGAAGGGATGGGTGTGAATGATATCTAGGTGTTGGAACATCAGGATTTTGTGACTAATTAGATGTGGGGGTGAGAAGAGGGAAGTGTTGATCGTGATTCCAAAGTTTTTGGCTTGGGGTAACACAAGCCAAATGATGATGATATGGGAAGTTACACAGGAAGAGCAAATTTGGACAGAAATAGTTGGGAGTGGGGATGGATCGAGCTTTGAGCATGCTGATTTTGCCATACCTGGACCATCTAGGCAGTTGGATAGATGAGTCAACTCAGGAGAAAGTTCTAGACTAGAGATTTGGATTTTTGAAGTCATGGATATATGAGTAATTAAAACCATAGGATTGAGTGTAATATTTTAAAGTGTCTTAGAGTCATCTCAACCTGTTCAATTTCCCTTTAAATGTAAGATTTTTGTAGTTGTGGTTTCTCTACCTTCCATGTGACAAAATGGGATAACCTGGTTATATCCTAATGGTTTGTGTATGAAAACTGTGGGATCTTATGAAAAGGGAAGCCAATCAGAGAGGTCAGTTTAAATATTTCCTAAACTTGGACCTCTATTCTCCTAGTGCCTAGCTCTCCTCATTACCAGTTAGTAAAAACACACAAATGAATGTGTTAGGATTCTACGTGTGTTCACCCATTTGATTCAACTCAATCATCACGTGATCCCCTAAGAGGTATTGTTAAACCCATTTACAGATGAGAAAATAGGTTCATAGAAATTACATGGATGGAAAGTGACTAAAGTCACCAACCTTCAGCAGTGTGTACCTCCAGCCCTCTGGTAATTTGTGCTGCTGGACAGCAACATTTTCTAGGGCCCTAGTTTGTACTAGTCACCCCAAGCACTGGTACCTCTGTTTACCTCAACCAAATCAGGCGCCACAAAAAAATAGCCAATTTTTATGGTTCAAAAATTGGCTTCTTTAGCTGCATTCCCAAACACAAATAGCAAACACTAATGGACACAGGAGAGATAGTTGTCTTTCAAATGAATGTATTATAATTTTTTGCCATAAATCTTACCAAGAGTGCATCAAGAAGCCTAGACAAAGGACATGAACAGACACTTCTCAAAAGAAGGCATGGGCCGCAAGCATATGAAAAAATACTCAATGTAACTAATCATTAGAAAAAGGCACATCAAAACCACAGTGAGATACCATCTCACACCAGTCAGAATGCCTATTATTAAAAAGTAAAAAACAAAACAAAACAAACAAACAGATGTTGGCGAGTTTGTGGAGAAAAAGGAATGCTTAAGCACTGCTGTGGGAATGTAAATTAGTTCAGCCCTTGTGGAAAGCAGTTTGGCAATTTCTCAAAGAACTTAAAACAGAACTACCGTTCAACCCAGCAGTCTCATTACTGGTTACATACCCAAAGGAATATAAATTGTTCTACCATAAAGACACATGCACACATATGTTCATCACAGCACTATTCACAATAGCAAAGATATGCAATCAACTTAAATACCCATCCACAGTGGACTGGATTTTTAAAAGTGTGGTACATATATACCATGGAATACTATGCAGCCATAAATAAGAATGAGATCATATACTTTACAGCAACATGGATGGAGCTAGAGGCCATTATCCTAAGCAAACTAACACAGGAACAGAAAACCAAATACTGCACGTTCTCACTTATAAGTAAGAGCTAAATACTGAAAACACATGGACATAAAGAAGGGAACAACAGACACTGGGCTAACTTGAGGCTAAAGGGTGGGAAGAGAATGAGGATCAGAAACTACCTATGGGGTATTGTGCTTATTACAGGTGATGAAATAATCTCCACACCAAACCCCCATGCCACCCACTCTACTCATACAACAATCCTGCACATGTACCCCTGAACCTAAAATAAAGTTGGAAAGTTAAAAAAAAAAGTATATATATATATAAAATATACACGAAAAATATTGTACTCATCTGTAGAGAAGTAAGGAAAAAAAATACAAGATAAAAAAAGAAGCCTAAAAATGGTCATCCTTTTGACCCAGTAATCTGCTTCTGCAAAACTATCCTAAAGAAATAATCAGAGAGGCACCCCAAACTTATTCATAAGTTTGTAGATTTAACAAGTAGTTTTGGTGAGCATTTAGCAGTACCAGACGTTATGCTGGGGACTGGGAATACAGCTGTCAAAGAGATACAGTCTCTGTCCTGTAAGAGCTCACAGTTCAGCTCTGTGTTCCACACAGTGATGGAGAACTTGACCAGGTGTCCTGGAAACAGGGGAGAAGAGTGTCTCAGCAGCCTGGAGCAGGGATGGCTTCCTGGGTGAAGTGATGTGCAGATGGAGTCCGTTGTAGGTGTTAGCCTTGGGAAGATGGGAGTTAAGGACATCCCAGGCAAAAGCAACAACATAACAAAATCATAAAAATAAACTGCATCGGGGTCTTTCAGGAACGAGCAGTTTGGATGTATCATACGCCATACTCAGAGCCTTCCTTTTACCCGGTAGGCCAAAGTTCCTCCCAGTGTGTTCAGAGTAGCCTTAGCATTCCTCAGAAATGCTTTAGGGGCCTATGTCAACGACGGTGGAAGAAGGGCTGGGAATTGGTCCAGGCTCTGAACCCCACCCCTGCCACAACCCAAGTTGCCTGGGAAGTTTTCCTTAAGATGTTTAACAAAAGGCTTCCACTTCTGAAAAGAAAGTTTGAAAACCTTTGATGGGGAGCTACAGATAAGAATAAGCATAACAGATACACATTTCAGGTAGGTTACCGTGGTGGCTACAGGGAAGATATTTCACCTGGTGTTTAGGTGTTTACTTATAACTGGAAACAACCTAAATGTCCAATAATAAGAATGTGATAAAATAATAACAATAAATAGCTACCATTTATCAAGCACTCACTGTGTGGGGGCACAATGCTAAGTACATATATAAGACACATCATTTAACCTTGATAGGAACCACATGTGGTGAATATTATCAATATTTTGCAGATGTGAAGACTGAGGCTTAATGAGAATAAGCAGCTGGTTTTGCGTCACCTAGCTGTTAGAGGGGTGGGGCTGCAATTCTATCCCTCGTCTCTCTGACTCTTAAGGGCATACTATTCTGCCTCCTGAGCAATGATAAATCCACATGGAATAATGTTATATGGCCCTTTGAAATCACATTTTCAAAGACTGTTTAATAATATGGGGAAATTTCAATAGAATAATGTCAATTTTTTTAACTCAAGTACAAAAAAATATATGGAATCTCCCAATTTTATTAATCATGCCAAAATGTTAAAAATATTTATCACTAGGTGATGAACTGTAGGTAGTTTTAATTTTCTTTCTTACACTTTTCTTCCAAATGTTCTAGAATAAGCATGTGTCCCTTTAATCATTGGAACCATAACAAAAAGTTATAAAAAGGATTCAAGGTGAATTGCTGTCATCAGTCATTCTCACCCTAGACTCAAGAGGAAGGATCAGTTCTTTAACACATCTTTCAGAATAACAGTGCAGACTATCCTGTGTGCAAAATGTAAGGGAAATCAGCATGCTAATTATTAGCCATATAACCTTGAAGTTAACGTCTCTGAATCTCAGTTTCTTTTCCTATTAAATGAGGACATTAAGCTAAGTAGTCTTTACAATTCCTAAAAACACTAAATTTTATAGGTTGTTTTTTTTTTTAACTACAAATGAAATCAAGCAGAGGGGCATAAAAGAAATATATTAAATTCTTCTTGGTTTAGTTAAATTTTCATGAGCATTTAGGGAGGGTGGGTTTTTATTAGGCCTCAGCTATTTGGTAATATGGTAATATGCTCAGATGCATTTGACATCCAAGCCATGCCAGGTACTTTCATAAAATTTTTTCTCATCTCATCTTCACTAAAACCTTTTTAGGTGAGCATTATTATCCTCGTTTTTGCTGATGGAGATCAAGGGGTTAAGAAACTTACAAAAGATCTCTCATGTTGTGGTGAGATTGAAATCCAAACGCTTCTTTGTGAATCTCTAGAATATTGTTAGTTCAGATGTGGAATTGTTTGTTTATCATTTCAACCACTTTATGTACTGGGTACCAAATAAAATACAGTTTCTGCCCTCAAATATTTTTTGTTCTAAGACAGAGACAAAATTCTTACAAAGAAACAATTCTGAAATTAAAATTAAAAATGATCTATAATGGGGACAAATGGAAGCTCTTGGCAATGTGTCTGTATCCTTTAGTGAGAAGCAAATAAAAGGACATTATTATAAAACTGCAAATGGGGGCAGAAACAGTCACTTGTCATTAGTGTCAGCGTCATTTTAATGAAAATTAACCCCAGAAATGCTTGACTAAGCAGTGGAAGCCTACGCACCACTTGGACCTTGACAGAACCAGGGCAGTTAAATCTTTCCTACCTGCACATGAGCTTAAGAGAATAAATCAGTCCAAAGCTACTGGCCATGCTAATTGCTCTAATTATTATCACTGGAAAGGCTGGATAATACCTAGGAGGTATTGAAAGATAACCACAGCCCAGAATAATCTAGTAACCCAAGAATTCCCAGAGGAATACTCAGACACTGCTCACAAAGCCTGGGCCAGTCAGATTGGATAATAAAGCAGACAAATATGTAGCTTGACAGAGAGGATGGATTCCATAGCATAGGTTGTAGTCTTCAGCTGGGATTGACCATATTCAGTGGGAATAAAGCGCTGTTAGGAAGAATTGGGTAGGGAATCTCAGAGAGTAGTGTTTGGTAGCTTAGAGATGCTTTGGCTTCTAAAGACTGTTGCTCTGTGTGTGTGTGTGTGTATGTGTGTGCACGTGCGCATGCATGTGTGTGTGCGTGTACATGCACATGTGATGTCAGGAATAACAACTAACCAATTTTTCATCTGCGACCTAGATTGATTTCTTCAAATGTGACTACACACCTAGCATCTATGGGCTATGTGAAAAGGATTATGTCTAAATAAGAGCTTCTAGGATTTTGTGAGGCTTTATTATTATTATTATTATTATTATTATTATTATTATTAGAGACAGTCTCACTCTGTCACCCCAGCTGGAGTGGAGTGGCATGATCATAGCTTACTGTAACCTTGAACTCCCAGGTTCAAGTGATCCTCCCACCTCAGCCTCCTGAGTAGCTGAGACTATAGGCATGCACCACCACACTTGGCTAGTTTTTTGTTTTGTTTTCTTTTTGTAGAGACCCCGTATAAAGACATGGGGTCTCGCTATGTTACCCAGGCTGGTCTTCAATTTCTGGGCTCAAGTGATCCTCCCACCTTGGCCTCCCTAAGTGCTGGGATTATAGGCATAAGCCACTGTGCCAGGCAGGTGGGGGGTCTATTGACTTCTTAATTCCCCTGCTGTCCTGAGATAAAAGAGTGACCTAAGGTGGTAAGCTTGACCTCGGAGACTAAGTGAAACAGGCATCTCGTGCATGACCAGCAGAATGTGCCTTCTGTGCATCATCTGGGGTGTGGGGAGAGCACATGGTTTCTCCTACTCAAACATTGCTTCTCTGATAGGCTCTTCTTTCAGGTGGTTAAAGAAGTAACTATTCTGAAGTGTTCTAGTTCTTTGAGGAATGCTGATGTATGGATAAAGTATGATGTAACACTGGACCAGAAGTTGGGGAGGTGGCCTCAGCTCCACCACTGACAGAGAGGATGGATTCCGTAGCATAGGGTGTAGTCTTCAGCTGGGGTTGACCATATTCAGTGGGAATAAAGCGCTGTTTTAATACACCAGTAAATTCATCTACAGGTACCATTAATTCTTCATCATTAAAGACAGAACTACATGCTTGTTTAAGTAACTCAGAACAAAAAATATGTCAAAACACATAAATTCTATTGTTAGTAGAGTATGACTAAATTTAAGAAGCCCTTACCATGTGCAAAGTACAGATTCTGTGTGGGATACAAACAAGGCCTGTTTCATATCTTTAGGGATCCTGGAATCTCGGAAGGTGACAGACCAGTGCATGTATTGCAACCAGTTGAGGTGTAAGAGACAATATGATAATTGCTATGAGCAAGTTCATTCAGTCACTCAACAAGTATTCACAGGCACTGTGTGAACTCTAAAAGCAAATTACTTCTCTCTGAGGCAGGCAAGGCAAGGTCACAGAAGCATTATGGAACTGAGCATTTGGGCTGGTCTTTGAAGAGGAGGTTAAAATTTGTCAGGCAGAGCAGAAGGGAGGCAGGTGTGACAAAGGTCATGTGGAAGTCAAAGGCGTGAGAAAGTATAGGGTGTGCTTGGGAAATAGTGAGTAGTTGGGTTGGGCAAGAATCAAAAATGTGTAATTAGAAAAGGAGGAGATAGGGAGAGATACGCCTGAAAAGATCAATTGTGGCCAGATTCCAGGTGGTAACGTTGAGAAGCTTGAACTTTATTCCGTAGACATCAAAGTCTTGGGGCACAGAAGTCACGTGGTTTCATCTATGCTGTAAGACAATCTGGCAGTCAACGGAGTAAAGGAGGAGAGACTGGAGGAGGGAAACTCAGGAAGAGGCTTTCGCAAGAGCTCAGACAAGAAAGAGCCAAACTAGGGTGGAGTGGGATGGAAAAGAGAGATGGATATAGAAGACATGGAGGATGAAGAATCCACAGAACATGACACCGATGTGGACATGAGGCCAAGAAGAGGACAGAGTTGCTGATGAAACTTCTCAAGTGTGGCCATCAGCAGCCCAGCCCTGGACAAATTTTTGAAATAGGTTGGCTTTATTTTTTGTCGCTTCGGAGAGCTCAGTGCAGTACCTCTCTTCTGCAGACCAGGGTCGTGTCTGTTTACTTCCTTTCTACTGTCAAATCTGTCATCTGGAAAGAGTGTGAAATTCATCCTGAAGGTAAGAATTTACGATGCTATCCTTCCAGGTATTTGCCCTTCAATAGATCTCTGGCCTTTAAGGTACAGATAGGAACCTTTAAGAAGGAAATTTCTATTCTTAGCTAGTCATTTTCCAATGTGTTTCTCTTCATGTATTCGATTCCTTTCAGTATAAGCTTGAAGTTTCAGAAGGTAAGTCCTGTAGCCCCATCCTCTGATAGGTTCCTGGTGCCTGTGACCATGCAGCAGCCCTCCTTTGTCATGTTTACTAGTTTTTGTCCTTTTCCTGTTCAGGATACTCTACTCAGCAGCTGTAGCTTGTTGGCCCTTACTATGATTTGGGCAGGTGACCTGCTACCTAGGAAGTCTTTTATTGTCATGCTCCATATATTTCAAACTTTGCCTTGGTCCAGCGTAGTATTCAAAACACTGAATAATTTTACAGCCCAGCCGCTGACTTGTCATAAGGAATACTGAGAGCACTGACTGTAAACAACTGTTAGGGCCCTATCAGAACAGCCAGCTGAGTATCCACTTGATATTGGCATCTTCTGGGTTACAACAGCCTTGCAATTAAGGATGAGTCAACAGACCTGTAATCGGGAACTACACCCAGTCTTTTAAAAACTAGATTAAAACAAAATGAAAAAATAAAATGCAATCCACTGCACTGTCACTGAATTTCCAAAGATTAGTAATGCCAGTCCACTAATACTGATCCACAACTGTCTCTTAGGCAAGGCAGGAAAGAGCCATGGAAATTCGGTGCTGTGACACACTCCTTCAGCTTTAACCTTTCTTCGTTGTGCAGGGTGGGATTTTTTTTCCCCAGTGCCTTTGAGATGTCCTGGAGAACAGGAAGCAAAACTTCCCCCCAGTTCTTGCCCTGCTGTATCCCACTCCCCTGCACAACCCGGGGCAGCATATTCATGACCCAGTGAGGCTGTGTGTCATGACAAGCTGGCTAGTCTTTTATTAATACCCAAGATTATTCACTCCCCTTTTTATTTGAAAAAGCCAAGTAATTTTAAATACCACCCATAAGACTGCAGCTGTCCCCAGAAATGGAATTCTGATTGAATTCCTACTGCTCCTTTAAGAGTCAACTTAAATGTCACCTTTAAATAATAACTGCTGACATTTACCCAGAGCTTACTCTGAGCCAGGCACTTTGCTAAGGACTTCTCATGGATTTCTCATTTCATCCTCAAAAAAGAAAAAAAAAAAAATCCCTCCAAGGTAAGTACTAGTACTCTCCCCATTTTACAGATGTGGAAACTGAGAGGTTGAATAACTTACCCAATGTCTCATACCTGGTAAGTGGGAGAGTCAGCAGTCTGACATCTGGGTCCTCAGCACCATTACATAGCAGGTATTTAGTAAATGACCCGAGGGATGGGCACAGTCTTTGTTTCCCTTTGTGCTGTGTTCTCTACAGTGGCCCTCACATTTGCAGTGACTTAACCAGCACCCATCTTCCCAAACGCAACAAGGCCACTGCTGTATTCCCCCAGACCTGATACCATGCTTGGTGTATTGCAAGCATGCAATAAAATATTTGTGGAAATAAGAGATAGAAGGAGGAAGGAGGGAAGAACAAAAAGCCTTTCTAGTTTGAGGCTTGGAAAATACAGTGACCCGAAATGAACTTTGGAATGAAAAGAAGCTGAGGGCTGCACTGGTCTTAGGTTTAACATGCCAGGGATATGCCACGTGAGTGCCTTCAACCCAGCTACTTGAGAAGCTGAGGAGGGAAGGTCCCTTGAGACCAGGAATTCAAGACCAGTCTGGGCAACATAGCAAGATCCAGACTCAAAAAAACCCAACCAACCAAACCAAAAAACTCCACTAGGATTGCAACCCCAACTCTGCCACTTACTGGCCGCACGACTCCCACACATATTGCTTTACTTTGAGCCTCAGTTTCCACATCTTGTAAAATGGTTTTCTTTTTTGGAGTTATGAAAATTAAATGAGATGACACGTGTACCTGAGCCCAGCAAAGTGCCTGCTACTCAATAACTGTTGTTAAGTGAGAGATAACAGGGAAAAGGTTGGCATATTTCACCTCATATAGAGGAACATGTAGTCATCACTGATATATAAAATATTGCAAGAGACCAGTAACTGTTTCGAGTGATTCCACCAAATGACTATATATGTCTAAACATTAAAGTATGACATATGAAGTATCATCAGGAACATCAATTTTATGTCTCAATGCCAGCTTTACTGAGATGCGTAACTGTTTATATTTATAATGCAAATGTATTGCACGATTCCTGGTCAGAAGAGTTTAAACGTCTGTTCTTTTCTCTCCCCCTTCCTCCCTCCCGAGAGTATGTACTCCTTCCCCACACTGTCCCTCCAGCACCCTTCATCTGCCTGTCACTTTTCAAAGACAAGCTCCTCAGAATGAAATCTCTGCTGTCTTTGTTTTCCTGGTTTCCATTTTGTATCCTAAAATATTCACTCCAAGTTCCGCCTGACAGACGTCCCTAATCTAATCTCCACGTCTGCTTTCTAATTTTCACAGTCAGGATAAAACAAATAGGTTGGAGTTAATTGCCGGAGCAGCGGGCCGGAGCGCTGAGCTGTGATTTATGAGCTGAGTGCAGGCGCTCTGCAACACATTTTTCTTAATTTATTTTTAATGAGTCTCTCAATTAATTTTCTTGGAAACATCTTAATGATGTTGGAGGCGGGTGTTAATGAGGTCTGCACCAGCTCCTAATTTTGCATATTTTAAAGTGCCTAATGTCATCATGCACCCTTTCTTTCCATTTTAAGAAGAGATGTCGGGGGTGGCGGGGGGCGAGGATTATTGTTGAATGGAGAATTTTCACTCTTCATGCCTCAGTCTTTGCTTAACCTTTCAGACTTTATGGGTTTTTGGTGTTCTCAGCACAATCCCGTGCCCCCTGCTCTCCTTCCCCACCCTTGCTGTCTCTAGGCTCACTTAGGCTGAGAAGCTGCAGCAGGAAAGGGAGGGAAAGGGCACAATCCTCAGTAAACTGAGAGTTCTGGGGAGCAGTCAGTGGCCCTAGTGAAGATGTCCAGGCGGTACTTTTGCTAGGTTGATTGACCTTTCCCAAAGCAGACTGTGATTAGGGAAAAATGCAACTGGAAGAAACAACTCAAGGGATGTGTTCTTACCATCTGGCCATTTGTTCAGAGCCCTGGATCCCCTCAATGTGTCTGCAGAGTCTGGGGCACAGATCCACAGGACTGCAGCACTGTCCACCTTGCATCCTGCAAGGCCTGGAAAAAAATGCCCGAGTACTGTCTCTGAGCCCTGTCTCATACCTCCTGTCTCCACTAAGTCTTCATCATTCTTCGCTCTGCATTTGCTAGTTGGAGCTCATTTTTCTGATTAAATAGTCATTAAATGTTTATATAGAAAATCAAGGAAATGCAAAAGAATTTATGAATTAAGGGAAAACCAAGCTCTAATGCTTAAAGACAACCTCTTTTCAAATTATGGTATGTTTCCTTCTAGATATTTTTTTCCTGTTCATGGGCTTTTGGTTTTTATTTTATGCATTTGTGATGATACCAAATATCCTTTTTTCCATTTAAGATTATAACATTAGATAACATACTTCCTTCAAACATCGCTTTTAATGGCTGTTTAATATTCCATCTAACAGATTTGTCATAATTTACTAAACCACTCCACTGTAGTTGGGCATCTAAGCTAATTCTCAAACTGTTATTGCAAATACTTTGTGATGAACATCTTTGTACCGAAGTCTTTTTTTAAAAAATTAGAAATTAGTTTCTTTGGAATAACCTGAGGAATTATCAATTTAAAGAGTTTAATTCTTTTCAAGACTCTTAATATATATTTCCAAGTTACTTTTCAAAGAGTTATGCCAGTTCATTTCCAACTGCCATACATGAGTGTATCTGTTTCTGCAATCTTGTGATAGTATGGAGAATTATACAAGTGTAAAAAATATTTGCTAAGCTGGCATTTTAAATGTATTTGTTTAATTTCTCCACAAGTCCCCTCTTTGGGTAATGTTTCAGTTAAACTGAAGGCTGCTTTTTCTAAAGAACTTTCTAGGCCATAAACCCTAACATGGCCAAGACCTGGATTCTTCTGGCGCATAGCAGAGTCTAAGCAAATGTGTGTTATATTGACTTATCCACAAAACAGAAAATTGAGGACGTATCTCTCCTTTGGCTTCCCTGCTTTCCTCTGTGAAGGCTCTCTGCCTTCACTGCCTTTCTGCTGATAATTCCAAACCTGTATCTCATCCCTCTTCTTTTTCTGGAATGCCAGCCTCAAATTTCATACCATCTGGGTGTCCTACCTCCACCTGGATCTGCCAATGACCTGTCCGGCTCAGCATTTCCAAAACTGAGTACACATCTCTTCACTCATGTTTTCTAGCTCCCATGGGCACCAGTCTTCTGCCGGGCCCCGTCCTCACAGGCCCCCAACACATGCACATTCAGTCAGTGAGCAAGTCCTATGGATATACCTGTCCACACCCTCCTGGGTGCCTCTTCCCTCCCATCCCTGCAGCCCTGCTTCAGACCCATCTCTCGCCCTACACTAGTGCAGAAGTCGTCTCCCCGCTGTCTTCTGCCTGCAGTCTTTCCCTACGCGCCTTAGCCCTTCACAGTCCCAGGGCACTTTCTAACACAAGTAAAAAGCCCTACATCGATTCTCTCCTCCTTGAATAAAGAATACAGTTCACAAACCTCAATAATACATCATGGTGACTACAGTTCATAACAATATATTGTATATTTGAAAATTGCTGAGAGAGTCAATTTTAAGTGTTCTCACCACAAAACATAAGTATGTGAGGTAATGTATATGTTAAATAACTTGATTTAGCCACCCCTCAATGTATACATGTCTCAAAACATCATGCTATATACCATAAATTGATAGTTTTTACTTAATTTAAAATAATTACTTAGTTAATTAATTTTTTAAAAATCTATAGTATGTGATGAGGGGCTTTCATACCATTTGTCCCCTCGTGTATTACACATTTTTCAAACATTCCATGCCCTTTGTTGGGGTTACTTCCTAAGCCTGTGATGCCCTTTTACCCATACCCCATAGAACAGTTGCATGCAACCTTTTCCCTGGAGGTTTATTTACCACTGTGGTTCAACACATCTGGAATATATTTTGCACATGGTAGATGCCTAGTGAACTTTAGCAAGTGAGTGTAGGGATAAGGCATCTGTAGAAATGTGTGTCTTTCAAAGCTGTTACCCACTGTACTTTCTGGAATGTTTTGCACACGAGGTTAGAAGCTGATATTTGAAATTTTAAAGAGCCTTTCAACTTGAGGATTAGATGTTTATATTTAAAATGTTTAAGTAATAGACTGGGTGCAGTGACTCACGCCTGTAACCCAGCACTTTGGGAGGCTGAGGCAGGTGGATCATTTGAGGTCAGGAGTTTGAGACCAGCTTGGCCAACATGGGAAGACCCCTGTCTCTACTAAAAATGCAAAAATTAGCCGGCATGGCGGCTGTAATCCCAGCTACTCGGGAGGCTGAGGTAGGAGACTTGCTTGAACCCAGGAGGTGGAAGTTGCAGTGAGCCAAAACAGCGCCACTGCACTCCAACCTGGACGACAGAGTGAGACTCAGTCTTAAAAAGAAAAAAAAAAGTTTAAGTATTAAGAATCCTTCAATCTCGGAAAAACAGTTTTTCAAGGCATTTCTGTTTTCTGGTAGAGTCCATTGATTTTTTTGCTGGACATTCATTAATTTCCATTAAAGGATCTATTGAGTATCTCCCACTAATTCCTTGCGCTTAGTGTAGGTATTATCAGAAGGTTCCCTGAGAAAAGAGCACAGATTTTAGCTTTAGGTGCTAATTGGTTCAAATAAGATTTTGTATCCAGATGCAGACCTAAATATCTAGTAGTCTTAGAGTTCAAACAGGATCTTTCAAGCATTATCTTAAAGCTAAAGGATTTTTTTTTTAAGCCTTCTGACCAGTAGCAACAATTCCATTACAACTGTGTGATTCTAGCCTTTGGCCCAAACATTTGTCAAATAAATTAATACACTACGAGTGAAACTGTAACATCAGAGGCATTGTTTTGGAGGTATTTTTAAGCCATGGATTTACACAGAGATCATCAATGGAAGAAAGCAAGATGGGAAGGCAAGGATAATATCAATGGTTTTAGATATGAGGTTGAAAATAACTGGCTTTGGATCTGATACATAACATTACTATTATTTCTAGTATTGACCATTATGTTTTAGAGTTTTTAAAATAGTATCTTTAAATTCCTTGTTTTGTTTTTAATTTTTAAAATTTTCTAGCAAAGTATATTGTCATAATAGATTTTGCTGTGACAAATAACCTATTAAAGTCCTAATAGGTTTTGCTATAACAAATTTCAGAGACTTAACATGACAAAAGTTTCTTTCTTGCTCACACCAAGTTTAAGGTAGACAATTTTAGTAGGATGGCACTTCCAGGCCTCTCCCTGGTGACCCAGGGATCCAGGCTCTGCTTTCTCCTATGGCAATCTTGGTGTCTTCTGCTGGATCCTCTGTGGTAGGCTAGCCAGTGAGTGGAGGAGAGTTTATGAAGGGCTATCCTGCAGACCTCAGGGGCCAGCTGTGGAAGTGGCATACTTCATCTTAGTGGTATGCCAGAGCTGACTCATTATAACTCTCAAGAGTCACTTGTTAAATTTTGCAAGCTAATTTTGAAGCACAGGCATTATTACAAATTAAATTATATAAGTATACCATTAAGTAAAAATAAATAAATAAATAAAAAACAAAGGTAATAGAGGTTGAATATCCCTTATCTGAAATGATTGGGACCAGAAGTGTTTCAGATTTCAGATTTTTTTCAGATTTTGGAATTTTTGCATATGCATCAGGAAATATCTTGAGGAGTGGGCCCAAATCTAAACATGAATTTATTCCTTTATGTTTCATGTATACCATATACACATAGCCTGGACATAATTTTATATAATATTTTTAGTAATTTTGTGCATGAAACAAAGCTCATGTACGCTGAACTATCAGAAAGCAAAGGTGTCACTGTCTCAGCCACCCGTGTGGACAGTGTGCGGTTGTTTGGCATCATCATCATTCCTGACTCTGACTTCGTATGCTACTGATAAATAATTGTTGTCTTACATTCATGCACACACAAGTACTTGACAGTAAAAAATAGGACGTACCATTAATTCTGTAAAAAAATAATGTGTTCAGAGTAACTAAGCAGCTTAGTAGCATCCCCAGAATACCCGCATCAGCTCTGAAACAACAGCAGCAACCAACAATAGCAGGCTTTCTGCCTCCACCTATGATGCTGTGTTTTGATTACGGGTTACCATGCAGCGTATTTTTTTTTTTTTTTTTTAGGTGAGAAGAAACATCAGAAGTAGTTAAGGAATCAGGAAATGTTTCCTATAGGGACGAGGAGGCATTCTGCTGACTTTTTGAAATGTTTCCTCCAGAGTCATCTGCCTCATTAACAAGGGTTTTTGTCTTAGAAGTTGCTCTTTGAGTTTATAAACTGACATGATTTCTTGTTCTGTTATGAACGTATGCTGCTTTAAATGCTTCGGGAAGCCCATCACACATTTTCACCATGTTGTCTCTAAGCACTTTTTCTACAGTGTTAACAATATCATGTTGGCTGGGCACAGTGGCTGAAGCCTGTAATCCCAGCACTTTGGGAGGCCAAGGCAGGTGGATCATCTGAGGTTAGGAGTTCGAGACCAGCCTGGCCAACATGGTGAAACTCCACCTCTACTAAACATAAAAATTAGCCAAGTGTGGGGGTGCACACCTGTAGTCCCAGCTACTGAGGAGGCTGAGGCTGGAGAACTGTTTGAACCCAGGAAGCGGAGGTTGCAGCTCAAATTGCACCACTGCATTCTAGCTTTGGTGACAGAGTGGGACTCCATCTCAAAAAAAAAAAAACCACAACAATGTCATCTTCAACATTGTGCACCTGTGTTTTAACTGCAACCCATCAAATGAGGTCAGGTGTGGAATTTTCTACTCATGGCATCATGTCTGTGCTCAAAAAGTTTCAGACTGTGGAGCATTTTGGATTTCAGATTTTCAAATTAGGGATGCTCAACTTGTGACTATTCAAGTGTCATCATTTCCTATTTTACTACATTCGGCTATTATCTACACTTGAGATTATTTAGGCAACTTGTATGGATAACCAGGAAATACTATATAGCAATAGCTACTGTGCATTTCTTCCTGACCCCATGTTTGGAGGCATCATGTTGATAGTTTGAAATTGACCATGGTGGGGATATTTATACCATGGAAACAGGCAAACACTATAAATCAGAGCTTGACTTACTGTTCTGTTGATTTTCTAGAGACTTTTGTTTTGTTTTGTTTTGTTTTTGAGACAAACTTTCACTCTTGTTGCCCAGGCTGATCTTGGCTCACTGCAACCTCCACCTCCCGGGTTCAAGCAATTCTGCCTCAGCCTCCCGAGTAGCTGGGATTACAGGCACCTACCACCACACCCAGCTAATTTTTTGTATTTTTAGTAGAGATGGGGTTTCACCATGTTGGTCAGGCTGCTCTCGAACTCTTGACATCAGGTGATCCACCCGCCTTGGTTTCCCAAAGTGTTGGGATTACAGGTGTGAGCCACCGTACCTGGCTGGCCTAGAGACTTTTAAAAGTTATGAAGTATTATTAATTCAGATTAACTAAAAGCATGTTGCGTCTGTAGCCGTTACATTCCGAATAGCACAAAATATTGAGAGAATATCCTTACAGTATTTGAAAACTGTTAACTGATTCAGCAAAGAAGTTGCCCACATTACCGATGACGAAGTAAATTCTGACATACATAAAAATCAACAAAAGCATTCTGAGAGAATCAATCTGCTGTATGGAAATGACAACAGAGTATTGTGTATTTTAAAATGTAATTATAATATTAACTATAAAAACTTGCTGTGCAACCCTTATATTAGCAAATTTATCATAAATTCAATACATATGCATATGTTTTTTTCTGGAGGGCCAATTGTTAAACTTTTACCAGCATATCCTTCCCTCTTCTTATGCTTCATTGGCCAGAACTCAATCATGTGGTTTCACCTAGATGCAAGGACTGGAGAGCAATTAGATTAGCTGTGTGTCCAAGAAGAAGAGAACTATCTATAGGACATCTCTCATCTCTCCCTAGGCAAGACAACTCAAAGTCCTATCCAGTCACATCATTCCAGCTAAAAGTCCGGGATCTCTGGATGATGCAAAGATCTATCATGTGACTCTTCTTGGCATGGCACCCAATGAACTAAACGAAGTTATATTTCCTCCCTTTCTCGCTTCACTACTACTTGTACTGTAGTGAAGCAAGCTGCCTGCAATAATTGCAATTACAAATTCCCGCTCAGAAAAGGAATGAAAAGGGGGTACACTGAAGCCACTCACTCTTAACAGATGCTGGAATCCTATGGGGCAGATCTCTGCTTGTTTCTCTGGGCCTTTGTCATTTATGCTCTACTGGAAGCAGTAAGTTTTTTCAACCCTTTGACTCAGCAAATGTCTGGACTCTTGGTATTCCCATTTATTTCTGTTTACAAACCTGCTAATTCTCTCCTGAGTTTATCTCCTTAATAGCGTAGCAAAGGCTGCCAATAAAAAACCAACACACATTACTAATAGTCTGCTTTCTAGACTCCTCCTCTAGAGCTGCCAGCTAGAAAGGAGACCTTATATCTAGTGCATTACCACAGGTGACAGTTTTACCACTGCATACTCTGGGCCTTTTCTTTCCAGCTGCTGCTGATGGTGTCCTTGTCACTTACTGCCTGACCATTAAACCAATGCCACATATATTTGGTTTTTATTAGGGCATTGTTTCACTTCCATTTCTGTATTAATCAAATAGGATAGGCTAAGCTGTGATAACAAAGAAACTCTAGCAGCTTAACACAAGAAAATCATTTCTGCCTAAAGGAAAGTTCATCCAGATGCTTGTCATAGGGCAACTCTCCTCTAAGTAATGATTCTGGGATGGAGGATTCTTCCACCCAGTAGTTCCATGTCCCCTGGGGTTTCCTCAGAGCCCTCAACACTCAACTGACCATCAAGCAAAGAAAGAGCAAGGAGGCCCAGGTGTACTTTAGGGGCCGGGCCTGGCAGGGGTATATCCCTCTTCCACCCCATGGGCCATTGGCCAGGACTCAGTCACATGTTCCCACTTACATGCAAGATAGCATATGTGCTTTGGTAGTGTAGAAAGAAGAGAAAGGAAGAAGAAGAGAAAGAAGAGAGAGACTGGTGAACAGTAGCATCTACATACAGCCAAAGAGGGTAAAGGTATTTAGTATATTTATCCTCTTCCTGACAAAAGGATCTTAAAATGCCTGAACTTCCCTCATGACTTCTTCCACCCATCTTCCCTATTAGGATTTTCTAGTATTGTAGTTTCACCAACCTTTTGTATGAGCCAAATGAGGGTTTTTTGTTGTTGTTGAATGGGCGAGTGGTTAGTTTTTGTGTGTTTTTACAGTGAGTACTTACTTATTTAATCAACACATTTCACCTGCTTTGTTCACTGTTGCCTCCTGTGTCCTCTTCTCTTCTGGTATAATTTGCCTTCTTGAAACTATTTCTTCTATTCATTCTTTCTGCAAGGGTCTAAGACAAGTAAACTCTTCATCTTTATATGTCTGGAAATGTCTTATACAACCTCACTTTTGAATTATAATTTAGTTGGGTATAAAATTCAAGGTTGTCAATTATTTTCCCTAAGAATTTTGAAGGTTGTTCTGTTATCTTCTGATACGATTATCCTGACAAAAGTTAGCTGTCAGACTAATGACTTTTCTTTTGTAGACAATCTTGTTCCTCTCTCTCTCTCTCTCTCTCTCTCTCTCTCTCTGTCTCTCTCTGGAAGCATTTATTACCTTACCTTTCTCTGCTTCACTACACTGTGTCTAGGTCTGGATTTATTTCTCTTTATTTTGTCATGTTTGGGACTCTGTATGCTTCTTAAATTTAAGGGCTCATGTCCTCCTTCAATTTTGGAACTTCTGTTTTCTCAAATATTGGTTCTTCTCCAATCTTGTTTTTCTTTCTCTGGAATTTCTATTAGACATATATTGGCGGGTTACATTCTGGGATTTTTCATTACTTCTCTTTCACATTGTACATTTACCTCACTGTATAGTATTTTTTATTATTTCCTTTGGTCTCTCTTCCAGTTTGCTCATTCTCACTTCAGCCATGTCTAATCTCTTTCACCCACCACTGAAGGTATATCTCAGGACTGATTTTTATTTCTGGAATTTATATATTTTTTTCAATGTATATTGGGACTTTCTTTTTTATGGTGCCCTAATCTTACCTTAAGTTTTTCATTCCTTTCATTATATTTTTGAACCTTTGAGATACATTGCTAAAGTCCCTTTTATATTCCTCTAATTTCCATGAGGTCTTTGATATGATTTCTCCCTTTTGATGTACCTGCTGCCATCTCTTATAATGTTGGATTTATTCCTGTGTTTTGTCACATTGTCAATTAGCCTATTTTGCTGGAAATTATCTTTTGTGGGGTCCTACACATGCTCTGTATTGTGAATGTGTCTTTATTATGCATTTCCATCATTATGCTGGGAACTCTACAGGATTCAAACATTCCAGATCAATTTTTATGACAGTTTCTAGACTCTGAATTTCCATAGAGCATGATTAGTAATAGAATTTGGCCCCACATAAATTAGGAATACTAATTTCTCATCATTCCTTCTACCCTGCGCCTGGAACAGGCAGACCATCAGTGCTGCATCCTGAAGCTGACAGACTTCTTCTGACTGCAACATCTTTTCACTGTTTGCAGAGAGACTCCGTCTAGGTTCCTCTCAGCACCTATCCCCAGATGGATCAAATCCCAGGCCTTAAGTCACATATGGTTTCTGGTTACTTCCGTGAGCCATATGACATCATGTGCTATGAACTATCTTTATTTCTGACTCCTAGAATGTTAATTTTCTTGATTTAAATTTTGCCTATGTAATATTTAAATTTATATTTATTTTTGCATTTCTTTGTGTTTGCATATCAGTCTAGATGGTCAAGTTGACATCAAAGTAATATATGCAAAATTAGGTATTCAAATAGTATCAAAAACTTATAATGGGCCGGGCGTGGTGGCTCATGCCTGTAATCCCAGCACTTTGGGAGGCTGAGGCGGGCGGATCACCAGGTCAGGGGATCGAGACCATCCTCGCTAACACAGTGAAACCCTGTCTGTACTAAAAATACCAAAAATTAGCCAGGCGTGGTGGTGGGTGCCTGTGGTCCCAGCTACTCTGGAGGCTGAGGCAGGAGAATGGCATGAACCCAGGAGGCAGAGCTTGCAGTGAGCAGGGATTTCATCACTGTACTCCAGCCTAGGAGACAAAGCGAGACTCCATCTCAAAAAAAAAAAAAAAAACTTATAATGAAAAACAAGAGACTCCTTTCTACCTGTCCCCCATGTACTGTCCTAGTTCTGCTCCACAAGGACAACCACTTTCAACTCTTTTAGCTGTTTCTTCTGATAGTTACCTCCACACTTAACACAATGTATTTAAACTGGTCATTTTTTTTCAATGTTAGAAATTATTCAGTGACTGCGTATTATGATAAATGAGAACATAGTTATCTTATTCCACTTATCACTCCTTGTTTTGGTTATATACTCAATATTTATAACATAATGATTATGTTAATACTGTTCACTATGGAGCCAACTAGTGAACTATGATTGCATTTTCTTTCCAGTGCAACTTTGGAATTTTCTGTAAGTTTCTATTTGCTGTTTATGGGTAAAATTTGCTACCTACTAATCCTTGATCTCTTCCCCAAAATACTCCATCATATCAGTTTTTGCTCAGCTTTTTTGTATTAGTTATCTTTCACTGTGTGGCAAATTGTCCTCAAAACTTTGCAACTTAAAACAATGAGCATTTATTATCTCACAATTTCTGTGGGAAAAGAATCAGACTTGGATTAGCGGGGTCCTCTAATTCAGGATGTCTCACAAGGATGCGATTAAGGTGTCAGCCAGGACTGTAGTCCTCTCAAGGTTCAACCAGGAGAAGATCTATTTCCAAGCCCACTCCAGTGATTGTTGGCAGGATTATTTCCTCACAGGCTTTGGCCAGGGCCCTCCCTTGGTTTCTTGTCACATGGGCCTCTCCACAGGGCAGCTCACAACCTGGCCACTGGCTTCATCAGAGCAAGCAAGTGAGAGAGCAAGATGGAAGCCAGAGTCTTTTTAAACCCTCATATTGGAAGGAACACCCCATCACTTTTATCATATTCTATGAATTAGAGCAAGTCACTAGGTCCAGCTCAAGAGGAGGGGATTATAGAAGAAAGGACTGCAGGGAGTCTGAGATGACTAGAAGTCTCTTTAGAAGATGCCTAGCACAGCTTTTCCCCACCCCCCGGGGCTCTTGCTCTAATCTGGACCAGTTAATCTCCAGTGAGAGTTCCTTCACCACTTTCTTAGGCTGATGTCTGTTTCCTGGAACCCATGGTCTCCTTTCTTGGTTTACTCTCTCTCATTTTAGGAGAGCACATCTGTAGCAAGTGCTGTCAATTAAAGATACTGTGAAGATAAGTGTTCTAAGTCTTTCTATGTCTGAAATGCCTTTATATTTATATTCCCTAACATTTGGATAGATATAAAATTCGAGGCCAAAAATTACTTTCCATCAGAATTTGTAAGGTGTTGCTCCATTTTCTTCTAGCATCAAATGCAACTATTAAGATGTCTGATTTTTCGTTCCTCCGTAAGTGACCAGTTTTTATCCCCCCTGGAAACTTTCAGCATCTTTTTTTTAACCCAGATATTCTGAAATTTTACAGTGATATTATCGGTTTAAGGCTCAGTCTTCATTTATTGCGCTGGATACCCCGTTCACCTTTTCAGCCTGAGATTCATGTCCTTACATTTTGGGAATTGTTCTTGTATATTTTCTTTGATAATTTCCTGTGTTCACTTTATCTCTTCTCTTTTTATAGAATTCCTATGAGTTGGATGTCGGACCTGCTAGAACAGGAGTAAGCAAGTTTTTTGGTAACGGGCGAGACGGTAAACGTTTTAGGTTTGGTGAGTCACATGTGGTCTATCACATCGTCTTTCTTTTTTTTAATACAACCCATTACAAATTTTAAAAGCACTCACAGCTTAAAAAACATATAAAAACAGGCCACAGGCTGGATTTGGCACATGGACCATTCATTGCCAACCTCTTCTAGATAGGTTTATCCTCTATATATCTTATCTGTTCTCTCCTATTTTCTATTACATCTTGCTATAATTTCTGGGAGATTTTCTTGAGGGTGTGGTAGGCATCTTCTAAAGAGACTTCTAGTGTTCTCAGGCTCCCTGTAGTCCTTTCTTTAATAATCCCCTCTTGAGCTGGACCTAGTGACTTGCTTCTAATAAAATATGATAAAAGTGATGGGGTGTACCTTCCAATATGAGGGTTTAAAAAGGCTCTGGCTTCCATCCTGCTCTCTCACTTGCTTCCTGTTTTCTATTACGTCTTGCTATAATTTCTGGGAGATTTTCTTGATGTTACCTTCCAACTATTTTACCACTGTTTTTTATTTTAGAAAATTTTTTTTGGATACAAGGTCTCACTATCTTGCCCAGACTGAAGTGCAGTGGCAGGATCTCAGCTCACTGCAACCTCTGCCTCCCAGGCTCAAGCAATCCTCCCACTTCATCCTCTCTAGTAGTTGGGACTACAGGTGCACACCACCATGCCCAGCTAAGTTTTTTGTATTTTTTGTAGAAACAGGATTTCACCACATTGCCTACACTGTTCTTGAACTCCTGAGCTCAAGCAATCTAACCACTTCAGCCTCCCAAATTGCTGGGATTACAGGCATGAGCCACTACGCTGGGCCCTAGAAATTCTGTTTTTAAATTCTAAGAATTCTTTCTTATTCTACAATTGTTCCCTTTGCATAACATCTTCTCAAATCTCTCTAAAAATTTGAATTAGAAGGGTTTTTTTTTTCTTTTTTAAGTTTATTTTCTGTTTCCCACATTATTTCTCTTTCTGTTTGTCTATTTTTGTTTCCTTTCATTCAGAAGCTTCCCTCAAAAATCCTTGCCTGTCACTATATTTAAATGTGACATTCTAAACAGGGGGCATTTTCTTTGGGAGTGGGAGCAGGGCTTGCCAACTAACAGGCTTCGCTTTAAGGTTATTAAGTAGAGAATGTTTGTATGGGAAAGTTTAGTCCCTAGGGCCATCTAGTTTATTCAGAGAAGAAACTTCTGGTTTTCTGCCTGAGGACAGATGCCTTGCCTCTGGTGTTCTGTGCATTGAGACCGGGAGGTGGGAGGAAGGCCAACTGTTCTGGTCACTGATTTTTATCCAAGCCCTTCAACCATATCACACTCACCACACACAGACTTAAGCCCCAAGCTCCAAGTCTAGTTTGTTTCATAAGACCTAAGTCCCTATGTTGCTGTAGGGCTTGAAGAAGACAACTTCTCTGAAAGCACCTAGCACACCCTTAAGTGCAAAAGAATCTCTTTTCCTTCAGCTTCCCTTTACTAATCTGTCCTCTAAGGTGATAAAACCATCCCTTACCACCCTTCACCAACTGTTAAAGAACTTACCTAGCAAAGAATCCGCTTGGCAGGGGACTATTTCTAGCCCCTTCTGGCGTATGGTAGATCTTGGTAATCTTGGGCTACAGAAGAGTCGGCTACTGGATCATTTTAGTAAAGGTGGCCATGAGACTAACTTAACGTGTCATTTGCCCCGAGAACGAACCCCTGGCAAGCGTCACTCTTACTGTACTAGGGAAGACTTCACCTCCTCAACACTCTATTTTGCTTTGAGTCAACCACTGGTGACCCAGTAGCCAAGGGAGTGAAATCGCCCCTGTTTTCCTCACAGCCTGTCAGTCTCTATTAAATCAGAGAAAGCTGAAAAATTGATTCTTTTTTGTCCCTGTCCAAATGTGGCAGCTGTTTAATTTCAATTAGCAAAGCTTGAAAAAGAATATTATGCCAGGAGTAATTAAAGCAGGAGGGGGTTCCTTGCTCACCTGCACTCATCCTCCTAATTGAGGATCTGAGGTGTCCCCCAGCAGGGCTGTGAAGTTTGGGTTCTCGGGAATTCTGGTGCCTGGGGCTTTGATGTAGCTCTCTCTTCAAACAAGTGACAGGACAGGAAGCACAAGCCTCCAGGAAGGATTCATTTAACTTTTTAAAGTCTAAAAATTAGCTGTACAGATCAGACTTGTCTACACCAAAACGCCAACTTGTTCACTTCAAGCCCTTGCTTTTGCTCTCTACAAGTCATCTGTCTGCTTTCAAAGCTCCTCCTCCTCTCCTGCTGGGGAAGGCCAACTCCTTTCTCCTTTATCAAACAAGTATTTGTTCTGGTTGACACATTTGAATCTTTACCAACAAGTGAAGCAACCCCCTACCTGCAACTTCATAAGTTTCACTGCATCCATCATAGTCCCAGGAGGAAACAGAATTCACTCCTAATGGTAGAGATGGATGGAATTTAAGGAAGGTGCTACTGACAGAGGAATGGACAGGGGTGTGAGAACAAGCAAGGAAAGCTGCCCAGAGACTAGCAACACCAGGAAGCTGTTACTACCCACGGGGTGAAAGGAACAATGGAAGGACCAGAGCCAGTGAGAGCCGGAGGAATGGCCCAGCAGCAGCTGCAGTCATAGAAGGATGTGACCTTCCCAGAGAGGCTGAAGCAGGGTAAGAACAGGGAAGACAGGCCCTGCTGCCTTTCCATCTTCTGCATGTGCCTCCCATGGCCAACTAGCCAGGAGAGTTCATTGTCACTTCTCGTGTATGGGTCTTGTTTCCCAGCTTGTGTGTGGTCAACCTGAGGGTCAATATTAAGTCTTATAGTTGTTCTGTATCCCATGTGGCTTAAACTAATATTGAGCACATGGTGCTTAACAAATGCTCTGGTTAGATTATTTGAGTATAATTTGTTATTATATTTTAGAAAAATTGAGAAGATGTCTCCATATATTGTATTTTACATATATTATGACAGTGTATATTTAAGAATATACAGATATATTACATACAGATAATACATACATGGATTATATATAGATAATATCATATATACAGATATCTGTATACAAAATGATACATAGATAACTATATATGATAATAATATATAATTGAAAATATGTGTGCAGTATCCTTGTAAATTAATAAGTGGGTCTCAACTGAAAATATAGAGATGACCTTCTTTAAAATAAAAGTAAGAAAACAGTGAAGTCAGTGACAAATGACAGCTAATGGGCATGTTTGGCAGCAACTTACAAATCATGCAAAGCCAACCTACCTGGGATGCTTGGAGTAGAGATACAGGCATGCTATGCATGTGACTTTCTGGACGCAAGTGCTATTTGAGGGCTATTTGTATGCTCTTCTTTAAGAGATTTAAGTGATGGAAGATATGGGGTTTCCAGGAAGAGGGCTCACCAGGGCTGAGTGCCCAGGCCCACTGGCCATGTGGGATCTGTCTAAGAGCAGAGTTGTGTGGAGGAAAGGGAGCCACACTGGTGAAACATGAAACTAGGATTATAGAAAACAGTTTGCAAGCTCAAAAAGGATTTCATCACTCTTTACACTTAACATTCTGCAGAGTCTCAAGCCCTCCATTGTGATCATTGCACTGATCAGATGGGGACCAATGCAAGGACATGTCACCGTGCCTCAGCCAACTCACCACCTGCTCCAGCTTACACAACTGCAGGTTCTCTGGCTTCTTTCTGACCCATCTCGCACCAATGCCTGAAAGGTGTATTTCCGTGTATTTCTTTTAAGTAAACACTAAGGTGGTCAACACACTGAAACATCCATTGTTCTGCACCAATGTTGAAAAGCCACGAATCGCACAGAAAAATTAACTTTGATGATATCTTTCTAAGAGGCATGCATCTTTATCCACAGCACACTTTAGATTATGAACTGGATTATTCCTTTGCCCCAGAGCCCTTCTGAGCCACCTGCTTCTGCCAACAGTTGGCATGCCTGCCAAAAATGCAAACTACTTTAAAGTTACCTTTGGGAAAATATCACTAGAATGGAAAATTATATATTCAATTTAATAACCTGGGGGAAGAGGAATGACAGAACAAATGTCCACATGGATTAGCATAAAAGCATCAAGTCAGAAGGTCTCTTTTACCATGTAAAGAAATGTTGAGTAACCCTGCTGCCCATTCAGATTAGTCTGTGACTTTTCTGCTTCTTTTGGCTGACAACATTCTCAATTGTGTGGTCTGTGTCTTCCTGCATCCTTTTCCCTACCACACATTTCTTCATTAGCCTTCAACAGCTAACTTCATGGCACTGTGGTGGTGAATTTTATGTGTCAGCTTGATTGGGCTACAGGGTGCCCAGACATTTGGCCACACATTATCTTGGTTGTGTGTATGAGGGTGTTTGTGGATGAGTTTAACATTTGAATTGGTGGACTGAGGAAAGCAGATTGTCCTCCCTAATGTGAGTGGGCCTCACCCTATCAGTTGAAGTCCAAAAATTCAGACCAAAAAGGCCAAGAGGGAGCTTTTCCTGCCTGGCTGTCTGAACTGGGACATTGCTTCTTTCTGACCTTTGAATGTGAACTGAAACATTGGCTCTTCTTGGGTCTTAATTCCGCTAGCTTTTGGACTGAAATTTGTACTATGCTCAGGCATTTGGACTCTCACTGGAACTACACATTGGCTCTCCTGGGTCTCCTTCTTGCTGACTGTAGATCTTGGGACTTAGCCTTCATATTCATGTGATCCAATTTCTTATAAATTTCTTTATATATGTATATGTGTGTGTATATCAATATGCACACACACATGCGTGCGTGCGTGCGCGTGCACACACACACACACACACTCACACCCTATTGGTTCTTTTTCTCTGGAGAACCTGGACTGTACTCTCAAATGTCACCAGTGGTCTTCCTTCCAGGCTCTATGAGAGGCTCTCCACGTTCACCTTGTTGATGCTGGAGTTACCTCTTAGTTCTCAGCCCTCCTCTCACAAACTCCTCTAATTCTCAATGCCGTAATTCCCATTTCTCTACTAAACCTCAAGCTTGAGTTATTCTGTGTCCCAGCACAAGATCTCCTACTACCTATTAGCCTTGCAACTTAGTTCCCCTGTCTCTCCTAAAATTCAGTGGGTCTGAATCTTGTTTCTCTCAAAACCATTCCTTTTTCTTCTTAAGTCTCTTGCTTCTGGCTGAAAACCTCCATGTCTGCTTCTCCCACCCCAGGATCCAATTAATCACAAGCCCTGTGGCTTTTCCTTTTATTTCTGAGGGCATCCCCATCTTTTCATTCCCTCTTCTTCAACCCTAGCCCAGCCTCCTCCTCACATGCAGCAGCCTTCTCATTGGCCTCTCCGTCTTCCATCTCCCTTCAACCTGCACTCTGCACCGTCAGCCTGATTGCAGCAGAACAGTCGTTCATCCCATCTGTCTCCACTTGAAAATCTCCAGTGACTCAGGGCCAAGCCCAGACTTCTTTACTGAGTCTCTAAGCCTCTCCACCATCTGACCCGCCATTCCAGGGTAGCTACCGAGACAAAATGGAGCTCCAGGCCATTGGAGCCACAGGGCTGCCTTCCTCAGAAAGCTTGTATTCCTTCCAACTGTGAAACATATAGTATGGGAAGGACTCATCTTTTCCAATTTAAAATCCCCTTTCTACAGGCATATTTTTAAAATTTTGAGATCACATGCACTCTGGGTGAAAACACGATTCACATGAAGTTCACTATAAAGCTTTTAGGAAGGTAAGCATTTCCTAGCCTCCTTTGCTATTGTTACTTTTAGCTACTGTCATCATTGCCATGTTGAGTTCAGCTAAAAGCAGTGTGATGGGAAGCGATGATTAACAGTGTGAACTCTCAAACCAAACTACCTGGATTTGAATCCCAGCTATACCACATACAAGCAATATGGCCTTGGGCAAGTCAGTTAACCTCCTGGGGCCTTAGCTTCATCATCTGCAATATAGAAATAACAATAATCACACCCATGGACTGTTGTGAGTTTCCCAGAAAGTGGTTAGATCAATGTAAATGCACATTACAAAGGCCGTATGCATTTCAGCTATTATCGCATTGCTCCTGATGGTGAGCTACCAGCTGTATCAGAATTGACTCACCTGTGGAGCTGCCTTCCTGGAATGCTGATGTCATGGCCATGAGTGAGCATCCCAGTGTTCCTCCAAATCTTGGCTCACCTACAAAAGCTGTCAAGAGGTGCAGGTCACAGAGGCTCCCGACCACAATGTGCCTTTGGTTCTATTTGTCAAACATCCTATGTGACAAATAGGACTGTCACATACATTATCTCATTTCAACTTCTCACCAACCCATAAAATGAAACAGAGACTCAGAGAGACCTTGCCCAAGTCTCACAGCCAGAATGTGAGCCCAGATCTAACTGTACATTTAACTCATGCCTCTGCCTCTGTCCTGTCTCTGCCAGACCTTCCCAAGTCACTCTCACTCACTTTCCCAAACCCCCAGCCCATTTCCCAATAGCAAGCAATTATCTAGTCAGGACATTCATTCATTTTCAGTGGGCCCTAAGTGAAGCAAAACAAAGCGGTGAGGTTTCTCTCTGGCTCTGTGTGTGTATTTGTTGTATTTGGAGCTTCTACTTTCGTAGACAGTGACCCTAGAGCAGTAGAACAGGAAGAGACAGAGGCCCTCAGAGCACTTGATGCTTCTAGAATGTACCTGCTTACGTTATGCCAAGGGCATCAAGGGTGATGGGCTGTGCTGAATTCTGTGGATAAGAATATGAGTGCGCAGCAGAGTGGACCAAAGCGTAGTTGATGATCTCCAAGAACTCTATGAAAGAGATGACTATAAACAAAAGGGCCCTGCATGTGTGCTCTAGGAACCTCATGAAAGGAGGCCACTCTGCAGCCAGGTGACCATATATGTGCACTAAAAGTGTGTGCCATGCTCCGTCTTGGCATCATTATCCTAGTTCTGTCCTGGCATCATACCCTTTTGTATGTGTATGGAGAGCTAGCAAAGTGGCCAGGCCTGGGGTGTGTTGAAGTCACCCTACCCACAGCAATCCAGGGTGCTCACAGGGGCTGTTTGCACTCTTGCTGTCCAGCTGCAATTGGACACACACATGTGGTGGCTGTAGGAGATGCCACAGAGCAGGACAAATGTCCTCATGAGAAACTCATTATGCTCTCCAAAAGGAGCTATCCATTCAGGGCCAATCGGTAGCAGGAGGCTGCTCGACACAAGGCCAACCACCCTTCTAGCAATGTGCTGCCTCATGCTGCCACAGCACCACACCAATACATCAGCACTTCGGAGTGCAAGCAGCAGGCAGATCGCTTTTAGAAATTAGGGAAAAGAGTATTTGAGAGCTGCTCATCCATTTTTAAAGCTTCCCCATGAAGCTTCCACATCTCTGTCTTTCTCCTGCACTGTAAGGCCCTGGTCCTGGGCCAGAAAGTCAGAGTCACAGCCTAGAGACACTGAAGATGGCATCCAGAGTGTCCTGGCCTGTCATCCTGTCCATGGCAGAATGAGTAGTTAGTACATAGGGACTGTGTGCCCGCCAGGCTAGGATGTGATTTGATGGCGCACTCTCCAGTATGGCAGCCAGTAACCTCAGTGGCTGCTTGGATTTAAATTAATTAAAATTAAATAAAAGTTAAAATTCCATTCCTCAGCCATACTGGCCACATTTCAAATGCTCAATAGTCACCTGTGGTTAGGGGCTACCTCACTGGACAGATAGAACATCTCCATCATCACAGAAAGTTTTGTTGGGTGGTAGCAGCACCATCATTGGCACCAGTGCCATCATTTAAACTGGCATGAGGTCTTTGAAAGGCCAAAATCCACGTGGAGGAAAATGAAAAATGATATATCAAGTCCTAGGTGGGGAGCACAGCTACCTGTACACGCTTTCCTCCACTCATTCATTTGTGTCAGGAATGTCATCGTATACCTGTATACATAAGGCACACCAGTGTTGACATACTCAGGACCTGCCAAAATGATCCAGACTGTGCTCCTGCTCTTAAAGGACTAACCATTTGGTTCAGGAGATAAGAAATATGCACAATGGCCAGGTGTGGTGGCTCAGGCCTGTAATCCCAGCACTTTGGGAGGCCAAAGCAGGCAGATTGCTTGAGCCCAGGAGTTTCAGACCAGCCTGGGCAACATAGTAAAACCCTATCTTCACCAAAAAAAACTAGCAAGGTGTATTGGTGCACGCCCCATCTCTAAAAATAAAATAAAAGTATTCCCCACAACTCAAAAGGCTGAGGCAAGACAATCACTTGAGCCCAGGATGTTGAGGCTGCAGTGAGCCAAGATCCTGCCACTGCACTCCAGCCTGGGCAACAGAGCAAGACCCTGTCTCAAAAAAAAAAAAAAAGTGCACAAGTAACAATAACACAAGAAGAAAGTGATCATTTCATCATAAGAGAAGTATGCTGAGTGCTCACAGAGTTCAGACAAGAAAAATCTGCTTCCAGCTCAGGAAAAGGAGTAGCTTTCAAAGGAGAAACATGGAAGTGGAAGAAAAACTATCCCAAGCAGCGGGAAGGACATGAGCATGGCACAGAGGCAGACAGGGTCCTCCCTGGCAGAATGGTGGCCCTCCTCCCGGAAACATCCAGCCTGAGGCTGAGGTAGGACCCCTGCTGACTGACTGATTACCTCAGTGCACCTTGCTCAGCAGTGGGGGATTAATGTCCTAGCCCAATTGCCCTCTGTTTTGATTAAGGGTCAGTCATAAGGAAGTCATAGGGAATTCACTTTAGCAAGTGAAAGAGGGGTATTAAATGACTTACAAAATTACCAGGAGAGCTGAAGAAATAGACGCTAGATTGAGCTTTCAGGAGTGGCTTGGAACACCAGGGCACCGAGGAAACTGCTGCCTCGGTGGTGATCAGGAAGCCACCAAGATCAGGAAGTGGTATAATTAGAAAGTGGCCACCATCCGTACTTGCCACAGAAAACCCTAACACAATCGTGATGGTGCGGCCAGAGAAGCAGCAGCCCCAAAAACACGAGCTCTGACTCACTTCCCCTTCCACATTTCATCCGGGCACACCTGACTGGCAGAACTTAAATCACATCCAGAGCCCCAGGGAGAAACGCATCTGAAAAATAGAAAAGAATGTGGAAAACAATGGTTGCTGGTTTTCCAGACTCCAAAGTATGGGAAGGAACATTGGAAAAGTGGAAATCCATTTCACCTCCAACCTGTCACACCCTCCTACGTACCAGTGGTGGGGGATTAAGTGACCAGTCATACTCCAGGGTGATTAGAGCAACTTTCAAAGGTGAGAACCTGAAATGTTTTCTGCTAAAAGCAAAAATCAGGAGACAACACTCATATAAATGCATTAACAAGAAAGAAAAGTGTGGAAAATATTTGAAGGAGACTGGGTGCCATTTAGAAACCCAAGGTTCCAGAACTGGGCAACCTCTTTGTTTCAATGCAGCCGCTGTGCTTCCTAGCTTTTCGCAAAGAACTGCAAGAATCAGCAGGTTTTACAACACCCTAGACAGCCACACACTGTAAGGACTGAGGGAGGCCATGGGTGGGGTGAATTTCCAAGTCTGAAAAATACCAGGGAAGCCAAAGAAACAGACACTAGCTTGAGCTTTCAGGAGTGACTCTGAACGTCGGCACCCAGCTCTTGGTTTTGTTTGTCATACCAGTCCCTGCTGAGGAAAGCAAACAGCAGGTAACTGTAGAACACACCTGTCTAAGCAGCTGTTTGATGTTAGTAGGCTTTGATTGTCAACCAAGCAATTTGCTTAGGATTTGGAAACAAAGGAAGGAGATTGTCAAAAGCCCGAGGAGCAGGTGACATGCAGCATGCCTATGTGCTCCCAGCAGTCAGGAGGAGGATGCGTGAGCAAGAGATTGGCACCAGAGCTAGTGCAGTTTGGGGAAGTGACAGCCTCCTACAGGGCAATAATGGGATCTCTGCAATAAAGTGCCAACTTGCTATCTCAATAAAGTGTTGATGTCAGCAGAGACCACACTACACGCAAACGAGTCTAACCAGTGTCGGGGTGGGACCTAGGGAGGAAAATTGTTCAATTCTTAGTATGGTTAGAGAAAAACGTCAGGGCCAGGCACAGCGGTTCATGCCTGTAATCCCAGCACTTTGGGAGGCGAAGGAGGAAGCATGGCTTGAGCCCAGGAGTTCAAGACCAGCCTGGGCAACAGAGCAAGACCCCATCTCTAAAAATAAAATAAAATTTAAAAAAGAAATACATCAGTGAGGAGTCCATGAAGGATGCCAGCCAGAATGACTTATAGGTCATAGTGACTAATCTATAGTCTATTGTGATTGAGAAGTGAATCAACCCTGCTGATTCTCTCAGTTCTTTGGACACTGAGGAGTGTCTAAACCGAACTGCCCTTTAAGATCCAGCTCCAGTCCCAAGTCGAGTAATTCACTCACTGATTCATTCATTCAAGGGTCTCTACTCAGCACCTTTTGTGTACAAGATATACAATGAACCGTGCTAGTCATGGTGTCCACAGGGAGATGAATGAAAGTAATTTCTGTCTAATATGGTAGGACATGAATAAATAACTCTAGTACAAAGTAGCAAGTGAAATAAAGTAATGTGAAAATTCCAGGATAGGACAGTTACTTCAGTTTGGTGGAGGAAAATGAGAAGGATCTGGGAGGCCTTCCTGGAGGAGGAAGTGGTCTTGGTGAATGCCTCGTGGAATTTGTTGCTTTCAATATATCTGATCTTTTCATTTATATCTGACTTAAATAATGGGCTTTGAAAGTATTTTTTAATGAATCAAGATAATGTATATAAAGAAAGGTGTTTAACCATATAGTGGGTAATTAATCAATATTAGCCCTTTTCTGGGATGGAAATGGGCCCAGAGGGAAAGGTAAATGTTGTGGTTGAATATAAGCGGGAAATGCACTGCAGTGCCTTGAGCTACTTCAGTGTTAAAGGATTGGGATTGGCAGCTTTGCTGGAGTTCTGTGTTATTTGTTTTGGAGCCAGGCCCTTCTGTAACCTGGGAAAGTGTTCCCCATCGTATTCTAGACAATTACTCTGAGCATCTCTGTTTGTTTCTACCTATGATATTCAGAAGAGGCATACAGGATTTTAACTGAATTGAAAACAAGATGTAATGTGGGAAGTATTGGAGATGTAATAACTGTTGGGAATGAGGAGAATATATAATGAAAATGTGGACATAGTTCCTGTAACTTTTGCACCTTTCAAACTCCAATTGAAATTTAAATCAAAAATGCATTATTCTGAGGATAATTGTTCAGCATAAAATTATGAACTCAAATTAGTATCTCATCACCCTCTCAAAGGAAAGCCTGAGAACCAAGGACGTGGAACCAAATTTTAGCTTTCCCATCGGACCCCTCCAGGTCAGTGTTAAAGCATTGTTGGGGGAGGGGGGAAGAACTGGGAAAGCAATGGTGTGGTCACACATTATGCATCTGCACCAGTCTTGAGAGCTCTGCAAATCTGTCCCATAGGTGGGGTGGGGACGAGGAACTAATCAGGCTGTGAAACAATAAATGGGGAAATGCTAAGTGGACAATTGTCCAGGCAGAGAGCCATAACCAGGCTAAAGCACTCAGGGACCCCCCACGGCCAGTCTCTGTGGATGTCACCAGTAGCATACACAGCAAGCAACTCCCTTTCTCCCCTGGCAGCACTGGACCAGGGGTCCTAAGATCTAGATCTTGTCCTTACTCTGTGTGATTCTATTCTAGCCCCGACCTTTCTAGATCCAAATTTTCGCATCTTTAAAATGCACCTACCTACATCACAGGGTTGCCATGCAGTTGAAATAAGGTAATAGTTATGAAAGTACTTTGAAAAGCTGTAAGAATTGTAATAATGTTATTCCTTGACTGTAGATTAACGAACATAATAAAATTGCTATTGCAGGTATTAGCATAATAGCACAGATTGTCCTTCCCTTTAATGAAATTCATCAGGAATAAAATGCTCCTGCTTTTTCCTGACATTCTCTCACTGTCTTTCCTCTGTAGGAGGCCATGAGGCTCAGTGGTCTCCAGAAATGTACCTCTGTGTGTGGAAATGTTCCAGAAGGCCACTCTGTCTACAGGGCCGTTGCTTCACTGCAGATTAGATGTCCTCCCAGAACCTTCCAGGGCACTAATGGCCTAAACAGCTCTGGTAAGAGGATCAGCAAGTATTTTAGACTAGTAAATGTGGAAATTCTGCTCCAGCATAAATCAAACCAATTTCGATTAGAAAATATACTCTGTTTCCTGAACAGCTGGACAGTTTACTCTGCCAGTTAAAGGACAGTGCTTCGCCCATCCTAGCCAGAGGGAGCTTGCGCTGGGTTGAAGTCCCTGATAGGAGTTAGAGGGCTGGCTCTACCTGAAGTCACCCTGCTCCCCTGCTCTGTGGACAGGTGACAGTAGATTGAGCCTGTTTGGCAAAGGCTGCTCAGAGGCTCCATCCCAGCAGGGCGGGCACAGAGCCTTGTGTGCTACCCACAGCTTGCTGTGTAGTTTTCTCCCTCCAGATCCCAATGTCACACTCAAACTGCTGACATAAAATTCACCACAACGCTTCCCTTCATTTCCTCTCAGGCTGCTTTTCACTCCCAGGCTTCATGAAGATTTCCATAGTTACCAAGCTCTCTAGGTAGAGTCAGCTCTGACCACCAGCAGCCCCATCCTAATTCCACGCTGCCATTCCCTCTCTTCTTGACTTCTCTCCACATTTCCTATTCCAGTGCAGCATTAGAACAATGGCTTGGTACTAGCTGAGTAAGTGATTTGCAACTACGTTTCCCCCTCCCACTAGAGGAACCAACCTGCTAAAGGAAGTCACTGCAGAAAATACCCCCCCTTTTTTTTCTCTGAAAAGAGCTTTCCAATAATCTCCCTACCTTTTTTTTTTTTTTTTTTTGAGATGGAGTCTTGCTCTGTCTCCCAGGCTGGAGTACAGTGGCATGATCTTGGCTCACTGCAACCTCCACCTCCTGGGTTCAAGCGATTCTCCTGCCTCAGCCTCCCAAGTAGCTGGGACTACAAGCGTGCACCACCATGCCAAGCTAATTTTTGTCTTTTTAGTAGAGACAGGGTTTCACCATGTTAGCCAGGCTGGTCTTGAACTACTGACCTCAGGCGATCCGCCTGCCTCGGCCTCCCAAAATGCTTGGATTACAGGTGTGAGCCACTGCGCCCGGCCACATTTTTAATGTTCCTTTTGCATGACCTTCAACATGGACTTTCTGAGAACTGGGCTCTGCATTGTCTTCATTTAGCTCTTCAAGCAGGTCTTTCGTCTTCTTAAAAGTGACATTCATAAAGCAAGGAGGTCAATGGAAGGCTAGGGCCATGCAAAGGCTGTCAGCCACGGAAGATGCTGCCCCCTGCCTCAGAACACAGGCGGACTGCTGACAACACCTGAACCGGCAGGGGAGAGGTGACCTTGGGTTGGAAACAAAGGGCTGAGCCCTGGAAGCATGCTTCCTAGTTCCCTGCAACAACACAGCCACTCACCCTAGGCAGCGCAAGAGCACAGAAAACAAAGCCTCATTTGGCATCTCTGATACCATCTTTGGAAGTGAATAAGACAAATAACTTAAAAGGTGCAGGGGAGATCGATGACGCTGCTAACTTGAGACTGTCCATATGAGAGGTTCTGATTTATCAGCCTTCATAGGAGCTGATAAGCTCTTGAAATGAGTGTTCTGTGATCGGCGGCCGTACCTCCTGGTAGTCTGTGTTGCTCTCCTGGTTGGGGTGGGTGGGGGTGGGGGGAATGTGACTGTGACAGGGACTGAAAATACACACTATGATTGCATCATTCACTGATCCACAGGCTTGCCTTATTATGATGGGGCTGTTAATTGTGTCATCCCCAGGTATAGCCCAAAACTGGTGGGAATTATATTTCAGCACAGGTTTGGGGTGGGGGGAGAAAAAACTACTGCTAAAAGTGGAGACCTGTCATTTTTTAATTGGTATTATTATGAAAGCTATGTTGCTTGCATTAGCAGACGGAGTCAGAGAAACCGTGCAGCCATTCGGAAAGGAGGAGGGCAACTCTCCCCAGGGCAGGGAGATGTGCGGGATCCAGCAGGGAGAAGGAAGCTATTATTTAAAATAAGAATAAGAAAATAGAGCTGTAAAGTGGGTGAGTAGCCCTGCTGAATATTGGTGCTGTACAGTGTCTGAGAGCACTGGCTGGGGCTGCCTGAGTAAGATTAAAATCTGCAGGGAAATTTTGTTCCTTAGCACTGGCAGAAATTAGGAATAAATTCAATTGCATTCTGCACAATAGCTGGAAGCGATTGAGGTTAAGTGGCCCCGCTCTCTGATGTGTTAGTATTACTGAGCACTCTCCGCTCACGTGACTCGGTGCGAGCTGCTCTTGGAACACGTCGCCATGGCAACTGATGATTTCTATTACAGTACATTCAAGTTCACATTCTAGGCCTGTCATACGCTTGGAAATTTCCAGTTAAAATATTTATTTATGAAAAAGGCGAAAAGAAAAGAAAAGCCACCCCCAGACTCTTTCAGGGATAGAAAACAAAAAGGTGCCCCCAACGAAGAATGATTTATCTGCCGACAAGAAGGGAATGCTGCGTTTTCACTCAGCTGTTGCCGCCAAACAAAACATGTGCCATGGGGTGGCCAACTTTGTCAGGGAGGGGACAAGTTGGAATCTCAGCTGCTGTGGTTCGGTGTGCAGATGTGATATCGCACTGGATGCAGAGTGACAGAAGTGGCCCTAAAAACCTGCAGAGCAGAGTCTCCATTTGACCCTCTGAGGCACATGGCTCCAATTTCAGCTTCTCGCTGAGGTTCTGCACTTCATCTTAGTCAATCCTCAGCAGGGAGAGAGCTGCACTCTCCCCTCAGCCACAAAGAAGGGGTGGAGGGAGCTCTCACTGGGTGGGTCAATATTCTGGGGTCCCTGGGGATTCCAAGGCTGACCCCAGTGGAGGAGAAGGGCAGACGGGGACATAACGTGGCAGACTGCTCTCTCGAGGAAGTCATAACCTTGTCCATGACAGAGTTCCATGTGGCTTTCTCTGTACTCCTCCCAGACACTGCCCATGGAGCCCCAGGGACGCCCAGCCCTTTTAGGAAGACTACTATTTAAGTGTGTATATGCCCGCTGGCTTCTCCCTGGAGAAAGGCAGCCAAGGGTTAAACTAAACCTCTCCTGAGAAAGAAAGCATTATTTCTTCGCCATGCATGATGCAGGGTGGCTAGCAAGGCCTCCTGGCTTCTCATACTCTTTTTCCCTTAGTCAAGCACATTAAATATGTTAATAAAAGATTCCCCAATGCTTTCTCTATCAGAAGCTTCCAGGTGGCTGCAATGACCATAGGTGCCCAATTACCTGGTGAGGGCGTCCCATGACTCACAGATGGTTCTTTATCTGGCTATTAAAATCTCCGTGATCTTTTTTTGCATTGTGTCTTCTGTTGAGTCTGATAGGACTCACTCACTGGTTTGTAGCTGGAACCCACTTTGTACAGAGGGTCAGTGTTTCCTGGACTTGCTTGATCATAAGAGTCACTGGGCTGCTTGTTTAAAATGCGTATTCCCAAGGGGACCTCAGACCAACTGAGTCAGAGTCTCCAGGGCAGAGACCTGGGCATCTGTATTCTTATAATCAAGCAAATGTAAGTCACACTGCACTTGGATTGTGGAGCCTATCAGCAATATTAGGGCTATCTTTCAAAAATTATCTTGCTGACATACTCCTAATGTCTCTCTATAAGGCATTGGGCCAGGAGTCTTCTGGGAAATTCCTAACCATTATAGGTGCAGAATGGGACAAGAGATTGGGCAATATTAGAGTGGATTGATGGTTGTGGTCCTGGAGATTCCCCAGTGGAGGCACGGATGAATTCAGTCTCGTTAATATGAATGTATTCTCTATGCAACCAAATAGTCATCCCCTATGTAAGAAAATAACTTCTTCAACTCAGATTAACCAATGTGCCTACCCAGCTGCTCCACGACAGGAGTGCTGTGCATGTAGAACAGATACCACTCTCTGGGGTGGGAATGAAATGCAGGGTTAGATTTTTAGTCCCACTCAGCAGCTTCACATATGAGGATTTACAAGACAGGTCTTATGTTTACCGATTGCTAACTGCACACGTCAGAGGTTGGGGGAGGCAGCATCAAAGATGGCAGTGTTAAAGAAAGAAACCTGGCCAGGGAAGTGTCTGTCCTGTACTACAGAGAAGACACCAAGCACAGAAGAAGCCCCCGTACCCTGTACTCTATTTGTCTAACACAAATGAATGTTGCCCGGACACACAACTCTTTGGAAGAATTCTAGATAAGACTCTGGTGTCAATACCATTCATATTGTTTTTTCTCCTGTATCTGGGAGCAGGAGGTGGGGTTGCTGAACTTTCAGTTGTTCTGTGGATCCAAAAGTGTGAGCATTCATGTAAGGTGGACTCAGGGGCACCTGGAGAAATTAGAGCAACCAGAGTTAGTTTCTGAATCAGTTCAAGAGTTTTTGAAAACTCCTCTCTCTCTCTCTCTCTCTGTCTGTCTGTCTCTGTCCGTCTGTCAATCTCTCTCTGTCCGTCTGTCTCTCTCTCTCTGTCTGTCTGTGTCTCTCTCTCACACACACGCACACACAACATACACACACACACAACATACACACACACATTCTGTAAGCTCAGAGATAGAGAGACAGAGATTTAACACACTTACATACTTTTCTAGAGTCCAGACTCATGGATACAGAAATGACTTTTTCAGATTCTGGAGTGGATTGCAGACCTGCGGGCCCTACTCAGCCAAGGAAAGGCAGGACCCCCAGCCCAGGACGGCCCTGGCCAAGCCTAGCTCAGGCTGCAGCCTTTGTGTGGGACAGCAGCATCACCTAGTGCTGCTGAGGTTTAAGTACAAGCTTTTCCCTGAGAGGGCTCCAATGTGATCAAACTGTAACAAGATCAATTATCCACATTAATGAATGAGAGTAGTCGTACATACAGCAATCCCAAACTGGAGACAACATCCAGGTCCGTTTTTTACTTAGCTTGGAATGTATTCAGTGACTACGTAGCATTTGAGTTTTCCATAAAGTAACATAAAAGAGTGTATAGCTGGGCTCATGCAGGCAGGATGGATGGGGGAGGCAGGAGGGGTTAGCAAGGTTAAAGGGGGGCTGGGTTCTTGTGTCAGTTCAGGTCCTTCAAGAAGCAGATGCTGAGATGGCGTTAGAAGTGCAAGAGATTTAGTGAAAGATAAAGGGGAGAGGGAGCAGAAGCAGACAGGGAAAGCCATCAGACTTCAGTGCAGGTCTGACATCTGTGAAAAGGAGAGGGGGAAGGAAGGAAGATGAGGTAGGAGGAGACTCAGACTGCAGTGTGGCTCGGAGAACGGCTTGACCAGCCCAACAGGACAATCTGGTGCAAAGATCACCTATTGAGGAGTCCTGCACTGGCCAGAAAACATGGGCCCTGGTGCCATTGTTGCACCCAGTCATTGAGCGGAAGCTGCCCTGGAGACATTGACAACTGGAGGCTGTCCACTAAGTGCACTGCCTGGTGCAAGTTCTTTGTCAAGGGAGACCTGAACAGCAAGCCTCCACGGCTGCTGCAGATTGAAGGGAAGCTGTCTCAAATCACATATTTACCTGCAGATCCCCACATCCACGAACTGTCAAAAACAGAATGAAGGAACACTGTGGATTGATGCATCTAAACTGATGAGTATAAAATCTAGCACTTGTTCTCATGCCATTAACTAATGTAAGCCAGAAAGAGGAACTCCTGAGCAGCCTTTATTAAGCATGGATTTTTATTTTTTATTTTTATTTTTTAATTTTTATTTTATTTTTTATTTTATTTTATGTTTTTGAGATGGAGTCTTGCTCTGTCACCCAGGCTGGAGTGCAGTGGCACAATCTCAGCTCACTGCAACCTCTGCCTCCCGGGTTCATGCCATTCTCCTGCCTCAGCCTCCTGCGTAGCTGGGAATACAGGTACCCGCCACCATGCCTGGCTAATTTTTTGTATTGTTAGTAGAGACGTGGTTTCACCATGTTAGCCAGGATGGTCTCAATCTCCTAACCTAGTGATCCGCCCGCCTCAGCCTCCCAAAGTGCTGGAATTACAGGTGTGAGCCACCATGCCCGGCCAAGTATGGATTTTTAAACAGCAAGTGGCCTGCCTTCTGAGGTGTGTTCTCTGCCCAGGAAACCAAGTTTAATGTCAACAACCTGGAACACCAACAGTGCCTTAGCTGCTTTGTCGAGGATGGATTTGGGTCTGAAAATGTCTATATCCTGCCCAAAGCATGAACAGTGACCTCACATCTCTACCAATTCTCTCCCTCCCATGAATGGTCTTTGATACTACTGACCACAAGATACCACTGCCCAGAGGAGATGACCTGATCTCTGCATTTAAAAACATTAAGGAACTTGCTCAAGCTCAGAGATTTTCAGAAATCCAATTTGGGTGAATTAAGAAATGCAGATAGCACTACAGGCAAGGGCACAAAGTTTTCAAATAACAGTTAAGCCACAAAGGCCTAGGATGCCTTGAATAAAAAATGCAATGAACTACTTAACAAAGAATCTTGAAAAGATCTAAGGGTGGAAGAAAGCCCACTGCGGAAATAGAAAAAGGATGAGGAAGAGCCAAAAAAAGAAAGAAAGAAAAAAAAAAAAAAAAAATATATATATATATATATATATATAATGTGCAACTCTTTCTAAGGCTCATGGAGGAAAGAAAGATAAGAGCAGCCGCAGAGAAAGCAGAATGAGTTAACACCGCCAAAGGGTTCAGGGCAAGAAAAACCGGGCTGGGGAGGAGGAAGCCTGGCAATGAAGTGGCTGAACTAATAAATGAGAAGGGGAGTGAAATTCACAGTGACTCTGAGTGGCAGAGATACCAAGCTGCTCTTTTAAACTAGACTTTAACAAGAAACATAAAGAAAGGGAGCATAGATAATTAGGAACTAATTAAGACTTTTAAATATAGATGTTGAAATAAACCAGGTAAGGGAATACTTGAAAACATGGTACAATATGTAAATCAGCAGGTCCAGAGAATGCACATTCCCCAACTGTAAGAGAATTAGATAATGAACTTGCTGAACTACTGACCATTATTTTCAAAGGCTTCAAGAGACCAGAGGACTATAAAATGAAAATATTTGACCAGTCTTTTACCAAATTAAAAAAAAAAAAAAAAAGCAGGCTTGATAATTACCATACCTGCCACTATAGACTCTTCCCACCTCATGGGGAGGTTGTAATGACAAATGGAACTAGAAATATTAACCCACCCTGTGGAAAACACTGGGAGGTGTGCTTAGCTAGCAGTGGTATGTATGGGCCATACTGATAGACTGGAGCCGGGCACATATGATTGGGGTAATACAGATGTTTGAATTTTTGTTCAATAGAATGCATTTGGGGGTTGTATAATTGTATTTCTTTTTTTTTTTCCACACTGATAGAAAGTCAGTTTGCATCCCCAGAGAGCACAGCAAGGGAGAAAAGGTCTTCATAGTAGGTATCAATCTATGATTTTAAATTTTCCGTCCACAGATGCATAATGGAGTATAGCTCACATCAAAAATCTCCAAGCTTTCTCTTTAATAGACTAGTACAAGCTATTTTTCATTTTCATAAAATAATGCATTACTCTTCTAGAAAGACAAAAAATACAGATAAGCAATAATGATAATCACCTAAAATATTGTCCCTGTTTATACGATTTGGTGTTTTTGCATTCACAATTTTTTTCATACATATAAATTTATTTATTTGTTTATTTATTTATAGAGACAGAATCTCACTGTGTCACTCAGGCTGGAATGCAGTGGCACCATCATGGCTCACTGCAGCCTCAAACTCATGGGCTCAAGCAATCCTCCCACCTTAGCCTCTTGAGCAGGTAGGACTATAGGCATGCATCATTCTACCGGGTAATTTTTTTTATTTTATTGTACAGACAGTCTCAGTCTGTTGCCCAGGCTGGTCTCGAACTCCTGGCCTCAAGTGATCTTCTCGCCGCAACCTCCCATAGTGCTGGGATTACAGGTGCAACCTACCATGCCTGGCCAGAAGTTATTTTTATAAAAATTAAAGTGGTCCTCCATATAGGATGATCCATATAACTGTTGTTATTATATAATTGTTATGTATTATATAGCTGCTTTTTTCCCCATTCACTATAACATGCACATTCTTTCATCATTTTAAATCACTGCATAGTTATTTAACCAATAACTTTTGGACATTTAGATTATGTCTTCTTTTTCTTTTTCTTTTTCTTTTGTTTTTTTGTTTGTTTGTTTGTTTGTTTGTTTTTTCAGACGGAGTCTCCCTCTGTCACCCAGGCTGGAGTACGGTGGCATGATCACGGCTCACTGCAACTTCCGCCTCCTGGGTTCAAGTGATTCCCATGCCTCAGCCTCCCGAGTAGCTGGGACTATAGGCATGCACCACCACACCTGGCTAAGTTTTTGTATTTTAGTAGGGACGGAGTTTCACCATGTTGGCCAGGATGGTCTCGATCTCCTGATCTGCGTGCCTCGGCCTCCCAAAGTTCTGGGATTACAGGCTCAAGTCACCACACCTGGCCCTGCAGTTAACATCCTTAAACAAACATCTTTGTATACTTATTTTCTTCTTCCCTTAGAATAAAATCCTGTAAGGGGTATTGCTTAGCCAATTGTATTTTTTTAAGGACTTTTGTTCCATCCATATTACTAAATTACTTTCAAGAAAAAAAGGCAATTCACACTCTACAAACAGTACATGAAGCTGCCGGTTCCCTTCTATGTGCACCAACTAGATTTAATACATTTTAAAATTTTAATAAAATTTAATACATTTAATAAAATTTTAAATTTCTCAGTACAATAACATATTTAGCATCCTCTAACAGTTGAATTGAGACCATTAGGTGAAACAAAACAGCTGAGAATGTGTGTATTTTCTAAAGTAACATGAAACTATTTGAGGGAATTCTGTCTCTCCTCTCAAACGTGTGTGTCTCTTCTTCCCTGTCTCTTCTTCCCTCACTCCCTCCCTCCATCTCTCTCTTTCTCTCTCCTTCCCTCCCTCCTCTTAGGAGGATACATATGTGATATAAATATTTTTTAATCACAGATAAATAATAAACACAAAATTCAGGGGAGGGGCAGGGGTCAGAGGAATGCCACAAGGAGAAACACTCAGAAGCCACATGTTGGTAATGTTTCAGCTCGCAGGGGATCACACACATGCATTTGATCATTCTGCTTCATGACTTATGTATTGCCGTAAGCATCTGAATGTATTAGCTACAGAGTGGGGATTATGCATTGCACACTCAGTAGTTAGCAAATTTCATTTTCCAATATGTAAAATTGTGTTCTCACATCCCCAGAGTGGAAGCAGTTTTTCAGTGCTAAAACCAGGCCCAATACCTTACTAGCTGGGTGCCTGCCAGGACAGAGCCTCTCCAGAGGATTCCAGAATTCCCCAGAGAGGTGGCCATGCCCTCATACCTCAAGTGGAGAATTCCTCCCTACTGGATAACCAGGAATGGAGAAAAATGAACCAGAACATACAAAAGATACAACTTCTCTGGGAATTACCTCAGGCTCAGGGCTATGACCTTACCCATTCTCATGTACTTTTCTAAAAATAGATCCCCAATTCTGGTAAACTGTTGAAGGAAAATAGCCTATTTTTAAAGGAGAGCTCCTAAATAGCTAAATCATTTTGCTTAAGCAATGAGCCAAGTCGCTTCTAATGAGGTTATAGCATTACTGGAAATAAGATATATATTTAAATAAATAGTCCATACATTGCTCCAATAAATCACTTGAAAAATATTCTCGAATGTACTAAATGTATTTTTAGTGGCATGTGCCTGACCTTTCTGGAAGAAGAAAGATAATACTAGAACATTTTGAGAATAAACATTTATCCAAATTAGTAGGCAAGACACTAGTAAAATTGTTCTACATTTTTTTAACACCTTTAACTATACCCTATGCTTCAGAAACAATTTATTTTTCCCACCTTTAATAAACTACAGAATCTGTCTGTAAAGTAGCAGGAATACAGGAGCAGAAAGTTTTTTGATGACCCAATGAGAAATCCTATAATGGCCCTATTACCTCAAGGCCTCGGGCAGGATGGATGCATGTATTTGCAACGTTTCCTGAAATGACTTGCAGGCCATAAAATTTTCATTTTTTATGACTGTATTTCCAAGTGTTTTAAAATCAGTGCAATGTTCTTTTTTCATAATATTCACAATAAAAAATGTAAATAAGACCCATTTATTCATTCAACAAACACACTGAGAACCTTCTCTTTGCCTGGTACTCTGTTAAGGAAGCGTAGGTCTTCCCCTCAAAGTCCTCACGATCTAAGGTCTCCTGTAAAGCTTCCTGTGTTAAACCTGCAACTGCACCTTTAATGTTATGCTTCACTGCCTGAAAGAGATAATAATTACATTGTGCCCCAAAGAGTATGTGCTCAGATTGAGGTGTGCCAGAGAGAAGTTCTGAGTCTCGATCTTCTTCATCCGGTCTGCCTCCCCAACCCCACTTCTCTCTCACCCATCAACTCTCTGCTCTCCCGCCTGCCTCTGACCCTAAGCTCGGCTCACTCTCTTCCCTTCCATCCCATTTCACTCCCTCTCTATCTCTCCCTTTCCCTTTCTTTTCTCTCTCTCCCCTCTTCCCTTTATTATATCTATATTATGTCTTCTAGAAAGACATTCACATTACTCTCTCCTCCCATCAGTTCTTCATCAGTAAGTGTAACTGCAGTCCTCTGTTCTACCCACCCTGTGTTCACTAAGGTCAGCAGCAAAATCGGCTTTGCAAAGATTATGACAGTGAGAGAAATCAAGCATGGCTGAATCCATCTTGCCTCTAGCTTCATGGGCTGGCTGTCCACACTCATTCCTGGATATAGACCAAGCTAACCAGGGAGGAATTTTGTTTATGGTTTAACTTTGAAGCAATGATGATAATACTCTCTCCCTAAAACTAACCCCCTCCTTGCTCAGGGACTGAATAAAACTAACGAAAGGTCAGGAGATTAGGATTATGGGAGGAGCCTGAATTCTACTTAAAATGTAGGCATAGTTTCTATAATCCCTTACTGCTTAGGAGTCATGTAGCAAGAGGTCACAAGATTTGTGACTTCCCCGATTGTTCATATAGATAACGTTGCTAGCGTAGAACCTAAGATTGGTTTTTTGAGATGTTTTTCAGACTTTTTCAGTCTAGCAACTGACTGCCTGCCTGCCAAGACCCATGACTCATGACTCAACCAGTCCCATGGCCCTCACCCAGAGGCAGACTCTGCGCACAAGGACCATTTTCTACACCCCTATGATTTTATCCTCAACTAATCAGCAGCATCCATTCCCTAGCCTCCTACCCACCAAATTATCCATTAAAAACCCTACCCTCTGAGTTATATGGAGACTGATTTAAGTAATAACTGTCTTCCCTGTGACGAACCTAGCATTAATTAAACTCTTTCTTTACTGCAATACCATGGTCTCAGTGAATTGGTCTTATCTTTGCAGCAGGTAGGAAGAACCCTTTGGTCTATTACAGCAGAGGCTCCTAATCTCCAAAAGAATGGCTTGGTTTTCCTCATCTTACTCGAACTTCTGTAGCAGCTGATACTGTGGACTCTGCCATAATTTATCTTCCTTCTCCCCTTTGGAGAGGCCCCTCCTCTGGTTTTCCTTCTGTGAGCTCCTTCTCAGCCCTCTTTGCCAGTTCTTTTTCTCTGCCCATTCCTCCAAGATTGGCACTCACACCCAAGCCAGCATCCCTTCTTATCCCACTGCTCTGACCACTGGATTTCTCCTTGTGGGCCACACGTGGTCACACATCAGTGCCCTTGAACAAGCTTGTCCCTTTACCTGGAATGCTGTCCTTGATGTCCTCCTCTCACCTATTCCCCTTTTCTCTATCTGTCCAAATCCCATTCATCTTCCAGGGACTGGCTTAAAGGGACGGCAGCATGTGATGGCTGAGGGCATGGACTCTGGAGCAAGATGGTGTGAGTTCAAGTCCTGGTTCTGCATTGATGAGCTGTGTAGCCTTGGGAACATTGCTTAACCTCTCTGTACCTTAGTTTCCTCAACTATAGAATGAAAATAATAGTGTCAGCCTCTGGAGGTTATTGAGAGAATTAATGAGCTAATATTTGTAAAGTCCATAGAATGGTGCCTGGCACATCGTAAGTACTATCTGTGTATTTGTTTAAAAAAAAAAGAAAAAAAGTCAACACTAAAAGTATTTTCCAAATGCCCAAGCTTTTAATCATCTCCTACTGCCCGTTTGTCAACATGTGTTATACTTTTTAGATAAGTGCCTCCCCAGTGCACTCTGTGCTCCCTTGGTCAGGGACCCCGTCCTAGTTGCCTCTAAATCCTAGCCTGGCACAAGGCAGGTCTCTGCAAATGTCTGCTAAATAAGCAGGAGGTCATAACAGATGGGTTTTCCATGGCCGCTGAACTTAATAGCAAATTAGGGAGTATGGGCATAGAATTTCCTTGGGAACTATTTTGGCAGGGGTGGGGTTGGGGGAATGTTAGGCACCAGCACTTTCCATTCCCACAACTTCTTCAGTCTGGTAAACTGATCAGCTGACAGGAGCCATAATCGTGCCAAGCCCAATTAATCCACACCAGAATGGCACACACTATACCTTTCTGTACCCCATCAGTTGAGTTTTATTTTCCATCCTTCATACCTGTTTCCTTCTCTGTGTGTACTTTATGAGCTTTATATTTAAAGCATGAAAAATCCAATAAAACAGGAAAACCACAATTCAACAGTGCTTTGTTCAAGAATATTCCTATTAAACAAGAAACTTTCCCAAGTAATGCGCTCAATCCATCCACCAGATGCCAGGGGGCAATAGGTGCTTAGGGAGAGGGTTAGGGAGCACTTAAGAGAGAAGAACTGTGCCCCTGGCCTTGGGAAGCTCTCAGTGCCATCTATGATTAGAATACACCATCCCGCTCCTAGGAAAGCATCTTTAGAAATCAAAGGTGTTCATAACCCACTAATGCATCTGTACCTTTAATTAGCCCAATCGAGCATATAACTCAGAAAAATAACCTCTTTTGCTCCCTTCAACTAATTTCTGAACACTTCATTTTCTAGTAAGCTTTCACTGCATAACAAGCAGTAATGAAATGACCAATATTAACCCATTGTTATATTAAACGAAATACATCATTGGCTGATGGCATTCTGTAGTCTTGGGGTTTGAAATGGGTTCTATCCTATGATGAAAACATTTGGTATTTGCCTAATGAGACCATTCTTGTACCTACAAAGGAAAAGAGACATTGTCTTAAAACATTTCGTGTTAACGACAGCATGTTCAGCACTTTCTGCTCACAGCCGCATCTGTGGGTGAGGCAGGTTTCCCAATATTAAATGCTGTAGTTGGGCCCATATTCTTAGCAAGGTGTCTGATTGGCTACTCCCCAAATATAACTTAAATTGGCTTAAAATAGAACAATCACATGCTAACCCGGTAGCATTAGGAACTCTATTAACAGCCAATTTCACATCCACACCAGAGGGAGTAAAAGGTAATTTGCTCATTATCAACACCCTCTGGCAGTGGGAGGAAATGACTGTTCATCAAAAAGTATTTCCCAACATAACAATAGCAGTGCCCATATGTAACCACCTCACTCTCCCTTCCCTTCCACGACTTGATCACTGAAGAACCACTACAGGAAAAGGACCTTGCAACATAAACAGGTTCGATAAAAGAAGTCTCACCACTCCCCCTCCAGAATCAGCCCTACCATCATCTCACCTTTTACTCTTTAGGGTTACAAGTGAAATGTTTGGCAAATCACCCTACAGGGTACGGGGTGGATTCCAATATAATATTAGATAATATCATGTAGACATTGTCTAGACCAAAAAATTCCCCATCCCTATGACTTGACCAGTACCCCAGACTGCTTTAACCCAATGACTTGAATGTGGACAGTTCTTGGAGCCCACTGTAACCAAATCTATAATCTGCCGACTCATCTAAGGATGGAAGATACTGGACCATTCAAAATTGTAGTATTGTCCTAATGATTATTTTAAATCTCATCCACTATCAGTCTTTATTTAGTAAATGTTTCTTCAGAAGTTAAGTTTCTTTGTTTGCTTTTATTTATTTATTTATTTTTTTTCTTACTGTGTCGCCCAACCTGGAGTACAGTGGCATGATCTTGGCTCATTGCAACCTCCACCTCCCAGGTTCAAGCAATTCTCCTGCCTCAGCCTCCCCAGTAGCTGGGATTACAGGCGCACGCCACCTCGCCCAGCTAACTTTTGTATTTTTAGTAGAGATGGGGTTTTGCCATGTTGGCCAGGCTTGTCTCAAACTCCTGACCTCGGGTGATCTGCCCACTGAGGCCTCCCAAAGTGCTGGGATTACAGATGTGAGCCACCGCGTCCAGCCTGTTTGCTTGCTTTTAATTGCTACTTAATAAACTTCTATAGATGTGTTTATATATTTGGATATAATATACTATTATGGTGACAAATTAAAGAAATAGATTTCACACCTATCACTCTGCTCAACTGCCTATTTCTTTTTTTGAGACGGAGTCTCGCTCTGTCACCAGGGCTGGAGTGCAGTGGCCGGATCTCAGCTCACTGCAAGCTCCACCACCCGAGTTTAGGCCATTCTCCTGCCTCAGCCTGCCGAGTAGCTGGGACTATAGGCGCCCGCCACCTCGCCCGGCTAGTTTTTTGTATTTTTTAGTAGAGACGGGGTTTCACCGTGTTAGCCAGGATGGTCTCAATCTCCTGACCTCGTGATCCGCCCGTCTCGGCCTCCCAAAGTGCTGGGATTACAGGCTTGAGCCACCGCACCTGGCCTCAACTGCCTATTTTTATTTGAGAAGAGTCATCTCCTAACTCCTGTCTAGCTTTCTAGGCCTTCTGCTGTGCTTCCTATCTCTGTCTATTCGATCTCCTACACACAGAGGTCAGGCTAATGTACATGAAGCAATTGTTGATGTGTCTCTCCCCAGCTCGAAAATCTTCAGGGCTCCCTGTTGCCTCTAGATAAATTTCAGACTCTGAATTCTAGCATCTACAGCTCTTCACATCCCAGCCTCTCCTTCTCTTCCAGCTTCAGCTTGAAAATTTCATTTCTCCTCAACTTAGAATATAGCCTATCTTCATCTGTCAGAATCAAAAGTAGGATCAAATGCAACTAGCTCCATAAAATATTTCTTGACTATTTGAATAGAAAATGATCCACGGCACCTCTGAATAGCAGAAGACATTTGGAACATTCTGCAACTTCAAAGTAGATTACAGGGGGGCTTCTTCCAGAACTTGAAAATGAAAGAAAGGTTATTCTGGGAGAGCTGAATCATACCCAGCGTCACCTTAGAGAGACAGGATAAATCTCAGATCTGCAAAATTTGACTGGACCAGAGTAGTGTATGTAAGAAAGAGCTTATCAATCTAATGATGCAGACAAGGGGGGAACATATAGTCCCAGAGGGAATGATGGGTGGACCCCTCCTCGCTCTGTCCAGGAGAGAGGGAGCTTCAGCCAACAGACTGATTTTATCAGCCCCAAGATCTTTGCTGTCTAAGATAGTTACAAGATGCTGTCCTAGTCAGTTACAATTCAATATCAGTTTATTTCAGTACCCCTTCCTTCTGATTCTGTCACCCAAAACCCTCTTTGGCTTCTCATGTTGGTCTGCCTCTATAGAGAGTGTGTGCTGGTCATGTGGACTAAAAGTATTGCAGTTCCCATGACAGTGATCTCTTACTGTAAATTAGTTAATTTGGCTCTTCATTCTTTCAATAAATATTACTGATCATCTACTATGTGCCAGTTATTTCTCTACTCACTTCAGATAAGACGGTGAACACAAATAATACAATCCCTTGATCTACGGACTTTGCAGTCTAGAGGGAGATACACACAAGTATGCCCACAATTCTTACATAATGTGAGGACTGCCCCAGTGGGGACATTCATATCGGGAAGGGAGCACATGCTTGGAGGAAGAACCCAGGCTTGGGGATTCAGAGAAGGCTTTGTAGAGGAAGTGATGTTTCCCTGAGTTCTGAAGAATCAGCTGGAGGTAACCCAAAGATGATGGGAGGAGAGAAATGGAATGATGCACATAGCCGTAGCACAAGCAGAATGGGCCAAGGACTGGGTGTGTGTCCAAGAAACTGAACATAGTTCAGTAGAGCTCTGGTGGAAAATGTAAAGAAGGGCAGGGAGGAGGGTCAGAAAACAGGACACAAGGCTGGGCGTGGTGGCTCATGCCTGTAATTCCAGCACTTTGGGAGGCCAAGCCAGGTGGATCACTTGAGGTCAGGAGTTCAAACCAGCCTAGGCAACATGGTGAAACCCCTTCTCTACTAAAAATACAAAAATTAGCCAAGCATTATGGCACACAGCCGTAGTCCCAGCTACTCGGGAAGCTGAGGCAGGAGAATCACTTGAACCTGGGAGGCAGAGGTTGCAGTGAGCCGAGATTGCACCACTGCACCAGCCTGGGTGACAGAGCGAGACTCTGTCTCAAAAAAAAAAAAAAAGAAAAAGAAAAAGAAAACAGGATGCAGATCAAGAAAGGCCTCTTAACCATTTAAGAGTCTGTACTTTACCTTGAGACCAATGGATAATTATTAAAAGGCTTTAGGCAAGCAAATGACATGATCGTATCTCTAGTTGTGGGAGGAGTGGGCAGTAGTATTGGAGTTGAGGAGAAGAGGTCCAGTAGAAGATTAATTGGGAAAGTCCAATAGGCAGGACATGGTAAGTGATGGGATGAAGGGCCTGGGAGTTGAAGTGAGTGAGAGAGAGAGAAAGACAAAGAAGAATCAAGATGGTGCTTAGATTTCTGTGCTGGAACAAACGAAGTAGATGGCAGTTCCTTTCATTGATGCAGTATTTAGTGGTTAAGAACAAATTCCAGGCCAGGCGCGGTGGCTCAAGCCTGTAATCCCAGCACTTTGGGAGGCCGAGACGGGTGGATCACGAGGTCAGGAGATCGAGACCATCCTGGCTAACTTGGTGAAACCCCGTCTCTACTAAAAAATACAAAAAACTAGCCGGGCGAGGTGGCGGGCACCTGTAGTCCTAGCTACTTGGGAGGCTGAGGCAGGAGAATGGCGTGAACCCGGGAGGCGGAGCTTGCAGTGAGCTGAGTTCTGCCCACCGTACTCCAACCTGGGCGACAGAGCGAGACTCTGTCTCAAAAAAAAAAAAAAAAAAAGAACAAATTCCAGAGTTGGGCTACTTGGTTTTGAATTCCTGCTTTACCACATACTACTCTGTGATCTTGGGCAAGTTTATTCACCTCTCTGTGCCTTGGTTTCTCATTTACAATAAAAATAACCACGGTACCTATATCATAGGGCTGTTACGCAGATTACGTAAGTTAATAGTGAAGTGCTCAGAATTGTGCCTGTCCTTCTCACACAATAAACGTTATGCAAGTTTGTTAAATACATTAAAAAGGTGATATCAGAGGAGAAGCAGGTTTGAAGTAGAGGCTTATGGATTTAGTGTTGGAGAGATTGAATTGCAGAAGCCTGTGGATCAGTGGAGCACACCTGTGTAGAAAGCAGTTTTTATCTACATCTGGAGCTCCAGATGGAGAGCTGTGTTGGAGATGTTATTGTAGGAACAATCTGCTATGGATGATAACTGAAATCTGACAAGAGAGAACAAGACCAGGGAGGATGTAGAGTGAGAATGGGAAGGACAAGACCAGGAAAACCAGGAAGAACCTGGGACCATTTCAGGAATGGCCAGAAGGAGAGAACTTGCCAAGGAAGTGAAGGAGCTGTCAGACGAGCAGGAGGAAATCTGGGAGAGAGTCTCAGAAACCAAGGACAGAAAGCGTTTCTAGAAGGAGAAAGTGCTTCTAGAAAATGTTTCTAGAGGTAGCCACTGATGTCAAGTTTGTCAGACACAATAAGGACCAAAAAAGACCCCCTGGAGTTGACAACCAAAACTTTGACCTTGACCATTTAGAGTTGCTGCCACCAGGGTAGGGGTGACAAGGTAAGTGTGGGGAAAGGGGGATAGAGGAAATATCAAGAGGCAGCAAATGCTAACAATTCATCCATGAAGATGAGAAGTGAGGGACAGAGAGGAGAGAGAAGACAGTGGCTGGAGGAGGGCAGGAGAGGATTTTTTCCCCCAGTATAATAGAAGATTCTTACTCATAGGTAACTGCTGTTACGGGTTTAGTTGTGTAGCCGCCCACCCCAATTCATACGTTAAAGTCCTGACCCCCCAGAACCTGAGAATGTGACCTTATTTGGAAATAGCATCATTGCAGATGTAATTAGTTAAGATGTGGGCAGCCTGGAATAGGGTGACACCAACATGACTGGTGTCCTTATAAAAGGGAAATTTGGAGACAGACATGCACATAGGGAGAACACCATGTCTAGATGAAGGCAGAGATGGGGATGATGAGTCTACAAGCCAAGGAGCACCAAAGATGGCCAGCAAACTGCCAGAAGCTAGCAGAGAGACCTGGAACCGATTCTCCGTCACAGCCCTTAGAAGGAACCAGCCCACCAACACCTTGATCGTGGACTCCCAGCCTCCAGAGCCACCTAGAGTGTGGTATTTTGTTACAGTAGCTCTAGGCAACTAACATGCCTGCAAATGAAACTTCCCGTTATTTACCTTATAAACTAAGATCCCACCAGGAAGCAGATGGCATGCTCAAGCTGAGTAATTTGTGGACTACTTCATAGAGGAACTAGGCATAAAGGTGTGGCCATGGTATAAGGAAGCTACAAGGTGGCATGCAGTGCCCAGGTGTAGTAAGGGTAGGCCTTGACCACCTCCAAGCCTCAGGGGCCAGGGGAGGGAGCAGACCTGAAATGGGGAGTGGAGAAGGCCCCAAGACCCTCTGGGGACCTGGCAGGGCAGAAGCTGATGACCCAGTCCCCTCTCCCACTGACCTTCCTGCTGATGTTCTGCACTGGTCAACCAAGCAGGGGCCAGAGAGCAGAGGGCAAGAGAGCTGGTTGATGCAGCTCATGGGGTACAGAGTGGAGGGAAGAGAGGCAGAGAGTATGTGAGGGGCAAAGGAAAACCCAGCCCAACTCCTTATCACATTTTGAAACCAACAGGACTGTTGCATATTCAAATGTTGAAATGTGAACATGCTAATAAGAAGAACCACTGGAGAGGGAGAGGCTACAGCACAAGGTAGCTCATTATAGGGCCCCGGTAGTTTTGGAGTTATACTTCTCATCGTACATTTCTGCTTCACCTGATGCATACTGGGTTCTCAGCACTTTTGAATTAATAAGCAAGCTCATATTTATAGTCTCTGTTTATCCTTTCATCTTTGGAAATAATCATTGAGAGAGACATTTCCTGCTATCCCCTAACCTCTTGGCCTCTTTTTTTTTTTTCCGAGTCGGAGTTTCACTCTGTTGCTCAGGTTGGAGTGCAGTGGCGTGATCTCAGCTCACTGTAACCTGTGCCTCCCGGGCTCAAGTGATTCTCGTGCCTCAGCCTCTCAAGTAGCTGGGATTACAGGTGTGCACCACCATGCCTGGCTCATTTTTTGTATTTTTAGTAGAGATGGAGTTTCACCATGTCCAGGCTGGTCTTGAACTCGTGAGCTCAAAGCCATTCACCCACCTTGGCCTCCCAAAGTGCTGGGATTACAGGTGTCAGCCACCTCTTGACTTTTGAAGTGACCGAGGTACACCTGCCTTCTAGAATACCTGTGAGATATGCCAGTGACCAGGAGAATAGGTCTGGTCTAAACTATGGGCTTATACGAAGCAAAGTGACTCCGTGAGAAGCTTCTAAACCAAGCTTGTCTAATCCGCAGCCCATGGGCCACATGCGGCCCAAGGCAGCTTGGAATGTGGCCCAACACAAATTCGTAAACTTTCTTAAAACATTATGTGATTTTTCTTGCAATTTTTTATTCTTTTTTTTAGCTCATCAGCTCTCGTTAGTGTATTTTACATGTGACCCAAGACAATTCTTCTTCTTCCAATGTGGCCCAGGGAAGTCAGTCGAAAGATTGGACACCCCTGTAAACAGAAGTGTGAACACAGCACAATCGGTAAGAATCATTTCTTTTATCTGTGATTATAAACACTTATTTAACTAAACCTACTACAAAAGACTGTATTATCTAAACTAATACGTGTTGGCATGCTATCTTCTTATATGCCTCTGTGCTGGATTCAGCCAATGTTTTGTTTTATAGTGAATATAATCAATTCATTAAAGAAGTCAGCACTATAATCATTAATACGAATAACAAGTCTTTTATAATGAAGGACGATGTTCACATATTCATAGCAGTTCACCTTTGAGTTTTGCAACCTGAATAATTTTTTAATCCCACAAGGAAGGGCTCGCTTCATGATAGTCTTTTGAGTCCCTGGATTGGGACTCAGTGTTTGAGTTGACTCTCAGATGTTTGAGAAGTGGATAGCAATATAGGGAGAAAACTTATGAAGCAATGAGAAAAAGCCATAGATAGCTAAGAACTTTTTTAAAAGTAAAAATAAAAGAAGCAAGAGACAAAATGGAAAGGAAGTGTGCAGTACCCAAGCTGTCTTCCAATAAAATGCACTTCTGTGATTACCCATAATCCTTATTGAGTATTTGATTTAATTTAATGTAATTTTTTTTTTTTTTTTTTTTGAGATGAAATCTCACTCTGTCGCCAGGCTTGAGGGCAGTGGCTCAATCTCGGCTCACCGCAGTTTAAGTGATTCTCCTGCCTCAGCCTCCCGAGTAGCTGGGATTACAGGCACACACCACCATGCCCAGCTAATTTTTGTATTTTTAGTAGAGACAGAGTTTCACCGTGTTGGCCAGGATGGTCTCAATCCCTTGACCTCGTGATCTGCCTGCCTCAGCCTCCTGAAGTGCTGGGATTACAGGTGTGAGTCACCTCACCCGGCGAATATTTAATTTTTTTAAAAAAAGTTACGTCCAAATGCTGCAGTGCACAGGAATCTTTTCATTTCTTCCACTCACTTTGGGGACAGACATTCCCTTTGAAGGCTCCTGGTTACCAGGACCATGGGAGCACTGGGGTTTCCTCCCTCATTGCCACTTGTGCAGTTGATGTGCTCTTAGTTACAAAGCACCAGACTGCTGCTGCCTCAGTCAATCTGTTTAGCCAAAGGCCTCTGATTTGTTCACATTTACTACAACACATACAGAGGGCTGGAGAATTTTTTTTTTTTTTTTTTACTATTGATCTGGTGCTTTAAGAGGGGAAAAAATCTCCTTGGCTGTCTAAACACTATCGATCCCTGCTTGGGAGTCGCAGCAGAAGTGTAGAAAGGGCGTGGATGAATTGAAATTTCATTTCCGACAACTTGTTCCTGTTATTTTTACCCTTTTGGACGGGGAGAAACACGTTGCTGCAGCTTCAGTCAATGTGGTCGATAGCTCCACTGAGAAACTCAACACGGCTTCTGCCAGAGGTTTGGCAATGAGACATGATGTTGGATTTAGAGCGTATGAAACTGAAGGATGCTTGTGAAAAGTATGAGGTCTTAACACCAGTGGAGGCAGAACAAGTAGCTCTGGGCTCACTACAATCTACAAGGGCTATGGCTTTGCAGAAAAGCAGGATTGTGGAGACTAACACCAGTCCCATGTAGGGAGGGCCCAGAGTATGCACCAGAAGCTTCCCTGGCCTCTAAGTCCATGCTTCTTAGCTGGCTTTCTGCAGCAACCATGGGAGAGGTACCCTCTAGCAAAGCTACATTTCAGCCCTCAGAGAAGACCATGATGTTGAGCCCTTACAGGAGGTTGCTCATGTACTGTGCAGGAAAGGACCCATGTAGAAACTGGAGCTGCAGGCCTGCGGGGAACTAGTGGACAGACTGGGCATGCAAGGGTAGGTATCTGCAGCCAATGGCTTTGGGAAGCTCCCTCACCCCTTGAACACACCAAGTAGGAGATGTGGTTTGGTGCCAGCAACACCAGCTTTGTTCTTTTATTAGATGTTCAAAGAATACAGGAGAGAAGCAGGCTCCTTCTTCCTAATGGCAACATCTGGCATTTATGTAGCCAGGCACCTTTGATCCTTAAGGATCCCAAAGCACTTTACAAACTGCTGTAGTGCTAATGGCCATAGCAACGATAGTACAGTAAACATGGCCAGATATTCCCCGTAATGGTTTCCTTCTCTCGATTCCGCAGTGTACACACAGTTTTTCCTTCTGGAAGGAAAGATTCCAATTTGGATCTGAAATATCTCTTTTGTTTGTCATTTTTTGCTAAGTTTGTTCAGGACTGCCTCTTTTTTTTTTTTTTTTAACAAAAATACTTCACAATCATTTCTTAATAAACAGTACTTCATTTACATTTTCAATTATCTTATAAGCCCATTTCTGCCCCTCATCCTCATCCCTCCCACTCTAGAGAAAGATGGAAATGTTCTTCTCTCTTGGGAGTCAAGAATCTGCATTGCGGATGAGGTTGCAAATTCAGACACAATAAACAGAATTAAGAAAAACCGAGCTGGCGTTTGACAGAAATTGTAAAATGACACTCAGAAATGTTGCTCTTGTGGAAATTACTGATATTAAAATATAAATCAGTGTCTTGTGTTTCCCATAGCACCAGGGGCTCTATTAGGTTATGCAGTTTGATTGCTGAGCTGAACCTAAGAGACTTGGCAGTTCAGAGCTGAAGTTACCACCAAGCATTTAACCCTTCTCCTGCTGGAGAGCAGGCACCTCTGAGAATGCCAGTTGATAATATCGCCCCCAAAAGGCCTTGACTTTTTTGTTGAGCCCTTTGAAACCTGGGAGAAGATGGAGGAGGGCTGGGTTGGTGAGAGCAGATAAAGGAATTTGGAAAATCTTTTCTTAAGCGTCTTGTTTCATAGTACCAGCCCAGAGTAACTCGAGAAGCAGAGTCTATGTTGGAGTTTATGTTGGAGAGGGCAAAGAAAAAATGCCCATTAAAAACGTCTAAATATTACCCCATTACATTATTTATTTAATCCCCATATCAACCCTGTAAGGTAGGTATTATTGTTCCAGTTGTTTCCGAATGAGGAAACTGAGACTCAGAGAAGTTAACTTGAGTCAAAATGTGAGCCCTGACTCCATGAAGAAGTGGCTGAGGCAGGGAAAGTATGAGATGAACCTGGAGCATCTTGTACCCAAAAGGAAGGATGCGCTTAAGAATGGGTATTTTTGAAAGGGCCCAGGAACCAACCTGAAAGAGCTCCCATTGGCCAAAGCTGGAATGTTTGAGCAAAAAAATAAATAACAGTATTAGATTATAGCCCATATAATAGATATCCATGAGTTCATAGTGATGTAAACAAAACATTATTTAAATGGGTGAAAAAGAGCAGCTCTTTCTTACAGAAGAATTCCAGTGAATAAATGTAAAAGAAATAAAGTAAAAAGAAGACCCCCATTAAAATACTACTGTAATAATTATTGCAAGTGAGATCCACCTTACTAAAGATAGCAGGTGACAGTTTAAAGAACAACAGGATACTTGTATACTCTCAAAGTATCTCCCTCAAGATATTTATTAATTATAATGGGGAAAAATAGTAACTTTATAGTAGATAAACCCAGTAGACACCAAGGCCAACGTCATCAGGGATAAGGCCAAGTGACCAAGGCCAACGTCATCAGGGATAAGATGGATATCATGTATCCCCCGACATGATACACTAAGAAGGTGTGTGATACACTTGCCCAAAATGCATAGCCTCAATCTCAGCACAGAGAAACACTGGGTGCTTTGGGAAGCCGAAGCAGCCAGATCACTTGAGCTCAGGAGTTTGAGACCAGCCTTGGCAAAACCCTGTCTCTACAAAAAATTACAAAAATTAGCCAGGCATGGTGGTGAGTGCCTGTAGCCCCAGCTACTTAGGAGGCTGAAGTGGGAGTATTGCTTGAGCCTGGGAAGTCCAGGTTGTGGTGAGCTGTGATTACACCACTGCACTCCAGCCTGGGCAACAAAGTAAGACCCTATCTCAAAAAGAAAAAGAAAAAAAATCAGGCAAATTCAATTAAGGGGCATTCTATGAAATAACTTTCCAGTACTCTCAAGTGTCCAAGTCATGGAGGACAAGGAAAGACTGAGGAACTATCATAGATTAGTGGAGTCTAAAGACCTAAGGCAACTAAATGCAATATGGAATACTGGATCAGATCCTAGAACAGAAAAAGGACATTAGTGAAAAAACTAGTGACATACTAACAAAGTACATAGTTTTGTTCATAGTTTTGGACCCATGTTAATTTCTTAGTTTTGATCATTGTGTCATCACGTAAGATGTTAATACTGGGGAAACTAGGGAAAGGGTATACAGGAACTCTCTGTACTATTTTTGCAACTTTTCTGGAAATCTAAAATTATTTCAAAAAGGTCTGTGTGTTCCTGTTCTTTCACCAGAATACATCACTGCTACCTTTGGGGAGAGACAAGGCAAATCACAAACAACCATAATAAAGGCAGATCATTGTGTTAAAAGAGGTATAGCAAAAGGGCTGTAAGAGGGGAAGAGTACACACCTGGCAAGGCTGCTCTGAGAATTACCTCTGTTATTTTATGTTCGGAACACTGCCTGGCATATAGTAGCTGCCATACAAGAGTTAATATGACATGTAGTTTAGGGAAGGTGAAAGAAATGGCAATTGGGTTGGGTCTTGAAGATGTGTGACTTTTGACAGGCAGAAAGAATATATCTCATAAAGAAAGAAAGAGCAACCAAATGAGAGAATTTGCTCCATGTCAGTCAATGATAATGGCAACAAAGATTAGGTGACTGTGTACTTCAAAATGGTAAATTTTCCAAAATGGCATGGGAGTAATGGTAGTGGCAGTGGGAGGGCTGAGATGTTCCTCTCTCCCTGACTCTGGCTCTTTCTACTCCATATAGCAAGTGGAGAAGGAGAAAGTGAAAAGAAAGAACTGATGTCTCGAGAGAAAACCAAGGCAAGTCAAGGAAGGAAAGGGGCATTTGAGAAACCTATCTGTGGAATCACCGAAGAGCTGGTCCACGACGAAAAAAGGGTTCCAAAATGTAGAGTAAAAGCAACTAGTGGAGGTGCTAGAAATGGTGAGTGAGTTGTAGAGAGACATCTCTGAGAGTAACTTCAATAAGGGTGTTTTGTCAGTGTCAGCTTGCATTAGATTCAGGTGTATGAAACAGAAAAATTAAAAACAAAATCATGACTTAAGCAAGATAGATATTCCTCTTTCTATCCAGGGCTGACAATGGTGGTTTCATAGCATTAGGGCATCATGTTCCAGATGGCTTCTGGAACACCAGGCACTAAATCAGCATTGCAAGCCATTAAAAAGGCGGGAAGAACAAAGAGCTGTGCACTACTTCTCTTTAAGAAGATTTCATGGACGTCCCCACAATACTTCCTTGTATGTCTCATTGACCAAAACTTAGACACATAATCATACCTAGCTGCAAGAGAGGCTAGGAGATAGAGTCTTTTAGATGAGTGCCTGTGCATCCCAATAAAATGAGCATCTGTTACTAAGGAAAATAAAGAGTATAGATGAATATGGATGTTGGGACAGACAACAAACAGCCTCTGTGAAAGGTAGTAAAGGAGAGAGCCGGGGGAGAGGTTTTCATCTAGGACAGTGCGTCTCATAAATCCTGGATTCCTTCTCCTGCTCCTCCTGGCCCCTCATTTCTTCTGTCATCCAAAAGCCTCTTTCTGGGGGGACCCAATTAGCCCTACTTTCTCTCCAGAAGAACTTCAGTCCTGGAATTGGACTATGGCTCAGTCAGTGACATTGGTGTCAGGTTCCTATTCACTATTACTCTGCAGAACCCCAAACCCTGGCAAAACCATCTCCAACATCATCTCCTCATACCTTCTCCCACTACCGGTTATGCCCTACACTACCAGGGATTTTCTCCTTTAGAACCGGGTTTGGATTCAAAAGGCAAACTCTCTTCATGCCAAAAAGCCTCTGCACATTGGCTCCAATCATACATTCTGGATAGAAATAATTTAGTATCCAATAAGCATCCCTGTCTGTTCATGGGGCTCACATATTTTTTAAAATACAGAAAATGTTGAGCACCCTCTCATCATTTCAATAATGAAGAGCTCTAAGATTCATCACACTTTTTTCATTGGTAAGACGTAGAACATTGGAGAAAAATCTAAAGCCCAACATAAGTAAAGGAAAGACTTATGGCTTAGTATAGGTAAGCCTAAGTTAGTTTGTATTATCCCACAAAGATAGCTTTAATTTTAAACCAAAAAAGCATCTTTCCTTGAAAACCCAGAAACATGTTTTAGATTAGGAAAAACAGACCCTTGATATTCTTCCATCCCGGCCATGAAGGAAAAGGAATAGTCGGTGTTCCTTAGAGCAACAATGTCGCCGTAAGGCCAGGAGTCAACCATATACCCAGGCAGTTACCAGTTCCTTGGGGAGGGAGTCAAAATTAGCAATCTGTGATTATGGCATTTGTGTAACCTAATGTGGACAGGTGGTATGTGAAGCACTAACTGATGTGTTTCACATCCTGGCCTGCTCAGACTGCACTTCAAAGAACTTGTTCACCTGTACCCCTTTTCGATCCTCTCTCCAAAACTAAACAAACACCCTCTGAGTTAGGAAAGAGGAGGAATAGGATTATTAGAATGTAAGCAGAATTAGACCCTGGTGAGATCTATGAAATGGGGCAGAAGGGAGGGAAAACAATAGATTCCCAGATAGGTTTAGCAATTCAAGGGCAGAGGGACTTTTGATCAAAACCAGGAAAGTGAATATCATGTCCCCTTTCTCTCAATACCTTTCAAGGTATAATATAGAATGCTGATAGGACAGATCTAAAAGACAGTCTGAAACCACTCACATGGGGGGTGTGTGTGTATGTATGTGTGGTGTGTGTGTGCATGTGTTTGTGTCTTCATGGGGAACAGGGAGGAACATCTTCAAAGGATGAGGAAGGGCCAGGCGACCCAAAAGCCCTTAGGATGAGGAAGACACAGGATATAAGGTGATATGGTTTGGCTTTGTCATCTTGAATTATAATCCCACAATCCCCTTGTGTTGTGACAGGGAGCTGGTGGGAGGTGACTGAATCATGGGGTGTTTTCCCCCATGCTGTTCTTGTGATAGTGAATGAGTTCTCATGAGATCTGATGGTTTTATAAGTGTCTGGCATTTCCCCTGCTGGCACTCATTCTCTCTCCTGCTGCGCCTTGTGAAGAAGTGCTGTCTGCCATGATTGTAAGTTTCCTGAGGCCTCCCCAGCCATGCAGAACTGTGAGTCAATTAAACTTCTTTCCAGTTTTGGGTATTTCCATATAGCAATGTGAGAACAGACTAATATTAATACATGTGGCCTACTGACCAGGACAATGACACCTCAGCATACTCTAGCTGGGAGAGATGCCCATGACCATGGACCAGAAGCTTCCCCTGGTGCCAGGATCCAAACTGGGACCTCAAAATCTTAGGCGGACTCTGGAGAGGCCTTAAAGAGGTTGAGGGAATCATGAACTGTGAGGGAATCATGAACTGATTCATTTTTAACCTGAAAGTCATGGTGCTTTCTCAGAAATAACTAAGATTATGTTTTCTGCCATTTGGTGAAAATGGGGCTTAACAAAAACACTGAGTAATAGAAATATGTATTTTCTCTTTTTGCACACCTAACTTGATGCTTGCTGCCTTAGTCACCCATTTGAGGTGTGGTGTTAGGTATTTCTTTGGAATCTGCAAGGTGCTCTGAGAGTGGACTGAGGGGAGGCACAAAACATCACTAGAAGCTCTGACCAAGTTTTTGTTTTCACTACAATCACTTTTTTTAGGCACAGCTGTCACCAAGAGAAGGCCTACTTTGAAAAGCAGATGGCAGGAGTTTTGAATACAAGAAAGGAGTTCCCGGGGCAGATGGCAGCAGACAAGGCATGAAGAAATGAAGGTCTCAACAGAGAGGCAAGAGGCGTCTTTGTAAGAACAAAGGTTTGAGAGGAGAGAGACATGAGCAAAGTCCTGGCTTCAGAGAGTCAGTAGCTAGGGATCTGGTAGAGAGTCCCTCCTTCTGGGATGAGCCCTTCCTCCACAAAGTATCTGTCCAGCCACACTCCTCAGTCAGACAGTACTGTGAAGGTTCCCATGAGCATTTCGTAAAGCCTGTGGGGCTCCCCAAAAGCACTCTTCCCTATCCATCTGGCAAACATTACTGTCAAATGCATCAAAAACTTATCATATAACACTTCCAGTTTTTTCATCATAAGCCTTCCAAACTGCCCGCTGCTATTGTTAATGACTCAAGATTCTGACGTCTCCGTCATGCAACAAACTCCAGCTCTCTTTTTTTCTTCTTACCTTACTTAGTAAATTCAGTATATTTTCATGCAAATATTAGAACCTATGCCTTCTACTTTTTCTTCAAAATGCTCTTGGGTCTTGCAACTACAGCTGTGTAACTCCATAGTGGATGAAACCATCACAATCTAGAAAATAAGTTTTCTGTCTTTTGGACAAGATTTCATTTGATTTCAGAATCATCTCCTGACTATCCAGTGGGCTTGCCTGCAAAGAAGTATGATTCTCAAGGATACATTTGTTCCGTTACAACTTTTTGTATGATCCTTGGGCTGAGTTCATAGTTCCTCCTACAGAAAGATGTTCATCATGGTAGAGCACTGAATCAGTGAACTTGAAAGCTAGGAAAGACTTCTAAAGGCCATTTATTACAGCTTCCTAGTTTACAGAAGCAGAAATGAAGGTGCAGAGATATGAAGGCCTTTCCAAAGGCCACTCCTCCAGTGAGGTGCTGAACCAGGTTTAGAAGCTTGGTGGCCTAGAACCCTGTTTAGTGTTCTTTTATGCCATGCTATTTTTAATCTTCTTGCTTGACTAGTGTGAAAGTCATTTGTGATGTTTGCCAATACAGGCATACCTTGTTTTTTGTTTTTTGTTTTTTGTTTGTTTTTTGTTTTTCGTTTTTTTAATTTATTTATTATTATTATACTTTAAGTTGTAGGGTACATGTGCATAACGTGCAGGTTTGTTACATATGTATACTTGTGCCATGTTGGTCTGCTGCACCCATCAACTCGTCATTTACATCGGGTATAACTCCCAGTGCAATCCCTCCCCCCTCCCCCCTCCCCATGATAGGCCCCGGTGTGTGATGTTCCCCTTCCTGAGTCCAAGTGATCTCATTGTTCAGTTCCCACCTATGAGTGAGAACATGCGGTGTTTGGTTTTCTGTTCTTGTGATAGTTTGCTAAGAATGATGGTTTCCAGCTGCATCCATGTCCCTACAAAGGACGCAAACTCATCCTTTTTTATGGCTGCATAGTATTCCATGGTGTATATGTGCCACATTTTCTTAATCCAATCTGTCACTGATGGACATTTGGGTTGATTCCAAGTCTTTGCTATTGTGAATAGTGCTGCAATAAACATACGTGTGCATGTGTCTTTATAGCAGCATAATTTATAATCCTTTGGGTATATCCCCAGTAATGGGATGGCTGGGTCATATGGTACATCTAGTTCTAGATCCTTGAGGAATCACCATACTGTTTTCCATAATGGTTGAACTAGTTTACAATCCCACCAACAGTGTAAAAGTGTTCCTATTTCTCCACATCCTCTCCAGCACCTGTTGTTTCCTGACTTTTTAATGATCGCCATTCTAACTGGTGTGAGATGGTATCTCATTGTGGTTTTGATTTGCATTTCTCTGATGGCCAGTGATGATGAGCATTTTTTCATATGTCTGTTGGCTGTATGAATGTCTTCTTTTGAGAAATGTCTGTTCATATCCTTTGCCCACTCTTTGATGGGGTTGTTTGTTTTTTTCTTGTAAATTTGTTTGAGTTCTTTGTAGGTTCTGGATATTAGCCGTTTGTCAGATGAGTAGATTGCAAAAATTTTCTCCCATTCTGTAGGTTGCCTGTTCACTCTGATGGTAGTTTCTTTTGCTGTGCAGAAGCTCTTTAGTTTAATGAGATCCCATTTGTCAATTTTAGCTTTTGCTGCCGTTGCTTTTGGTGTTTTAGACATGAAGTCTTTGCCCATGCCTATGTCCTGAATGGTACTACCTAGGTTTTCCTCTAGGATTTTTATGGTATTAGGTCTAACATTTAAGTCTCTAATCCATCTTGAATTAATTTTCGTATAAGGAGTAAGGAAAGGATCCAGTTTCAGCTTTCTACTTATGGCTAGCCAATTTTCCCAGCACCATTTATTAAATAGGGAATCCTTTCCCCATTTCTTGTTTTTCTCAGGTTTGTCAAAGATCAGATGGCTGTAGATGTGTGGTATTATTTCTGAGGACTCTGTTCTGTTCCATTGGTCTATATCTCTGTTTTGGTACCAGTACCATGCTGTTTTGGTTACTGTAGCCTTGTAGTATAGTTTGAAGTCAGGTAGCGTGATGCCTCCAGCTTTGTTCTTTTGACTTAGGATTGTCTTGGAGATGCGGGCTCTTTTTTGGTTCCATATGAACTTTAAAGCAGTTTTTTCCAATTCTGTGAAGAAACTCATTGGTAGCTTGATGGGGATGGCATTGAATCTATAAATTACCTTGGGCAGTATGGCCATTTTCACGATATTGATTCTTCCTATCCATGAGCATGGAATGTTCTTCCATTTGTTTGTGTCCTCTTTTATTTCATTGAGCAGTGGTTTGTAGTTCTCCTTGAAGAGGTCCTTTACATCCCTTGTAAGTTGGATTCCTAGGTATTTTATTCTCTTTGAAGCAATTGTGAATGGAAGTTCATTCATGATTTGGCTCTCTGTTTGTCTGTTATTGGTGTATAAGAATGCTTGTGATTTTTGCACATTAATTTTGTATCCTGAGACTTTGCTGAAGTTGCTTATCAGCTTAAGGAGATTTTGGGCTGAGACAATGGGGTTTTCTAAATATACAATCATGTCATCTGCAAACAGGGACAATTTGACTTCTTCTTTTCCTAACTGAATACCCTTGATTTCTTTCTCTTGCCTAATTGCCCTAGCCAGAACTTCCAACACTATGTTGAATAGGAGTGGTGAGAGAGGGCATCCCTGTCTTGTGCCAGTTTTCAAAGGGAATTTTTCCAGTTTTTGCCCATTCAGTATGATATTGGCTGTGGGTTTGTCATAAATAGCTCTTATTATTTTGAGGTACATTCCATCAATACCGAATTTATTGAGCGTTTTTAGCATGAAGGGCTGTTGAATTTTGTCAAAAGCCTTTTCTGCATCTATTGAGATAATCATGTGGTTCTTGTCTTTGGTTCTGTTTATATGCTGGATTATGTTTATTGATTTGCGAATGTTGAACCAGCCTTGCATCCCAGGGATGAAGCCCACTTGATCATGGTGGATAAGCTTTTTGATGTGTTGTTGAATCCGGTTTGCCAGTATTTTATTGAGGATTTTTGCATCGATGTTCATCAGGGATATTGGTCTAAAATTCTCTTTTTTTGTTGTGTCTCTGCCAGGCTTTGGTATCAGGATGATGTTGGCCTCATAAAATGAGTTAGGGAGGATTCCCTCTTTTTCTATTGATTGGAATAGTTTCAGAAGGAATGGTACCAACTCCTCCTTATACCTCTGGTAGAATTCAGCTGTGAATCCATCTGGTCCTGGACTTTTTTTGGTTGGTAGGCTATTAATTATTGCCTCAATTTCAGAGCCTACTATTGGTCTATTCAGGGATTCAACTTCTTCCTGGTTTAGTCTTGGAAGAGTGTAAGTGTCCAGGAAATTATCCATTTCTTCTAGGTTTTCCAGTTTATTTGCGTAGAGGTGTTTATAGTATTCTCTGATGGTAGTTTGTATTTCTGTGGGGTCGGTGGTGATATCCCCTTTATCATTTTTAATTGCGTCGATTTGATTCTTCTCTCTTTTCTTCTTTATTAGTCTTGCTAGTGGTCTGTCAATTTTGTTGATCTTTTCAAAAAACCAACTCCTGGATTCATTGATTTTTTGGAGGGTTTTTTGTGTCTCTATCTCCTTCAGTTCTGCTCTGATCTTAGTTATTTCTTGCCTTCTGCTAGCTTTGGAATGTGTTTGCTCTTGCTTCTCTAGTTCTTTTAATTGCGATGTTAGAGTGTCAATTTTTGATCTTTCCTGCTTTCTCTTGTGGGCATTTAGTGCTATAAATTTCCCTCTACACACTGCTTTAAATGTGTCCCAGAGATTCTGGTATGTTGTATCTTTGTTCTCATTGGTTTCAAAGAACATCTTTATTTCTGCCTTCATTTCGTTATGTACCCAGTAGTCATTCAGGAGCAGGTTGTTCAGTTTCCATGTAGTTGAGCGGTTTTGATTGAGTTTCTTAGTCCTGAGTTCTAGTTTGATTGCACTGTGGTCTGAGAGACAGTTTGTTATAATTTCTGTTCTTGTACATTTGCTGAGGAGTGCTTTACTTCCAATTATATGGTCAATTTTGGAGTAAGTACGATGTGGTGCTGAGAAGAATGTATAATCTGTTGATTTGGGGTGGAGAGTTCTATAGATGTCTATTAGGTCTGCTTGCTGCAGAGATGAGTTCAATTCCTGGATATCCTTGTTAACTTTCTGTCTTGTTGATCTGTCTAATGTTGACAGTGGAGTGTTGAAGTCTCCCATTATTATTGTATGGGAGTCTAAGTCTCTTTGTAAGTCTCTAAGGACTTGCTTTATGAATCTGGGTGCTCCTGTATTGGGTGCATATATATTTAGGATAGTTAGCTCTTCCTGTTGAATTGATCCCTTTACCATTATGTAATGGCCTTCTTTGTCTCTTTTGATCTTTGATGGTTTAAAGTCTGTTTTATCAGAGACTAGGATTGCAACCCCTGCTTTTTTTTGTTCTCCATTTGCTTGGTAAATCTTCCTCCATCCCTTTATTTTGAGCCTATGTATGTCTCTGCGTGTGAGATGGGTCTCCTGAATACAGCAGACTGATGGGTCTTGACTCTTTATCCAGTTTGCCAGTCTGTGTCTTTTCATTGGAGCATTTAGTCCATTTACATTTAAGGTTAATATTGTTATGTGTGAACTTGATCCTGCCATTATGATATTAACTGGTTATTTTGCTCGTTAGTTGATGCAGTTTCTTCCTAGCCTCGATGGTCTTTACATTTTGGCATGTTTTTGCAATGGCTGGTACCGGTTGTTCCTTTCCATGTTGAGTGCTTCCTTCAGGGTCTCTTGTAAGGCAGGCCTAGTGGTGACAAAATCTCTAAGCATTTGCTTATCTGTAAAGGATTTTATTTCTCCTTCACTTATGAAACTTAGTTTGGCTGGATATGAAATTCTGGGTTTAAAATTCTTTTCTTTAAGAATGTTGAATATTGGCCCCCACTCTCTTCTGGCTTGTAGAATTTCTGCCGAGAGATCTGCTGTGAGTCTGATGGGCTTCCCTTTGTGGGTAACCCGACCTTTCTCTCTGGCTGCCCTTAAGATTTTTTCCTTCATTTCAACTTTGGTGAATCTGGCAATTATGTGTCTTGGAGTTGCTCTTCTCGAGGAGTATCTTTGTGGCGTTCTCTGTATTTCCTGGATTTGAATGTTGGCCTGCCCTACTAGGTTGGGGAAGTTCTCCTGGATGATATCCTGAAGAGTGTTTTCCAACTTGGTTCCATTTTCCCCCTCACTTTCAGGCACCCCAATCAGACGTAGATTTGGTCTTTTTACATAATCCCATACTTCTTGCAGGCTTTGTTCATTTCTTTTTCTTCTTTTTTCTTTTGGTTTCTCTTCTCGCTTCATTTCATTCATTTGATCCTCAATCGCTGATACTCTTTCTTCCAGTTGATCGAGTCGGTTACTGAAGCTTGTGCATTTGTCACGTATTTCTCGTGTCATGGTTTTCATCTCTTTCATTTCGTTTATGACCTTCTCTGCATTAATTACTCTAGCCATCAATTCTTCCACTTTTTTTCCAAGATTTTTAGTTTCTTTGCGCTGGGTACGTAATTCCTCCTTTAGCTCTGAGAAATTTGATGGACTGAAGCCTTCTTCTCTCATCTCGTCAAAGTCATTCTCCGTCCAGCTTTGATCCGTTGCTGGCGATGAGCTGCGCTCCTTTGCCGGGGGAGATGCACTCTTATTTTTTGAATTTCCAGCTTTTCTGCCCTGCTTTTTCCCCATCTTTGTGGTTTTATCTGCCTCTGGTCTTTGATGATGGTGATGTACTGATGGGGTTTTGGTGTAGGTGTCCTTCCTGTTTGATAGTTTTCCTTCTAACAGTCAGGACCCTCAGCTGTAGGTCTGTTGGAGATTGCTTGAGGTCCACTCCAGACCCTGTTTGCCTGGGTATCAGCAGCAGAGGCTGCAGAAGATAGAATATTTCTGAACAGCGAGTGTACCTGTCTGATTCTTGCTTTGGAAGCTTCCTCTCAGGGGTGTACTCCACCCTGTGAGGTGTGGGGTGTCAGACTGCCCCTAGTGGGGGATGTCTCCCAGTTAGGCTACTCAGGGGTCAGGGACCCACTTGAGCAGGCAGTCTGTCCCTTCTCAGATCTCAACCTCCGTGTTGGGAGATCCACTGCTCTCTTCAAAGCTGTCAGACAGAGTCGTTTGCGTCTGCAGAGGTTTCTGCTGCTTTTTTGTTGTTGTTGTTGTTGTGTAGCTGTGCCCTGTCCCCAGAGGTGGAGTCTACAGAGACAGGCAGGTTTCCTTGAGCTGCTGTGAGCTCCACCCAGTTGGAGCTTCCCAGCAGCTTTGTTTACCTACTTAAGCCTCAGCAATGGCGGGCGCCCCTCCCCCAGCCTCGCTGCTGCCTTGCCAGTAGATCACAGACTGCTGTGCTAGCAATGAGGGAGGCTCCGTGGGCGTGGGACCCTCCCGGCCAGGTGTGGGATATGATCTCCTGGTGTGCCTGTGTGCTTAAAGCGCAATATTGGGGTGGGAGTTACCCGATTTTCCAGGTGTTGTGTGTCTCAGTTCCCCTGGCTAGGAAAAGGGATTCCCTTCCCCCTTGCGCTTCCCAGGTGAGGCGATGCCTCGCCCTGCTTCAGCTCTCGCTGGTCGGGCTGCAGCAGCTGACCAGCACCGATCGTCTGGCACTCCCCAGTGAGATGAACCCAGTACCTCAGTTGAAAATGCAGAAATCACCGGTCTTCTGCGTCGCTCGCGCTGGGAGTTGGAGACTGGAGCTGTTCCTATTCGGCCATCTTGCTCCGCCCCCCCCCCCCCCCCCGCATACCTTGTATTATTGCTCTTCACTTTACCGTGCTTCACAAATACTGCATTTTTAACGAATAGAAAGTTTGTAGCAATCCTGCATCAAGCAAGTCTATTGGCGCCATGTTTCCAACAGCATGTGCTCCCTTGTGTCCACATCAGCATTTTTTAGCAATGAAGTATTTTTAATTAAGTTATGCACCTTGTTTTCTTAGACATAATACTATTGCACACTTAGTAGACCACAATATAGTGTAAACATAAGTTTTCTATGTGCCGAGAAACCAAGACGTTTGTGTGTCTTGCCTCATTGTGATATTTGCTTCATTTTGGTGGTCAGAAACCGAACCCACAATGTCTCTGACATATGCCTATATTTCTTTGGGGAAATACAGGAAGAAGTTAGGCATGGCCATGTGACTTGTTTTGGCTAATGAAATGTGAGCAGAAGCAAAGTGTTTCACTTCCACTTTAAGAACCAGCAGGTGATTCACCAAGTTCCCTTTCTGCTACCATGGCAACAGGCAACATACTGGATAATAGAAGTTCCACCAGCTGAGGACTACGAGGAGACTGAGGACGATGTGGAGCAGAGCCCCAGCTGACTCGTAAAGGACATGTAGCAAGAGTAAAAAATAAACCTTCACGGTTGTAAGCCACTGAGACTTGGGGGTTGTTTGTTGCTACACCATCACCTAGCCTGTCCCCACCAGGTGAGCCTGAGCCACACCTCCATTCCCACGACACACCTCTGTGCATGAAGACTTCAGAGGGTACACAATGCAGGAAATCAGAATTCAGCTCCATAAAACATTCCACATTCCACATATCACCAACATTCTTTCTTCCTCTTGGCTTATATTAGGGATAGGGGATGTGGTTTATTACAAAGGATGAGTATTTTAATAGCTTCTTATTCCTTGAGCTATTCTGCAGGTAAGTTCCTGGTGGAAATTCCTCTATTCTTAGGGTTAAAAACAGAATGAATGAGATAATTTTAATAAGCTCAGTGCATTATGACCTCAAATGCATCATCCTGTACTTACACACACATACATGTGCAAAGACCTTTGGTTTCCTTGGAGGCTTTCTAGCTAGATAAGTCTCAGCACTTCACACGTTTCCTAACTTTATGAGCATCAACATTATAACAAGCTGATGCTTAAAAAACATCACATCATCAGATATTTCATATGAATAGTTACAAAATTAATGGAAGCTCCTCATAGAGTAGTAAGAGAGCCTCTGTGACCTTGGGTAAGTCACTTAGCCTCTCTGGGCCTCAGTTTCCTTGTCTATAAATGAGGATAGTAGTAGTCCCTGCCTCCCAGGGTTCATGTGAGAATGAAGTTGGGTCATGCACATCATGTCTGGTTCATAGTAAGTACATAATGTTAACTATATCTGAGCCATAGAGTACATAGAAATCCAAAAAGTAAACTCGATTCAGACTTTTTGCTTTCCAAGAAGGGTGAATTCAGAAACCGTTTGGTTCACCAAGTAGTGGTTTTCTGGAAAAGATGTAAAACCATGGTCCTACCATCTGGAGGTTTTAACACACTTTTGAAAACACAAACAGATGGGTAGGCAAGTGGGTATTGCTAACAGTTCGAGAAAATTTTCCAAACCTCTTGCTGAGGGCCTAGATCCAGCTGGGAAAATCTTTAAAGGGCAGGCTCATTTATACTTTTTCCATCTTAAATACTTGGACTTTTTCAGGTTTATAACAAAGCTCAGAAAATACTAAAGGTTAAAGGAGAACTGAGAGCTGCCAAGGAAATGAAAGATGAGGTAAGGCTCCTAACTCCTCTTCATACGTGGAGTTGAATATTCATTACAAGGGACTTTTTTTCATGTTTTATTATTCAAAATTCCAGTAATAAGCATCGCAAAATATCATGGACAGAGGTGGGCAGCAGAGCATCGTGTTTAAGAGCCCAGACTCGAGCTTGGTGGGTCTGGGTCCATATCTATCAGCAGTATGATACTGAGTTTTTTGCCTACTTTAAGTTTCCTTTGCTTTATCTAGAAAATATGAATGATGATCACCTATTCCAAAGACTTGGTATGAGGATTAGCAAAGTTAGTGCATGTAGAAAGCACTTAATTGATATTAACTATTGTTGCTAACATTCTATCTTTATCTGGAATGATATGAAAATGGAGTGTCTGATTAGTTTAATCTTTTGGTCAAACTGTGTTTATGGGGTCAGGCGCAGTGACTCAAACCTGTAATCCCAGCACTTTGGGAAGCCAAGGCAGGAGGATCACTTGAGCCCCAGAGTTTAAGACCAGCCTGGGCAACACGGTAAAACCCCTGTCTCTACAAAAAAAAAAGATTAGCCAGGTGTGGTGGCATGCCCTTTTGGTCCCAGCCACTCAGGAGGCTGAGGCAAGTGGATCACTTGAGCCTGGGAGGTTGAAGCTGCAGTGAGCCGTGATCACACCAGTGCATTCCAGCTGGGGCGACAAAGACCCTGTCTCAAAAACAACAACAACAGCAACAAACTATGTTTATGTATGCCCTACCTTGTTTCAGAAAGGACTTAAGGGGACTGTTTTGATGAGTAAAGGATTGTCCCACGTACCATATGCTTTTTAACAGACCTCCTACCAGGTGAGCAGATTCTGAAACAGGCAGTCCACTCCTTTCCTGCCGCATTACTGGAGCCATACAGAACTTGATACCAGTTCTGTGGGGAACAAGGATCTGTATGGATTTTCTAGAAGGCTGTTTCTTCATTTAACTTATATCTTTGGATCTCCTTCAATGTGCCAGGCATTCATTGTTCTAGGAGCTGGGAATAAAGCAGTGAACAAAATAGACAAAGATCCCTACTCTCATGGAGCTTACCTTCTTGGTAGAATAATTTCTCAAATGATATGATAGTGAAAAGTCTGTGAAAATTGCCCGGGTGCCAATAAAAATAAGCCCACGTTCCATAGGTGGCTGATCTCCACCATATGTCATGTGTATCCTACACTGTATACTTACGGGGTGTGCCAATTTTTGTTTTTATGGCAAACACTAATCTAGCCTTCCATGATATGTGTCAGACAGTGTTCTAAGTACATTGTATTTACCAATGCATTTAATCATCACAACAACCTTAAGGAAACTATAATTATCTCTATTTTATACATAGGGAAATGTAGCCACAGAAGTTAAATAACTTGTTAATGAATACACAGCTGATAAGGGAATCTCTAAGATATCTTTTTTAATTTGTTAATCTAAGTGTGTGTGTGTGTGTGTGTGTGTGTATGTGTGTTTAGCCTTCTTACATTTCATAATGTTTTCTTTTTTTAATCTTTTTTATTATACTTTAAGTTCTGGGATACATGTGCAGAATGTGCAGATTTGTTACATAGGTATACACCAATTTTTAAAGAATTTAGAACACCATAAAATACAGTCACTCTTCAGTATATGAACATAATTGGTTCTAAATGTTTGTTCACAGGCAAAACCTTGTATAAGTACCCATTCATTTCCATCATAAGTAATGCAAAAACTGTAATATTTCTATAAATGGAAAAGTCAACTGGTAATCAAGTCAGTAATATCAGTAATAGTGTTTAAAATTACTGCAGATAACTGTAAACTCTACTATTATAGAAGTAAAATGTAAAAATTCCTGAATCAATGTTATTTTTTAAGGTTTCGTGATTCTTAAGGCATGACTCTCACCATAAATTGAATGGTTGTGATATTAGTGGTGGTTAAAAGTGGTTTCCCATTGATTATTGAAGATTTGTCCTTATCCTCAGACAAATAAGATAATATCCCAAAGATGATGACCTTTATCGTGTTATTGGTTGAATCCTAAATTACTGTGGATTTTCATGTTGAAATGCCAAATCCCTGGGAATGCTGCCATTTTGAATCTTTGCAATGCTCTTGGCCTCTGAAAATGCTACTGAATCACGAGCTTCAATTTAACATTAGCTTCACCCAAGAAAAAGCTTGAGACTGTCAATACTTGGAAACCTAGAGCAAAATGTCTTCACCTGTTTTGAAATATGTGTTTGAGATACCATGCTTTTTGACAAAAGACCTATTTAATCAATACAGAAAATTTGCTTCAGTAAATAACCTATTTTCCAATAGTTATCATGAATATGGTAGCCACTGCAGTATCAGCACTCATCATTTTGCCTGTGGGTTGATAGCTGCTGCTGCTGTCATATGTTTCAAAGCAGAGTGACCAGGTTCCAACCTTATATAAGAGAAACCAGGTAACTAAGTACATGACTTATGTAAATGAAAACTCACCTGGCAGCGGAGACTGGCAGTGGAGACTTGTGATTTCAGCCATTGTTAATGACTTCAGATCCAGGACAGGATCAGATGGTGCCTGAGGGTCAACATTATGACTCTCGGTTCATCTCATGCCCCAGTAATGGTTACAGAGCTATGATTGATGAAATGTCAGATTAAATCTATCCCTATTGCATGTTGATACTCAAAAGGCATCTGCCTGGGATTTAGCCTTCATAAAGTAGATAGGATTATAAATAGTTTACAGCTAATATCTGTGTGAGATACTAGCAAGAAATTAGGTTCACTGAGACCCAAGAAACATTGGCTTTTCTGGGGTTCTGAGGTGAGCACAGCCTTTTCTAATAGCTCCCTATAATTAAAAATTGAACATGGTTCTGGAAATCACCTGATCACTCTCCCAGCATTTTTACTCCTTTTCTGATGCATCAAAACCTCTTTATAATTTGGTTTCCAGGAGTGAATGGTTAAGTTTTGTTTTCGAAAGTAAATTTCGCTTGACATCCATCAAAACATATTTGTTATTCAACTGGTTTAAGGAATGTTCAAAGAAAGATGATTTATTCCAAACCTTGTTTCATGAATGAAGACATTTTCTCAGAGACTCTGAGCCAATGCTAAATGTACAAATTAGATGAGATCATCTACATTGAAGATCCAATTCTGAACTTCTGGTGGTGCAAAAGAATTGGGCTATCAGGCCTTCTACTCAGAGGACATCCAAAACTGGAGGGAGAAAGGATATTTTTATTGGCCTGAGAGAGAGCACTTAACTTTTAATTTAGAGAAACTCAAGTGTGTATCATTGGTATTTTGTTAGTGAGCCTTCAGTGTGCTAATCTCCATGGGGAACAGTATGCTGTCAGGGTTCCTGCCTTAAGACACATATATTCAACACCAAGGCAAGAATATAGGGTATTTGGCTCTCCTGTGGAGCAGGCATCTTGTTGTCACCTAAACTGCTCATAGATGCCAAAGAAAGACAGTCCTGTGGCCAGAGTGAAGAGGTTCCTTAGGGTCCCACTTCCTGGAGAGGCTCCATACTCTATTCCCAGTGTGGTAACCACAGGAAAGGGATCCAAAGCACCAGAATCAAACTACCACTCTTTATCGAGTTAAGCATTTTGTTTCCAAGTTAGAAAACAGTGTCTGTACACCATTTTTTAAGGCCACTCTACACATATTCTCTTAAGAGAGTCGCTGGTAATTGTCTTAATGGTAATTACATGCTTGGGGCAGTTGACATCCACTGTTATTTTTCTGGAAGTGAGGAACGAAGGATGGGAGCAAGAGAGGAGGAGGGGGAGTTTTGAGATAATGAAATCCTTTTAATGACAGAGCCATGCCGTTAACCTAATTAAACTGTAAAGTGGTTAAAAAAAAATCCAGGTACTAAATGGAAATGAAGAAATAAATCAACGGAGACAGCAGCAGTTCTGGGAAACCTTCTGAATTCCGAATACTCTGACATTGCAATGTCCGATTCTTGCCGTTGTCCTCCGGCCCCCCTCGGCTTTGTGTAGGGGTCCTTTAAACTGACCTGTCCAGTAAGGCTTGATTTACGATGCCCATATCAGGTCTCCAGTTCCTCTGGGAATGTGTGTTATGCAGCTCATATATTTCAAAAGACAAACCAGTCAGTCGGATGTGATGGCAGAGCACCAGCTACAGGGTCAGGAAGAACGTGCTCTCCTGGCCCTACTGCTAACCAGATGTGAGACCTTGGGCACTGTGGCTTAGTTCCCTTCACTATTTCCATGCACCTATCCCCTGCCTACTGCGCACTTTTGCAGCTATAACTCTCTTAGAAGAATTGTCTTTAGACTACTGAAGTCACTGCCTACAGGGGCAGAGAGCTGGAAGTTCTTAGTTGCTTGTAACCCATGGGATGGCCATTGGCCATTGACTGACTGATGCTGTTTGACAGCCCAGCTTTCACTGACACCAATCGGGACAGACTCTAAGGTGTAGCTCATATTCCAGAGTTTCCTGTATGAGCAGGCTAAAATTACTGCCCACAGGATTCTCTGAAAATGTACCTGTACTTGGTTTTTACCCCTTCCCTATCCTGCTTCCCCTTCTTCCATGCTGGTTTTTCTTGGGAGTGTTTCTTTAATAGATGCCATGAATCCTCACTTAAGAACCCTCTCGGTAATCTAACCTAAGAGATAGGTACTGTATTAGTCCATTTGCACACTGCTATAAAGAACTACTGGAGGCTGAGTAATTTATCAGGAAAAGAGGTTTAACTGATTCACAGTTCCACATAGCTGGGGAGGCCTCAGGAAACTTACAATCATAGCGGAAGGCAAAAGGCAAGCAAGGCACATCTTACATGGCAGCAGGAGAGAGACAGTGAGGGGAAGCGCCACACTTTTAAACTATCAGATCTTGTAAGAACTCACTCACTATTATAAGAACAGCATGGGAGAAACCACCCCCATGACCCAATCACCTCCCACCAGGTCGCTCCCTCAACACGTGAGGATTACAGTTTGAGATGAGATGTGGGTGGGGACACAGAGCCAAACCATGTACTTACCATGAAGGAACCAGCCTCAGTTCCTAGATTTAAAACTCAGCAGCAGTAACACCTGTGCTCATGAGCGTTGTAGAAAACCAGCACAGTGACAGACTGAAGCACTACACAGGTTCACACAGGACTTCTTCCTCATTCCTTTTCACACCATTACCACCCACAACTCTGGGAGTGGAGGTGGCATCCTGGTGTGATAAAGCCCCACCCTCCTACAACAGCTCTGCACCTGCACCCCCACCCAAGTTACTATGCCCCACACACTCTATTTATATCTCAATCACTACTTTCCATCCCCATCTAGCAACAATTAGCTAATTCTTTTCACTCATAATCAAAGACAGAACTTACGCCACCAGCCCAGGGATCTCACTTTGTTCCCATTGTGAATGCCTCTAAAGAAAAGCACTTTTGGGAGGCCGAGGTGGGCAGATCACGAGGTCAGGAGATCGTGACCATCCTGGCTAACACGGTGAAACCCCATCTCTACTGAAAATATTAAAAAAATTAGCCGGGAGTGGTGGCAGGTGCCTATAGTCCCAGATACTCGGGAGGCTGAGGCAGGAGAATGGCGTGAACCCGGGAGGCAGAGCTTCCAGTGAGCAAAGACTGTGCCACTGCACTCCAGCCTGGGTGACAAAGCGAGACTCTGTCTCAAAAAAAAAGAAAAGCACTGGGTTTATAGGTGAAGGAGATCTTTTGGTAGTCTAGTGGGTAGAAGAGAAAGGTAAGAGACTTCAGAATCCTGTATCAAGCCCATCATGGATTCACTATACTTGTCTTGACAAGTTCATTTGACATCTCAATATGTTCATCAGTGGCAGAGCCATTAATATTTATAGACAGTCCACTAGGTGCCTAGAATTATTCTAGGCACTGACTTCCTCTTGAAAAACAGGGGAATTGTCTGTGGTGCACCCTCAGCAGTGTGGTGAAGATTAATTAATATAAATCAGTAATTGTCTGAATAATGCAGAGCGCTCAGACACCTGGCAATTGCAAACTGTGTAAACGTTACACAGAATGAGTAATAACAGCTAACGGTTGATGGACAAATTTCCAGCAAATTTCAAGTCTCTGTCAACCTGTTAAGTGAACGAAAGCAAGCACTTTCTTGATAGCTTATAATTGATGCTTTTGTTTTTCTGGCTGCCTAGGCGGGGGAGAGAGACAGAGAAGTGAGCAGCCTGAACAGCAAGCTGTTAAGCCTGCAAGTTGACATCAAGAATCTGCACGATGTCTGCAAGAGACAGAGGAAGACCTTGCAGGACAATCAGCTCTGCATGGAGGAGGCAATGAACAGCAGCCACGTAAGGGACTTGGCAGCGGCCGCTCACCCCTGCTCCCTCAACTTCTGCCTCTCTTCCCTTGGGCGGGGATAATAGAAAGTTCTAGCCGGGCGCGGTGGCTCAAGCCTGTAATCCCAGCACTTTGGGAGGCCGAGACGGGCGGATCACGAGGTCAGGAGATCGAGACCATCCTGGCTGACATGGTGAAACCCCGTCTCTACTAAAAAATACAAAAACCTAGCCGGGCGAGGTGGCGGGCGCCTGTAGTCCCAGCTACTCCGGAGGCTGAGGCAGGAGAATGGCGTAAACCCGGGAGGTGGAGCTTGCAGTGAGCTGAGATCCGGCCACTGCACTCCAGCCTGGGCGACAGAGCGAGACTCCGTCTCAAAAAAAAAAAAAAAAAAAAATAGAAAGTTCTTCCACTGCTCATTCAAGAGTACTTATTGAGCAAGCAATGAGAGAGAATTAAGAGAATTAAACACGCACACCCCAACACACATACGCACGGAAAATGCCATTCCTGCATTTTTCCATCTATCTCCAAGGTCATGTACATCCTAGGCACAATGTTTTCCTTATCGGGCCTTTCACACCTGTATTTACAACCCGTTGCCCTGAAAATATCAGATCATAGTGATACATGGGGAGCAGCATCTGCTATGGATCTCAGACAAACTTCTAAGTCAACCATGAAAATAAAAACCATCGCACCTGCTCCAAGGTATCAGTGTGCATCGGGGTAGCAGGGGATCTTTATTGCTGCACCTGTGTCTTACTGCCTGTAAGCTTTTCTTCTGGATGCAGGAACCTGATAATAGGACAAGCTCAGTTTCTCAAGAGTTAATGCCTCTAGAAGCAACCTTCAAGCAATGTCAGATGAGGAGGTGGTAGATTCCATCTCCCACCTTCCTTTCTCCCTCGTCAGAGGTAACCCAAGGCATGCTGTCTCACAGCCTTCCTCAATGCACCTGAGCCCAGTTGCTCACAGTGATACCTGACTTGATGACACACCTTTTTTTTTTTAACCCAATGTTGTTGTTGTTGTTGTTGTTACATTAGTAAGTTCTTTAGCGGTGATTTGTGAGATTTTGGTGCACCCATCACCCAAGCAGTATACACTGAATCCAATTTGTAGTCTTTTATCCCTCACCACCCCCAACCTTTCCCCAGAGTCCCCAAAGTTCATTGTTTCACTCTTATGCTTTTGCATCCTCATAGCTTAGCTCCCACTTACAAGTGAGAACATATGATGTTTGGTTTCCCATTCCTGAGTTACTTCACTTAGAATAATAGTCTCCAATTCCATCCAGGTCGCTGCAAATGCCATTAATTCATTCCTTTTTATGGCTGAGTCGTATTCCATTGTATATATATACCACATGCAAAAATATGGAACCAGCCAAATGCCCATCAATCAATGAGTGGACACACCTTTTATCTGCTTCCTTCCCTTCCTTCAGTCTCCCACTCCCCAGCCAGAGTTTACTAAGACCACCTCCCACATCAACTACTACTTGACCCTCAGTTCCTTGTCACAGAGCCTGCTTTCAGGGGTGCCCAAGCCAAGACACTCAGTAGCGCTGATCCTACGCATGTGTGAACATGCAGACCTCCTGGCATGAGCATCTTTCTTGAGACTGTGATTTTGGACTAATACTTATCTAGAGTCTAGGCTGTTCATCAGCTGAGGTAATTTCATTTCAGCCTGAGGTTTGCATTCTTTGGAAGCTCTAAATCTAAGGTCTTTAAGTCAGTCTCTAAATTTATCCACACAAGCTGGGGAGCCAGCTGGGAGATATTTTCCCACAGCTCTCTAAACACTGGGTTTCCAAGAATTCTTTACTTGTGGTCTTCATTTCCATTTAGTGACTTGAGTTCTTGGTAAACAGAAAGCAGGTCCTGGCTGCACAGACCTGTTGCTGGACACCCAAAGTTAGCCTCTGGGAGGCTGTGAAGCCGCCACCGTGTTTTTCACTGTTGGTGGTCAAGGATCTGGCCTCTTTTCATTGCGTCTGTAAGAGTTCTCCCAGGACTTACCGCCTCACTATTGAAACCACAAACTGTTCCTCTGCAATGCCCTAGAAATACTACCAACAAAGCATTTCTACTTCATCTTCTAAGCATTGCTTTCCTCAGGAAGCCACAAATAGAGAAAAATCCACTGGTTTCCTAAATGGATCTCAGGAAGAAGATTATCATAATTTACTTCTTTCTAAATATTAACATTTTAGGATATTTTCACCATTGCTGTCATGAGTTTACTTATTCCCCCAGTCAGGAAAAGCCATGTGGCTTATAAATGTACCTGGCAACTTGGAAGGAGAAAGGTATTAAATTGCATTTTATTATTCTAATTGCCCAGAAGAAGGTCTAACAGCTTGAAACAAGCTTTAAAGCGGGCTCTTTTTTCCCCTAGCACTTAGTGCAGAATTTAAATAGCAGACTACGCATACAGATACACAATTAGATGTAGACTTACACTCATCCGCCCAGAAAATCCCTTTAAGATCTGCCTTCCACATGGAAATGTAATATGGGAACAAAAGGGAAACCAGGACTTTCTGAAATTCTGACTACCCTCTAACAAGGAGCTGGGGAAATAAGCAGGAGGTCAGAGTTTACGACCACAATTATGCAAAAAGATTAAAATATTACATTAGATGTTATGTATAACAAAAGGAGTGGCAGGGAAGGGGTGAGTGATATGACCTTGCAAATCAAAACTACGTTATGCTCCCAATCCCAGGAACAGAGCAGGAAATAGGGCGAAGCAAATGGGATGGCTAAGGTGCAAAATTCATGGGCACAAGTTCTTCAGGTGCCAACCTGCATGTGCTCCACCCTGAGACTGAGTGCCTCCTTAAAATTTGCAACTCACTTGCCTCACCGTAGTCCTGGGCCTGCCCAGGAATCAAAAGAGAATCTCAATTAATGTGAAAGGAGAAAAGAACAACAGAGATATCATAATAAAATGATCAAACCAGAAAAGAAAGGGCCTTTTGAGCAATTTTCCCAGGCTCCATTCTCTGATGGTGGCATAGGGTGCATGCCCTGATATTCAGTAGAGCTCAGATTGCCAAACTCGTCTTTGAAGTGTACAGAGGACACTATTTTTAGCATAAAACTATATAAGGCGAGTTTGATTCCTGCGGATAAAAGTAATTTGTTGAAGATGTAAAGTTAGTAGAATCTTGATGGGCATTATTACACAGTATCATTTTGAATCATTGGGAATGGAAAAAAAATATTTCACTGAATCTTCTAAATGCAATGTGAAATCCTGGATTGGATATTGGAACAGAGAAAACACATTAGTGGAAAAACTGGTGAAATCCAATAAAGTATAGTTCACAGTAATCTTCCAACATTAATTTCTTAGTTTAGACAAATGTACCCAGTTATTTAAGAAGTTTGCCTTAGGGAAAGCTGTATGAAGAATATATGGGAACTCTCTGGGCTACTTTTGCAATTTTTCTGTAAATCAAAAATTATTCTAAAATACTTTTTTTCAAGTGAATCTCAGGCAAGCAGAAGTCACTAGTGAGAAGAATGTCTACATCAGAAAGATGCATCTAAAATTCATGTCACTTAAACATACAGTTCTCTGCTCTACTAGTACAAGGAAGTACAAGAAATGCAATTTGTAGAAGACATTAAAAGTAACAGATAAGTCCGGGCGCGGTGGCTCACGCCTGTAATCCCAGCACTTTGGGAGGCTGAGGCGGGTGGATCACCTAAGGTCAGGAGCTCGAGACCAGCCTGGCCAACATGACGAAACCCCATCTCTACTAAAAATGCAAAACTTAGCCAGGAATGGTAGCAGGCGCCTATAGTCCCAGCCACTTGGGAGGCTGAGGCAGGAGAATCGCTTGAATCCGGGGCACAGAGGTTGCAGTGAGCTGACAGCATGCCACTTCACTCCAGCCTCAGCAACAGAGTGAGACTCCATCTCAAAAAAAAAAAAAAAAAAAAAGCAGATAAACCTCTCCAGTGATATAAGGCTAAACCAGAGTTCAAAGGAAATATCTCACTTACCTCAAAGTTAGGAAAAGAAGTTCATGACAATGACTGAAAAAGTAAGTTAGTCCTCATCTGTGCTAATGGTTGCTGCTGCTACGTCGTGAACAAGGAGAAACTGATTCAAAAGCCAAATAATTCCTCATGCAATTCAGCTGAAAGTTTGCAGACTTCCTATATTGTTCTATGGACCTCAACACCAAGAATACCTATCACAAATTTAGTAGATCATGCTGTATCAAAAGGTCAAATATGAAGCACTTAGAATTTTTCAGCTATACAAATGTATTCTCTGGTTCTGCTGTGGCCCAGACAGTGTTAACTTCTTTTTTCTATTGTGGATTTTAGTCCCCTCCCCAGGAAATTAATTCAGTTTGATGTGCAAGTCTTAAGTTTCTCAATAAAGAAAAAAATCTCCATTAAAAAAAGATAGTGAGACTTTTTGGTTCTTAAATGAAAAAAAAAATCATTAGGGATTCGGTTATCAGAACAATGCCAACCTAGTCAGCGCAAACTAGAACAGGGAACAAAATGGTTAAAAAGTATTTTGAAAAGCCAGCTTTAGGCAAATCAGCAGGGCCTGATGACATACTTCGAAGAGTACTTAAGGAATTGGCAGGTGTTATTACATAGCTGCTAGTGATTATTTTTGAGAACTCAAAAGGATAAAGAAAGTCCCTGTAGACTGAAAAAGGGTAAATGAAGTGCTCATCTTTTTAAAAAGGGAAAAAGGACAATCCTGGTAATTATAGACCTGTCAGCTTAACTTCAGTACAAGGAAAATACAGAACTTAACATCAATCAATTAGCATCAACTTGAAAAGCACAAAGTATTGGGTGGAAATCAACGTGACTTTTCAAAAGGCAAATCATGCCAGGCCAATTAATTTCCTTCTGTGATCAAGTGGCCACATAGGCAAGGAAGGAGCAATAGCTATAATCTCTTTGACCATAAGTAGGGCTGAAAGGTTGACTAAATATGGGAACAGGTTCCTATGGACAGCCAGCAGTCCCCATCTTTTCAAGCAGCTGAGACCTGGATAGAAATCCAGCTGAGAAACCTGGTAGACCAGATGGCCTCCAGAATCGCATCTCATTCCAGATGGTCATTTTAAGAACTAGTCTCACCTCTGTAAGAACTAGTCTTTCAACATGCTTATTTTCTTCAGATCTCAGTTTAAAAGTCAAAGAAGACTCTAATAAAATATCTGCATCTTCATTAGAAAGAATGTTTAAAAAAAAAAAAAGACAAAGAAGCAATAAGAAATAAGTTGGTGCCTTTGTGATACTGCTCTTCAGCACATTTGTAAGTGAAGTGTAGGCTTAATCCATAGTGTGTCATTTTCTATTCCTTTAGAGTTTAGAAAAATAAACTTTTGAATGCATAAGGATAAATAAGTAGAAATGTAATAGGTCTCAAATAAGTCTAGGCATTTCTCCAAGTCTTTGAAATTTGATTCCTCTAAACCCATTGATATCTATAGTGTGCAAATGTTTAAAATTCCTATCCAAAGAACTCTAGTTTCTCTGCAGATAGAAGCAGTCCTTGGATCTTTATAACCAGGCAAATTAGGCTGGGTGCTATATTTGTCCTGTGCTGGAAGAGTTGCGTGAACTTTCATCATCTGGCTAGCCCATCATGTTGCCTCAGACCAAAATTAAACCCAGAAGATTCAAGACGACCTCTCGGGAAAATAAAGCATTGACATCTCACCAGTATCCATGCCAGACTGCTAAGCTTTATACACAACATTTAGGAAAGATGTTTATTTCCCACAGGAAGCTTTAAGGCCAGAGAGCAATTCTAAACACACCTAAGTATAGATGGGTGTACCAGGTACCAGAGGGGAAGCCCTAAAGAGAGAGAGAGTTTGACTTCTTTTAAAAGAAGAGCATTTCTCTCATTCTTCTGGGCAGTGAAGAAAAAATAGGGACATGGAAGGAAAGAGAAGCAAAGAATGAATATACAACGGGAGACCACGGTTAGTTTTCAGCAGGGTTATACACACTCAGCAGTGGACAGATGCTTAATAAAAAGCAAAATAAAAAGGATTTTGGCAAAATCTGATAAAGATTTTTTTGGAGACAGTATCTTGCTCTGTTGCCCAGGCTGGAGTGCAGTGGTGTGATCGTAGCTCACTGAAGCCTCGAACTCCAGAGCTCAAGTGATTCTCTCGCCTCAGCCTCTCAAGTAGCTGGGACTACAGGCACGTGCCAACATGCATGGCTAATTTTTTTATTTTTTATTTTTTGTAGTAATGGGGGTCTCGCTATGTTGCCCAGGCTGGTCTTGAACTCCTCATCTCAAGCCATCCACCCACTTTGGCCTCCCAAAGTGCTGGGATTATAGGGGTGAGCCACCATGCCTGGCCTGATAAGAATTTTATTGGATATATACTAAAATAAGCCCTTCTGAATTAACCTTACCCCAGATGTTCACTCCTTTGCATTAATTCTGTCCATGTTAAGTACTTATTTGTGATCATGTTTTTTCCAGGGAGCTCCCCACCCTGTTAACTTACTATATAAGCAGGAGGACTCAGGCTCTTCAGAAGCCCCTGTATCCATGCATGTGCACGTACACACAGACATGAGCACACCACACACGCTACTCCCAACTCTCTTCTCTCCACACCTCATTCACAGATGAGTTGTGAGACTAGCAGTGTTCTTATCTTGAAAAGAATGAAAGCCCTAAACAACAACATTTAATATAAATGCTGGCAATTATAGCTACACAAAGTAAATACAAAATTTAGCTTTGTTCAGCTTAGAAAAGAGGTCTCATCAACTTTCCCCTAGTCACATACACTGGATTCAGGCCAAGCATTCAGCGTGTCTTTGCCTAGGATTTCTTTTGCCTGGTGACCACAGTGGGTCCATTTTCTCTGTCTGTCTTCTTAATTCTGAGGCACTTAGGATGAGACACTTCCACTAGAGCTTGGAAAGCATCATTCAGATTGTACTGACACAATCAGCTATCATCTTTCTGGTTCTGGACTGGGTTGAGCCTCCTTTACCTTCTCTGTGCTGCCACCACCACTCTCAGTAGAGGTTTTTTGTCTTTCAGGTTCCAGCTCTTACTGAATTAATCTCATTAAAATTCCATCTCCCCAGTTACTCAGACCAAAACCCTGGCATCATCTGTTATGGATGACCATCATGTCCCATCATCCAACCTGTAACCCAGCAGCAACTCCTGTGTCCTGTCATTTCAAGATACATCTAGAACGCAACCACTTCTCCCACCCTCCATTGCTACCGTCTTGGTCCACGCCATCATCCTTTGTCTGGATTATTGCAGTAGCCTCGTACCTGGTCTTTCTGCTTCTGTCTTTGCCTGCCTAGAGTTGATTTCCGATAAACAGCCATTGTGTCCTTCATAAAAGCTCAGGGAGATCATGCTGCTCCTCTGCTCAGTACCCTCCAAAGGTCTTTCATCTCCCTGAAAGAAGGTAAAGTCTCGAGAATGGCTATACAGTCCTAAAGACCTCACTTTCTTTTCCTATCTCACTCCATCAGGTACAACTTTCCCCCTTACTGTCTCTGCTCCAGCAGAAAAAAAAGTGGCTGCAACCTCTGGGGCTCCTCAAATATCACCAGGCATGCGTCCACCTCCAGGGCCATCTCTCCCTAGAGCATTCCAGATGCCGTCTTTTGCCTCCTTCAAGTTTTGGGTTAAATGTAGCTTCTCAGTTTGGTCCTCCATGCAAACATTTAATTCAAAAATACAACCTCCTCCATCCTGGCATTCCTCATCCTCCTCCCCTGTTTCACTCTTCCCGATTGCGTTTTGTCCTTCTAATACACTACGTATATACTTGCTTAGTTTTCTCTCTCCCCATATTAGATGCAAACTCCACAAAGTTGGGATTTGCCTGTTTTATATAATGCTATATCCCCATTAGCTAGTGTAGTTCTTGATATAGTAGGTGTACCACATTATTTGCTGAGCACATTAATTAAATGAAAGTATCATACCCACACAAAGGCTAGTATGGTTAATGTTCATAGGAGCAGTATTCATAATTGCCAAAAACTTAAATAACCCAAATATCCATCAACTGGTGAACAGATAAACCAAATGAGACAGAGTCTCACTCTGTCACCCAGGCTGGAGTGCAGTGGCGTGATCTCAGCTCACTGCAAGCTCTGCCTCCCGGGTTCACGCCATTCTCCTGCCTCAGCCTCCTGAGTAGCTGGAACTACAGGCGCCCACCACCACGCCCGGCTAATTATTTTGTATTTTTAGCAGAGACGGGGTTTCACTGTGTTAGCCAGGATGTTCTCAATCTCCTGACCTCGTGATCCATCTGCCTCGGCCTCCCAAAGTGCTGGGATTACAGGCATGAGCCACCGCACCCGGCCTCAAATACTGATTCTTGCTGCAACCTGGACAAACCTCAAAAATATTACGCAGCCAGGCACAGTGACTCACACCTGTAATCCCAGCACTTTGGGAGGTCAAGGCGGGCACATCACATGAGCTTAGGAGTTTGAGACCATCCTGGCCAGCATGGCAAAACCCCATCTCTACTAAAAATACAAAAATTAGCTGGGTGTGGTGGTGCATGCCTGTAATTCCAGCTACTCGGGAGACTGAGGCATGAGAATCGCTTGAACCAGGGAGGTGGAGGTTGCAGCGAGCCAAGATCACACCACTACACTCCAGCCCAGGTGACAGAGACTCTGTCTCAAAATAAAAAATAAAATATATATATATATATATATATGCTAAATTAAAGAAGCCAAAAAATGACATATTATACAATTCCATGTGTGAAACATCTAGAAAAGGCGGAAAATCCATAGAGGCAGAAAGCAGATTTGTGGTTGCCTGGAGCTGGAGGAAGGAGCAAGAGTGACTGAAAATGGGCATGAGGAAATTTGGGGGGTTGATAGAAATGTTCTAAAACTGGATTGTAATGATGGTCACACAGTTCTATAAGTTTATTACAAGTCATTGAATTGCACACTTAACAATGGTTGCATTTCATGATATGCAAAGTATACCTCAATAAATCTGTTTTCAAAAAGTTAATTTAAAAATTGGAAAGCCACTGTATTAGAAGTACTCTGTTAATGAGGCCAATGCCACAGGCTCAAACACTTGGAAGCCAATGAGATTGCTTGGACTCTATTTTCATTTCTTTCGTTCAATACATAGGTGTGTATGAATCTATAATCTAGGCCCCATAAGAGCGGACATGGCCCTGCCCTCCAGGAGTTTATAATCTAATTAGAAGTTAAAATGCACAGAAATAATTACAGACAGAATACAGAATACCGCATTAAGGACATGCTAGCAAAGTCTGTGGTACTGGTGCAAAGACAACTTTGCAGGGAAAAAACAGGAAGGAGAGCAGGATTTAAACAGAATCTTAAAGAATGAGTAGGAAGAAAATAAGCAGGGTTGGATGCTAAGGACTGCCCACAGGCTACCCTCTTTATCCACCTTTTCCTCACATGTCATTGTCATAAGGGATGCTGGAAAGTATAGGAAATATAGAAGCATCAGCAACACAGGGATGTGTCCTACCAGCAGAATACCTGGTACAACCTAGGTGCTTAGCCTGTGTCTATTGAGTGAATTAATGGATGAAGAATGAATGAATGAAAATGTAGGATAAGACTAGCAGCATTTCAGGTAGATTGTGGATTAGCAAGAAGAGATCACACATACACACACACACACACACACACACACACACAGAGTCAGCATCTACAAGGTCACATCTTCCTTCAGGAGAAGGAGACAGAGTCAGTGCCCAGATGTACCTGAACAATATCTCTGGCTCTCATTTTTCAGCATTTCAAAATCCCCAAGAACTCACCATTGACTCATTGCAATGCTCCTTTACCCAGGTGTTTTTAATACCAAGTTTAGTCCAAGAACCATGGCCAGAAATCCATTTCCTTCCAAGTCACTAGTGTTATCTTTATATGGGAAGGCAACACCTGAGCATATTATTACACATATCTCTCTAGGTCCTTTATGTGTATATTTTTTTCTTCTGACCTAAATAATACGATTTTGGTGGATAAGAACCATTTTTTTTCTTCTATTGAATTCGTCTTACTGAGTGGGAATACTAAGTGATACGTTTCCTTGTGAATAGAGTGAAATGTTAATAAGTTCTCTGTAGATGAAGAGATAAAAAGATGGATAGATGGATGTGAATGACTGAACAAATGAAAACAATCCTGGAATGAATATACATCCTGAGTGATGACCTTTTAAAGCCTTTTGTGTATTTCCTGTCTCTATTGTAGAACAAGAAGCAAGCACAGGCATTAGCATTCGAGGAGTCAGAGATGGAATTTGGGTCCAGTAAACAGTGTCATCTGAGGCAACTCCAGCAACTGAAGAAAAAATTGCTGGCCCTTCAACAAGAACTGGAGTTTCGCACAGAGGAGTTGCAGACTTCTTACTGTTCTCTCCGCCAGTATCAGTCCATCCTAGAAAAGCAGACTTCTGACCTGGTTCTTCTGCACCATCACTGCAAACTGAAAGAAGATGAGGTATAGAAAGATTAACCATGGAAATACCCCACATTCTTAGCTACCTGCAGAAATCAGACCAAGCCCACTAGAAAGCAGATGTTGGACTTAGGAGAGCTTTGCAACATCTCAAGCAGGTTTTATAAACTTTCCCCTTTAATTCTTGATCTTTTTGAAGCTGAGCAGAAGGAAACTAAACTGAATGGTGTAACTGGGTGAGATCTCCAGTATTCATGCATGTGGAATATGTGGAATGTGTGTGCAGGCGTGTGTGTGTGTATGTGTGTGTGTGTGTGTGTGTGTGTATAAGCCCATCTTCTGCATTCTATTACCATTGCAATTTAAATGCAAAAGACTGTGGGTCTCTGAGGGTTATAAAAGAGGTATAAGGTCCATTAAATCCACCATTTTTAGAAAAATAAGGTCTTGATAATATATAAATTCCTGGCACCTGCACACTAGATAAGATAACCAGACGTTGACGTTGACTGGGAGTCAATCATTGAGAGTACCAAATAATTGTTTCAGACTGGAGTTTTAGATCATATAGAGTTCACTTAAGTATATTCAGGGCATTAATTCCCATTCATGTTCTAGGGTGGTATTTTCTAAGCCAAAGAGTAGCATCCTTGCAGAATCCCAGGTAAATTGCAAGGACCCAAAGCTGCAGCACTAAAACCACTTGAGCAGTGACAGCACTAGCTGCAGTAAACCATGGGTTCTACGTGATGGGACAGACATACTCCTCCATCCTGGGGTTTCCCCTGGCATTTTCTTTCTTTAGATTTAAAGATAAAATTTCAAGGAGTTAGGTTCTATTTGAAGGACAGAGAAGAAAAAAAATTTCAAAGAGTGTTTTGGAGGGTGCTCTTGCTTAAGGACTAACTTTAAAGACTTTAGGAGCAACCTTAAAGACCATAAACTTTTTTAAAAGGGAATATTGTCACCTAGTGAAAATTTGCTGAAAAGAATTGAGAGTGGGAGGAACAGAGAAAGGTTATTCTAACCCTACAAATATAATCTGTGACTAAGCCTGTGCACACACACATACTTTTAAAAAGACAGTGCAAGGCTGTGTTAAAACTTACTGGTTCAGTACAACTTAAAGAAAAGGGTCCAGCCTGGATCAAGCGACCCTGAATGAGTTAGGATTCTATTTAGCAGCATATAACAGAAAATGAATAAGCTAGTTTACTTCTGTGTCATATTTAAAAAGGTCAGAGACAGGTGGTCTGTTGCTGTTATGCCAACTGCATGTGTCATCAGGTCTAAGGGTCTATCCTTGGGTTCCATCATCATCAGCTCAGGGCTTCCATTCTCTAAGTCACCTGAGGTGCCTCCTGGAGCTCCAACCGTCACATCCTTTTTTTTTTTTTTTGAGACAAAGTCTCACTCTGTCGCCCAGGCTGAGGTGCATTGGCCCAATCTCGGCTCACTGCAACCTCTGCCTCCCGAGTTCAAGTGACTCTCCTGCCTCAGCCTCCTGAGTAGCTGGGATTACAGGCACATGCCACCACGCCGGGCTAATTTTTGTATTTTTAGTAAAGATGGGGTTTCACCATGTTGGCCAGGCTGGTCTTGAACTCTTGACCTCGGGTGATCCACCCATCTTGGCCTCCCAAAGTGCTGGGATTACAGGCGTGAGCCACCATACTCAGCCACATCCTTGTTCCAAATAATCCAGATAAATGGGCAGGGGACCAGGTGACAAGGGTGGAAAGGAAAGGCACACTCCCCTCCTTTTAAGGACACTTTCCGGAAGCCACAACACCTTCACTTAAATATCACTGGCCAGAATTAGTCACGCGGCAACAGCTACTTTCTAGGAAGCCTAGGAAATGTGGTGTTTTGGGAGGTGCGTTGCTGCCCCCAGTAGAGTCAAGGCTCAATTACTAAGGAAGAGCGGGAGAATAGATATGGGACCCAGCAAACAACAGTCACTGTCAAAGATCCCAAACCGAGAAAGCACTGAGAAAATGATTTTAGACATTCTGCCAAGTTCCCCCAATGTCTTGTTGCACAGCCTCATCAAACTTCTGTCTAAGGTTGGGTTCACTCAACAGCAGACCCTAAAACAAGGATATAAATACAAGTAACTAATTCCGGAGGTGATTCCTGCAAGCACACGAGCAAGTGAGTCAAAGAAGGACCGGACGCCCATAAAGAACATTGGTATTGAACAGACTGCTTGCTTGGTCCCTCAGGGGAACTCTGGCAGATAGTGTAGGACATGCCTCAGAGTGAACCCAACACACTCCAGTCACTGGTTGAGGGCTGCTCCTGAGGGTGTTAACTCCCCAGCGCTTCTAACCTACCCCGTCTTCCCTCTCTGGTTGAATGGGCTCCTGGTATCAGAGAAGCCCTCAGGCAGAGCTGAATATGCTTGCAATGGGAATGGGGTTAGCTTGCAAAGAAATAGCAAGTGCCTAGGGGATATGGGCTGGCCACTGATAGCTTCGGTTACAAATATTTGGATATAAAATATTCCTCTCTTCTTCTCCTTACATAGTAGATACCTTACACAAAGTTATCCTTTCCTGAGAAGAATCTCAAATGACAGGCAGCAAGTAGAATGAGCTTCAACTAATGGAACATGTTCTATCAGCATTCTGCATTGGATTATTTAAACTAATATAAAGTCATCCTTGATGACTCTTCTGCTGTTAACTCCTTCAACACATCAGATTCAAGTCATATGATTTAGCACACTCAACTACCTACAGCTGTTTATTCATTTTAACTCTTATCTCCCCAAGATTGTGAAAGTTTTAAACTCTTTGAGGAGTGAGCATATGTCTAATATGTATATATCCCCTCTGCCCTTAACACAATGCTCATGAGCTTTCAATAAATATCTGTCCGTTGGTTGACTAATTACTTGATGAGGAAGAAAATAAATCTAAATAAGGATTGTGCAAATCCCAGAGGAACTTTGGGTCATGTTCCCCACCTATCTCTTGGGAACTTTGTTGACATCGTCCTGTGTGCAGGAGGAAGTCTACATTTTCTAAGTTCAACTTCTAGAGAATGCCTGGAAAGGAAAAACTACCAGCATTTCAAGCCCTTAAAAAAACAGAGCTATAAAAATCCATTCCTCTTAGTCAACTAGCAAGTATTTACTGAGTTCCTACCACATGCTGGGCAGAATAGGAAATGGATATGGTCCCTGCCTTGAAGGAGCTTACCTCTAACTAGGCCATCTTTGTTTATTTCCAATCATTAACATCTTGACATTACATACTGTAGCTTTTAGATCTGTGCAGCCTCTCTTCTGTTCATCTGGTCTTCTGGTTTAGATACAAGACTTCTCTGCAGGGAGTCTTACAACTGCATCCCTTCCTCATTACATGCTTCCATGGGCTCAATGTGGATTTATTCCTATATCTACAGGTGATTCTCTATGAGGAGGAAATGGGAAATCACAACGAGAACACAGGGGAGAAGCTCCATTTGGCACAGGAGCAACTCGCCTTGGCCGGGGACAAGATCGCCTCCCTAGAGAGGAGCTTAAGCCTCTACAGGGATAAATACCAGTCTTCCCTGAGCAACATCGAGTTACTAGAATACCAAGTGAAGATGTTGCAGGGGGAGCTCGGCGGGATCATGGGTCAGGTAGGACTTAAGCCAGGCCATTCAATCCAGGCAAGTGGACGTGCTCCCAGGTGGTCCCCTCAGACAGTCCCAGCCTCCTCCACTGGAAACCCAAACCTTAACCCAAATGTCATTTCCTGCCCTTGATTTTGTAGCCCTCAGGTTTTGAACCTCCAGCTTTCACATATGCTGTAAGATCACTTCTTCACAATTTTGAGGCTCTTTAATTAATATAAAGAGCCACCACTTCAAATAACGCCAAAAGAGAATTACCAAATAAGCTCCAGCCCCGCTGTTCCCTGTGGGGTTGGCTGAGCCTTTGTTGAGATTGCATCACAGCTCATCACCCTCTGCCCAACCCTGCTTCCTTCCTCTTCCTTTCACAGGTGTTAATACCAACAGCTCTCCCTAACAATATCCAATCTTTTGTTAGTTCTCATGGGGGTCCGGCAGGGGGCTCTGCTAGGCCACAGGACTCATGCAAACCACAACTTCAGGATCAAATAGGAGGAAAAAGCTATGAAACATGGGAAAGAAGAGTCAAAACACCTGGTTTGTTTCTTTTTTCTTTTAACTGCTGTTTTTAATTACACAAGTAATACAATTATTATAGGCTTTCTAGACAGAAGTACAGAGATTAAATATGAAAGTCTGCCTTCAACCTCTTCCCCATCATTCTCCTCCTCTTCTTAGGTAATTACTTGAATCATATGTTGAGAATCCTCTTGGGGCTTGTGCTATATACAGTTACATATATAAATGGGCGGGAGGTTATTTTTACCTAAGTGGTTATCAAAGTGGTTTTAAAACTTACTTTCAAAATGCATTTTTTTTTTTAAGACAGTGGTGCAGTCTTGCCTCACTGAGGCCTCCGTCTCCCAGGTTCAAGTGATTCTCCTGACTCAGCCTCCAGAGTATCTGGGACTACAGTCACATGCCACTATGCGCAGCTAATTTTTGCATTTTTAGTAGAGACAGGGTTTTGCCATGTTAGCCAGGCTGGTCTCAAACTCCTGACCTCATGTGATCCACCCGCCTCAGCCTGCCAAAGTGCTAGGATTACAGGCATGAGCTACTGCACCCAGCCTAAAATGCACATCTTAACAATTTATTTTACTTACTACCTTGTATTTTGTAGTAGGGATGTACTACTTATTGACTTGTTTTTTCCTCTCTTTACAAACAGGCTGTAATTAACTTCCTTATTTCTTTTGGACAATTCTTGAAGTGTGATTGCTGGGTCAAAGGATATGCTTAGTTTTATTGTTTAAAGATACTTCTAAATTGTATACCAAAAAGGTTCTACCAGTTTACACTTTTACCAACAATAATTAAGAGAGTGTATTTCCCCACTCCCATCCACACTGTGTTTTCATTCTTTTAAAGTTGTGCTAAACCCTGATGGGTATGGGGAAAACGTTAACTGGTTACAATTTTCATTTCCTTAGTTCTAATAGTTGCAGTTTGGGTTACCCAGGAAGCCAACTCGAAGACAGAGTAGTGTGCAGGACATTTTTAGGGAGAGCTCTTGGTATTAACACCAGTGAAAGGAAGGAGAGGAAAGCAAGGTTGGGCAAAGAAAGAAGTTGACCTGTGATGCAGTCTCAACAAAGGCCTCAGCCAACCCCGCAGAGCTAGATGAACCTCAGAGCCTTGCTAAATTGAAGGGAAGGGAGCTGGCCTTTAAGCCTCCATGTCATCAACAGTTATGGGATGTGGGCCCCCCAGGGAGAGATGTGTGGCCTTGGGCAAAGCAGTTTTCTTCAGCCTACACAATCCCCATAAAGGGCAATAAGTCCTTCATTGCCAAAGGGGATCTGGAAAGCCTATCACAGTCTCCACCACACTTATGAAGTATTGAGCACTATTCATAAGCGTATTGGTCATATGGATTTCTGTTTCATGAATTACTTGTTAACTCATTTTTTACTGGGTTGTTAGTCTTTTTTTGCATTGGTTTATAGGAACTTCTTAATATATTACAGATAATAATGCTTCATTACGTATGTGGCAAATACTTTCTCCCAGTCTGTAACTTTTCATTTTACTTTATTAGTGGTATTTTTCACCATACAGAAGATTTTAATTTTTATTATTATTATACTTTAAGTTCTGGGGTACATGTGCACAACGTGCAGGTTTGTTACACAGGTAAACATGTGCCAGGCTGGCTTGCTGCACCATCAACTTGTCATTTACATTAGGTATTTCTCCTAATGCTATCCCTCCTCCAGCCCCCCACCCACCGACAGGCCCTGGTGTGTGATGTTCCCCACCCTGTATCCATGTGTTCTCATTGTTCAACTCCCACTTATGAGTGAGAACATGCAGTATGTGGTTTTCTCCTCTTGTGATACTTTGCTGAGAATGATGGTTTCCAGTTTCATCCGTGTCCCTGCAAAGGACATGAACTCATCCTTTTTTATGGCTGCATAGTATTCCATGGTGTATATGAGCCACATTTTCTTTATCCAGTCTACATTGATGGGCATTTGAGTTGGTTCCAAGACTTTGCTATTGTGAACAGTGTGGCAATAAACATATGAGTGCATGTGTCTTTATAGTAGAATTATTTATAATCCTTTGGATATATACCCAGTAATGGGATTGCTGGGTCAAATGGTATTTCTAGTTCTAGTTCCTTGAGGAATCGCCACACTGTCTTCCACAATGGTTGAACTAATTTACACTCCCACCAACAGTGTAAAAGCATTCCTATTACTCTACATCCTCTCCAGCATCTGTTGTTTCCTGACTTTTTAATGATCACCATTCTAACTGGCATGAGATGGTATCTCATGGTGGTTTTGATTTGCATTTCTCTAATGACTGGTGATAATGAGCTCTTTTTCCTAAGTTTGTTGGCTGTATAAATGTCTTCTTTTGAGAAGTGTCTGTTCATATCCTTTGCCCATTTTTTGATGGGGTTGTTTTTTTTCTTGAAAATCTGCTTAAGTTCTTTGTAGATTCTGGATATTAGCCCTTTGTCAGATGGATAGCTTGCAAACATTTTCTCCCAATCTGTAGGTTGCCTGTACACTCTGCTGATAGTTTCTTTTGCTGTGCAGAAGCACTTTAGTTTAATTAGATCCCGTTTGTCTATTTTGGCTTTACTTGCCATTGCTTTTGGTGTTTTAGTCATGAAGTCTTTACCCATGCCTATGTCCTGAATGGTATTGCCTAGGATTTCTTCTAGGGTTTATATGGTTTTAGGTCTTACATTTAAGTCTTTAATTCATCCTGAGAGAGTTAATTTTTGTATAAGGTGTAAGGAAGGGATCCAGTTCCAGCTCTCTGCATGTGGCTAGCCAGTTTTCCCAGCACCATTTATTAAATAGGGAATCCTTTCCCCATTGCTTGTTTTTGTCAGGTTTGTCAAAGATTAGAGGATTGTATATGTGTGGTGTTATTTCTGAGGCCTCTGTTCTGTTCCATTGGTCTATATATCTGTTTTGGTACCAGTACCATGCTGTTTTGGTTGCTGTAGCTTTGTAGTATAGTTTGAAGTCAGGTACCATGATGCCTCCAGCTTTGTTCTTTTTGCTTAGGATTGTCTTCGCTATGCAGGCTCTTTTTTGGTTCCATATAAAATTTAAAGTAGTTTTTTCCAATTCTGTGAATAAACTCAGTGGTAGCTTGATGGGGATAGCATTGAATCTATAAATTTCTTTGGGCAGTATGGCCATTTTCACGATATTGATTCTTCCCATCCATGAGCATGGAATGTTCTTCCATTTGTTTGTGTCCGCTTTTATTTCCTTAACAGTGGTTTGTAGTTCTCCTTGAAGAGGTCCTTCACATTCCTTGTAAGTTGGATTCCTAGGTATTTTATTCTCTTTGTAGCAATTGTGAGTGGGAGTTCACTCATTATTTGGCTCTCTGTTTGTCTGTTATTGGTGTATAGGAATGCTTGTGATTTTTGCACACTGATTTTGTATCCTGAGATTTTGCTGAAGTTGCTTATCAGCTTAAGGAGATTTTGGGCTAAGACACTGAGGTTTTCTAAATATACCACCATGTCATCTGCAAACAGAGACAATTTGACTTCCTCTTTTCCTAATTGAATATCCTTTATTTCTTTCTCTTGCCTGATTGCCCTGGCCAGAACTTCCAATACTATACTGAATAGGAGTGGTGAGAGAGGGCATCCTTGTCTTGTGCCGAATTTCAAAGGGAATGCTTCCAGTTTTTGCCCATTCAGTATGATATTGGCTGTGGGTTTGTCATAAATAGCTCTTATTATTTTTAGATATGTTCCATCAATACCTAGTTTATTGAGAGTTTTTAGCTTGAAGGGCTGTTAAATTTTGTCGAAGGCCTTTTCTGCATCTATTGAGGTAATCGTGGTTTTTGTCGTTGGTTCTGTTTATGTGATGGATTACATTTATTGATTTGCGTGTGTTGAACCACCGTTGCATCCCAGGGATGAAGCCGACTTGATCATGGTGGATAAGCTTTTTGATGTGCTACTGGATTCGGTTTGCCAGTATTTTATTGAGGATTTTCTCATCGATGTTCATCCGGGATATTGGTCTAAAATTCTGTTTTTTTGTTGTCTCTGCCAGGTTTTGGTATGAGGATGATGCTGGCCTCATAAAATGAGTTAGGGAGGATTCCCTCTTTTACTATTGATTGGAATAGTTTCAGAAGGAATGGTACCAGCTCCTCTTTGTACCTCTGGTAAAATTCAGCTGTGAATCCATCTGGTCCTGAACTTATTTTTGTTGGCAGGCTATTAATTATTGCCTCAATTTTAGAATCTGTTATTGGTCTATTCAGAGATTCAACTTCTTCCTGATTTAGTCTTGGGAGGGTGTATGTGTCCAGGAATTTATCCATTTCTTCTAGATTTTCTACTTTATTTGTATAGAGGTGTTTATAGTATTACCTGATGGTAGTTTGTATTTCTGTGGGATCGGTGGTGATATCCCCTTTATCATTTTTTATTGCATCTGTTTAATTCTTCTCTCTTTTCTTCTTTATTAGTCTGGCTAGCGGTCTATGTATTTTGTTGATCTTTTCAAAAATCCAGCTCCTGGATTCATTGATTTTTTTGAAGGGTTTTTTTGTGTCTCTTACCTCCTTCGGTTCTGCTCTGATCTTAGTTATTTCTTGTCTTCTGCTAACTTTTGAATTTGTTTGCTCTTACTTCTCTAGTTCTTTTAATTGTGATGTTAGGGCGTCGATTTTAGATCTTTCTTGCTTTCTCTTGTGGGATTTAGTGCTATAAATTTCCTTCTACACACTGCTTTAAATGTGTCCCAGAGATTCTGGTATGTTGTGTTTTTGTTCTCATTGGTTTTAAAGAACATCTTTATTTCTGCCTTCATTTCGTTACTTACCCAGTAGTCATTCAGGAGCAAGTTGTTCAGTTTCCATGTAGTTGTGCAGTTTAGAGTGAGTTTCTTAATCCTGAGTTCTAATTTGATTGCACTGTGGTCTAAGAAACAGTTTCTTGTGATTTCTGTTCTTTTACATTTGCTGAGGAGTGTTTTACTTCCAATTATGTGGTCAATTTTAGAATAAGTGCGATGTGCTGAGAAGAAAGTATATTCTGTTGATTTGGGGTGGAGAGTTCTGTAGATGTCTATTAGGTCCACTTGGTGCAGAGTTGAGTTCAAGTCCTGGGTATCCTTGTTAATTTTCTGTCTCATTGATCTGTCTGATATTGACAGTGGGGGTATTAAAGTCTCCCAGTATTATTGTATGGGAGTCTAAGTCTCTCTTTGTAGGTCTCTAAGAACTTGCTTTATGAATCTGGGTGCTTCTCTCTTGGGTGCATATATATTTAGGATAGTTAGCTCTTCTTGTTGCATCGATCCCTTTACTATTATGTAATGCCAGAATATTTTAATTTTTATGGAGTTGAATCTGTCAGTCCTTTATAAATTCTAGGTTTTATGTCTTGCTTAGAAAGGCCTTCACTGCCTTCAGGATTATAAAGGTTTATTGTGTATTTTCTTTAGCACTTTTATAATTTTGCATTTTTATGTTTTTATCTTTAGTCCATCTGGAATATATATTATATATGTATAATGACATAAGGCTCTAATTTTATTGTTTAAATGGATATCCAGTAGTCCCAAAACCATTTATTGAACATCCCAGGCCTTCCACACTGGTTCAGGTACCAGCTCACAAACCGATTCTTCTGTACACAGGACCTTCTCTGGATTGTGTATTCTTTTTATCTTTCTGCCAGTTCCTGTGCCAGTGTCAGAGTTTTTTAGTGACTTTAACTGGTAGCTTGTTTTAATAGATCCTGTTAGGACAGGTCCTCCTTCACTTTTCTACACTTTCCATTTTTTCTTGGCCATTTGTTTATTTCTTCTCTTAATGAAATTTAGATTCATGTTGACTGACTTTCAAATTATGTATGAATTTGGGGGAAATTAGCATGCCCTATGGAATATAACATATTTCTACTTTTATGCAAGTTTTCTTGTGTATCCTTCAGTAAGGTTTTGTACTTTTCTCTGTAGATCTCACATATTTCTTGCTATGTTTATTCCTAGACATATTTCAGTTGTTATTGGTTTTATAAATGGGATCTTTTATACATTTAATTTTATTAAATTTTTTTTTTGAGATGGAGTTTCACTCTTGTTGCCCAGGCTGGAGTCCAATGGGACAATCTCAGCTCACTGCAACCTCTGCCTCCCACGTTCAAGCAATTCTCCTGCCTCAGACTCCCAAGTAGCTGGGATTACAAGCATGTGCCACCAGGCCCAGCTAATTTTGTATTTTTAGTAGAGACGGGTGTTTCTCCATGTTGGTCAGGCTGACCTCGAACTCCTGACCTCAGGTGATCCGCCTACCTTGGCCTCCCAAAATGCTGGGATTACAGGCGTAAGCCACCAGGCCCAGCCAATTTTTTTTTGTTTCTGAGATGGAGTCTCACTCTGTCACCCAGTCTTGAGTGCAGTGAGGCAGTCTCTGCTCACTGCAACCTCCGCCTCCTGGGTTCAAGCAATTCTTCTGCTTCAGCCTTCTGACTAGCTGGGACTACAGGTACATGCCACCACGGACAGATAACTTTTGTTATTTTTGCAGAGACAGAGTTTCACCATGTTGGCCAGGCAGGTCTTGAACTCCTGACCTCAAGTGATCTGCCCACCTCAGCCTCCCAAGGTACTGGGATTACAGGTGTGAGCCACCATGCCTGGCCTAATTGTATTATTACTGATATATAGGAAAACTTCTCTCTTATCCTGCTACCTTACTGAGCTCTCTTACCAGATTTTCACTTGACTGTCTTGGATTTTCCTAAATTGCTTTCCCTTTCAAAATTTACACAACTTGTTTTCCACCTTATCATATTGACCAGCACCTCTAGAGCAATGTGGAATCGTGTAGCCTCTTTGTCTTGCTCCTCAATTTAAAGGAAGTAATTCTTGTATTTCACTATTAAGTATAATGCCTGGTTTTGGCTTCTTTTCAATCTCTTTTCTCAAATTGCAAATATGACTCTGTATATTTAGCTTATCAAGAATTGTTATGAGGAATAAAGGATGAATTTTATCAGATATTTTTATTAGCATCTATCCTTCAAGGAAGCAGATTACATGAATAGATTATCATATATAGTAACAATCTTTATGTTCCTGGAATAAACTCTACTTTATCATAACGTATTATTAATAATTTTAATGAACTTTACTAAATTTATTAAAAGTTTATTTTTTTCATCCATTTTCAGAAATGAGATTAGTTTGATGGCTTAAATGTTTGTGCTTTCCTCACATATTGGTGTCTGGATTATGCCATCCTAATATAATGAGCTGGAAAGCTTTTTACCTCCTTTTAAATCTCTGGAACTGTTTATATAACATAGGAAATATCTATTTCTTTAGTATTACAAATAAACCCAACTGTTTCTCATTACTGTGCTCAGCAGTCCCTTCACCTCTTCTACATTCTTGCAGTTTTCCTTGTGCTGTAAATAATTCCTTCTTAATTCTTTCAGAAACAATTGTGGGTGGCACAATTTCTCAATATTTCCATGTCTGAGCAAGGTTTATTTTGTCATCATCCTTGAATGCTAGTTTGGCTGTATATACAAACTTTCAAAAGCATCTTCCCTTAAGTCTTCGAAGATACTGCTGCATTTCCTTGTACCACCCAGTATTAGAGACGCATTGTTAGATGTCAATGTGTTTCTCATTTTTCGTAGATTACCTGTTTTATCTCTTTGAACACTGGAGGTTTTTAGGCTCAGGGGGTTAAGCCACTCAACACTTCACTAACCCTTTTAGTCTGAAGATCTACATTTTTCTTCACATCAGAGAATATTTCTCCTATTCCTTCTAAATTAATTTCCATTTTTCATCTCATAGTATTAAGAAGATATTGGGAGCTGTAGATATCTTCTTCCTTGTTAGCTTTTCTGTTATGTTTTCCAGTCATTTGCCCCTATAGACTCTGTATTACCTACATGAACATTATTTACAGTCAGTTTTAGATTTCTGCCTGGCCTTTCTGCAGCTTGCTCACGGGGGGCTTTCATGCTCAGTGAACATGAAGTATTCCTAACTTTGCCTGAAAAAGCCCGGTTAGGGAGACAAGTTTAATGGGGAAAGGATCTACCATCCAAACTAGAATTTTTTTTTTTTCACCGTGTATATCAATTTACCCCCTTATAAATGCGAACCAATAAGAGGGCAGTAACCTTCATGCATGATTTCAAACGATCTAGGGAAAGACATTTTAAAAAAAACAAACAAACATGGTTCAAGGAAAATAGCCATACTCATGTTGATGACAGTGTTAAGTGTTAATTTCTTTGAAGCACAATAGTACAAGATCCAATTTTAAACATGATCTGGGAGTCCTACTTCTATGAATTTAATGTACACAATTATCAGAATAAATACTCAAAGATTTATGTGCAAAAGTATTCATTTCAGCTTTGTTTCAGAAAAAACAATGTGGAAACAACCTATATTCTCATCAGTAGGAAACCAGATTCACACATTTAAAAGCAATTTAAAAGAACAAGATAGAAGCACATGTACTAGCATTGATAAATCTCTAACACATCTTGCTGAGTAAAAAAACATATTTTTTATGTTTTAAAAGCCAACGTAATTTATATTGTAGAGATTCATTTATATTATGTAAATATAGTATAAAGTTCTAGAATATGCACAGACTGTCATCTCTGGAAAGTAAAGAGATAATGAAATTAGAAGTAATGGTCGAAGAAAAATTCAGATCTGCCTGTACTGTTACAATGTTTTAGAGAGACAATATAAATATAATTACCTTTGTAATTTGAAATTAATTTTAAAAGAGGAGTAAGGTAGATCAATAAGTAACAATATGAAAACTATCTTAAATTAATTGTCAAGTGAAAACACAATGTTTAAATACTGTATAGAAGACTCATTTGTCGGCCGGGTGTGGTAGCTCAGGCCTGTAATCCCAGCACTTTGGGAGACTGAGACGGGTGAATCACCTGAGGTTAGCAGTTTGAGACCTGCCTGGCCAACATGGCGAAACCCCGTCTCTACTAAAAAATACCAAAAAAATTAGCCTGGCGTCGTGGCGCATCCCTGTAATTCCCACTACTTGGGAGGCTGAGGCAGGAGAATCGCTTGAACCCGGAAGGCTGAGGTTGCAGTGAGCCAGGATAGTGCCACTGAGCTCCAGCCTGGATGACAGAGTGAGACTCCGTCTCAAAAAAAAAAAAAAAAAAAAAAAAAGACTCATTTGTGTAAGAAAAAAAGTGAGAGTTATATGTGTATACGTATATGCATATACAAATATGCATAAAATATTCCTGAATGATATCCAAAAAGCTGGTAACATGGATTGTCATCAAGAAGGGGACCTGAGTCATAGTTAGGATGGAGGAAGACTTATCTTTCAGTGTCTTCTTTTGTGAACCATTTGGGCTTTTTACCATGTATATGCACTAGTTAATATTTTTTCTTTTGTTAAAGAAACCATGATTTCCATATATGAACATACACCTTTAGAATATAGGTCTAGAGATTTTCTGTGCTCGTGGAATTCTGAAGTAACTCACAAACTATAAACAAAACCAACCCATTATTTTTAAATCTCTCAGGAGCCTGAGAACAAGGGTGATCATTCAAAGGTACGAATATACACTGCTCCTTGCATGATTCAAGAGCATCAGGAGACCCTGAAACGACTGTCTGAGGTCTGGCAAAAGGTCTCTGAACAGGATGATCTCATTCAAGAACTTCGAAATAAGCTGGCCTGCAGTAACGCTTTGGTAAGTGCCTTCTTCTAGAAATGTCTCTGGGAGACCCTCAATCAAGACATGGGGAGAGAAAGGAGGGAAAAAGAGTCACCTAAATTAATCTTTTTCACCAAGAATCCTCAAATGTCTGATATATACTTGCCTTCCCACTTTGTTCATATTCTCCATGATAATGCCTCTCCCCATCCACGTAGTTTGAAATTCTAAAGAATCTTAAAATCTCTCACACAACAACCTAAATGCCCATCAGTCGGGAAATGGTTAAAGAGATTAAGAGAAATAATTAAAGAGATATCCCTATTGTGGAATAATATGCAGCCAGTAAAAACAACTAAGAACATCTGTAAGAGCGGCACGGAAGGAGCTTTGTGACTTATTGCCGAGAATAAGTTGCAGAATTCCATGTATAGTTCAGTCCTACTTTTGTTTTATCTCTGATGATAATACTAATCTGTAAGTACAAACTGAATTTTCAATACTGTCCTCTCCCTTAGTGGAAGTGAGAGAGGGGGGAATAAGTGAAGAGGGGGTTTCACTTTTCCATGCTTGGGTTTTATTTGAATTATTTTCAACAAATTCAAAAAAGCATAAAATTAAAACCAAAATTTCGTGTTTTTTTAATTTTTAAAAAAAGAAATTACACACACAGTCACACACTCCATAAGGAACTTCCTTCCTTAATTCTCAAACTTTGTATCCTGTCCTCTGATAGATTAGGTACATCTCTCCATCACAGCCCCTGAAGAACCTTCTTCTGCCTCATCAAATGGACCAAACAGAGGTTTAGGAGAGAGTGCAAGTGTGGGCACTGATGAACTTGAGACAGATCACATATGCCTTAGAAAACCTTGATGTCAGATGGGGAGCTTAACTCCTTCTCCCTACCTACCCCACAGGGAATGCCTGATGAATTGTATAATTCTGCAACAAACTTATGCCACAGAAAGGAACACTCTGAAATAATAATCATGGTAACAAGCATGTTTCATTGATCATCCGGCATAACCGATCTAAGCTTATTTGCAGGTTCTGGAGCGTGAAGAGGCTTTGATAAAACTACAAGCCGACTTTGCTTCCTATACAGCTACCCACAGATACCCTCCCAGCTCCTCAGAAGAGTGTGAAGACATCAAAAAGGTGGGAGAAATTTGCTGATCTGTGCCTACCGGGATCGGGCTGAGCTGGGTTTGATTCTGGGCTTTCCTACTTATTTTTTATTTTTATATGACAGTTTATATTTTATTTTATATCTGTATGACCTTGGTTGGCCCTGCCACAAGGATACTGTGTATAATGTATACCAAAATCCAAAGACAGGCTGCATTCAGTTTTGGAATTGCACCTGTCTCTTAACCCACTTCTAACAGTACACCTAAACAAGAGAATACTTCTGTTGCCTTGCTAGATTCAAAAGGACCATCCAGCCTCCTAGTGTCTGGCTGGAGTTGAAAAGTAGCTAATTTAGGAAAGATTATTAATCCAAATTTATTCCCCCTGCTTTTTTTTTTTTTTTGAGAACTCTGTGTTTACAAAATTCAAAACAGTATCGAAAGTTGATTCTAATAATAAATAAGCAGTTAAACCATGTAAACAAATAGCAAGAATTTATTGGCCAGGTGTGGTGGCTCATGCCAGTAACCCCAAAACTTTGGGATGCCAAGGCGAGCAGATCACTTGAGGTCAGGAGTTTGAGACCCACCTGTCCAACTTCGTGAAACCCCATCTCTACTAAAAATACAAAAATTAGCCAGGTGTGGTGGCGCATGCCTGTAGTCCCAGCTACTAGGGAGGCTAAGGCAGGAGAATCACTTGAACCCAGGAGGTCGAGGTTGCAGTGATCTGAGATCACACCACTGCACTCCAGTCTAGGCCACAGAATGAGACTCCATCTCAAAAAAAAAAAAGATGAACCAGGAGTTAAAACATGGCCAGGTGTCCTCTTAGGTGAGGTCCTGTTAAGTCAGCTGTGACTGAACTTGGTACCTGGCAAAGCCAGCCACAGGAGGCCACGCTGGGCAGGTGCTGGCATGCCTGCATGCCTCAAGACTGATGCCAAAATAGGGGTGAAGTGGGGTGGCAGAGGGAATAAACAACACGTCAGCTCCCCAAGGGGTTCTCTAGTGGGGGAGGAGGAGACTCTCCTCTTTCCAGGACTTTCCAATCCCAGAAACTTGGTTGAACAAGGGATCAATATTGAACTTTGTAATTCTTCCTTGGACATCTGTCAATATTTATTTTAAAGATCAGTTACATGTTATTCACATCCTGACCTAGAGCAAAAATCTCATAAGACTCCATTTTTTTAATGATACAAACTTCCCCAAGAAGCAGAGTACATCTTCCCCCATCGTGCTGTGTTTCCTTTCCAAAGCCTTCATGCTTAGCAACGAGAGACCCACGCCAGCTTTTTCCAGCAGGCCTCTCCTCCCATCGGCCAGTGTGGCACAGTGTGGGGCTTTGAGTCCCTGTAGTGCCCACTCCTGGGTCCTCTCCCCAATATCCCTGATGCCCAGGCAACGAATTGCTCCTCCCCAGCCACATGCTCCTGCCTTCTTTTGGTGAGGAAGACAATCCCCTCTCCTTCAAGGTAGAAGCCAAAGGCCTTGCAGAAGGGCCCCAAGCCCCATGTGATGTGACCACCAGCTCCTCACCCCTCCTCCAGCTCTCCCCATCGCCTGCTCCGTGACAGCCGCACTTGCCTCCTACATGTTCCCTCCACAGGCCTTGTCTCTGGCTAGTCTCCCCGCCTGAAAGCTCACCTCCAGCAAGTCTCAGCTGAGAGGCCATCTTTGCAGGGAGGCCAGCCTATTGTCCTACTTAAAATTACAACATGCACCTCACCCACCCATGCCCTTCCATTCCCCTTCACTCTTCTGTTTCCCCCATAGCACTTATCAACTGTTAGCATTTTCTATAAGTCACTACTTATTATGCTCTTCATCTCACCCACTAAGGCAGCTCTGCGGGGACAAGGATTTGTCTGTGTCTTTTGCTCCACATTATTTGCTTTGAAAACATTAACAGAGTCATGCCCAGCACCCAGGACAGTGCCGGGCACACAGTAGATTCTCCATAAACAACTGTCTGTCTCAGCGAGGAAGGAATACAGGGATGGCTGCTTTTATGTGTATTCCGTGTGAGCCTGAGAAGTCTGCAGTATCCTTTTGTTTTATTCTGTTTAAAAAAAAATGTAATTGAGATACAGTGGACAAATTCACCATTGGTTTTTAGTATATTCACAACATTGGGCAATCATCACCACTACCTAATTCCAGAACATTTGTGTCACCCCAGAAGAAACCCTGTACCAGCAGTCACTCCACGTACCCATCCCCTGGCCCCCAGCAACCGTTACTCTACTACTCTGTCCCTACCGACTGTTGTGTGTGGCCGCTGGGCATTTTAGAAAGCATTCTCCATTGTCTCTCATCTCCTCATCCTGCCCTATTCTTCCATCTGCCAGATACTGAAGCACTTGCAGGAGCAGAAAGACAGCCAGTGCCTGCATGTGGAGGAGTACCAGAACCTGGTGAAGGATCTGCGCATGGAACTAGAGGTCATGTCGGAACAGAAGAAAAACATCATGAAGGGTAAACCAGGGTGGCAGGCTGTGGCAGGGGAGCCAGATGGAAGCCTAGCTCTCCCCTGAGCATAGACTCTGTCCCGCCCCATGGTAGACATGATGAAGCTGGAGCTGGACCTGCACCGACTGCGGGAGGAGACATCTGCCCACATTGAGAGGAAGGATAAGGACATCGCCATCCTGCAGTGCCGGCTGCAGGAGCTGCAGCTGGAGTTCACCGAGACCCAAAAGCTTGCTTTGAAGAAAGACAAGGTAAAATGAGGAACACTGGTTGGATTCCCAATGGGGCAGGTGTGAGGCCATGCCCTGGCAGGAACCGGTTCTGCCTTCACCCACCGTGATTGCTTTGGGAGCCTCAACATAAGCACAATGAGATGGTGGCTCTTCAGGCCCAGGTGCAATTCTAAGCACTTCTTTGGTATTTCTCATCATACATAATAAATGAATCTGATCATGCAGGGACCAAAACAGAGGCACTGATTTTCCCAAGCCCCGCAAGGTAGCAAGAGCATTTGGGACACACTTACTTGCATGATTCCCTTATACTCTTTTTATGCTTGATAGTGGAAGGAAATGATATAAAATAATAGGTAGCCTTACTAAGAATTTCAAGTGAATTTCACTTTTAAAATTACAAATATCTGGCTGGGCATGGTAGCTCATGCCTGTAATCCCAGCACTTTAAGAGGCCGAGGTGGGGAGATCCCTTGAGCCCAGTTTGAGACCAGCCTGAGTAACATGATGAAACCCTGTCTCTACAAAAAAATGCAAAAATTATCTGGGCACGGTGGTGTGCACCTGTAGTCCCAGTTACTTGGGAGGCTCAAGTCACAGGATCATGTGAGCCCCTTGAGCCCAGGAGGTGGAGGCTGCAGTGAGTCGTGATCATGCCATGCACTCCAGCCTGGACCTAGAATGAGACCCTATCTCAAAACAAACAAACAAATTACAAATAGTTTATGAATATGTAAATAGGCAGTTTGAAAATATTAATGGAGCTGTGCCCTAAAAGAACTGTTACTGCCAACATAAATCAAGTTCTTAGAAAAACGTAGAAATGGAACCAAGAACAGAAAAGTTGTGAAACCAATGCAAGCTTTTGTAAGCAGTACTATTCCAACTCTGAACTTCCGTCAGAGCTATTAAAAATAATCCAGCTGAGGGCTGGGTGCAGTGACCCACACTTGGAATCCCAGCACTTTGGGAGGCCGAGGCAGGTGGATCACTTGAGGTCAGGAGTTCAAGACCAGCCTGACCAACATGGTGAAAGCCCGTCTCTACTAAAACGAACAAACAAACCACAAAATTAGCTGGACATGGTGGTGCATGGCTGTAATCCCAGTTACTTGGGAGGCTGAGGCAGGAGAATGACTTGAAGCCGGGAGGGGAGGCTACAGTGAGCCAAGATTGCACCACTGCACTCCAGCCTGGGCAACAAGAGTGAACTCTGTCTCAAATAATAATAATCACCATCATCATCATCCAGTTGATAGGCTGGCTGGTCAGGAAAACCTCCTGTTTCAAGGCACAGAGGAGATATGCCCATCAAAACAGAGGCATTTGGAGAGATGATGACAAGGCACAGAGTCTGGGTAAACAGCTTTGAGTCATTTGTATATTCACTCCACAAATATTTTTGAGCCCTGAGATATGCCAAGCACTGTCCTAGACACTAAGAATATAATAAAACCTGCAACATGCCGCCTCTCATGGAGCTTGCACTCCTGTGTGGGGAGACAGCCAGTAAACAAAATTAATATATAATACTGATATACCCACGTCAGACACTGATAAATCCCTCCGACAGCTTGGTGGCGGTTTTACACAGAGTGATCAGGGAAGTCCTCTCTGATAAGGTGACATTGGGGCAGAGATTTGAACGAAGTGAGGGAGCCACCCAGGCAGAGGTCTGGTGGACGAATATTCCAGGCAGAGGGAATAGCAAGTGCAAAGGCCCTGAGGTGGGGTCTGCTTGGAGTGTTCCAGGAGCTCAGCGGAAGCAGAGAGGGGTGGGGGTGGCAAGAGGTGAGGTCAGACAGGTAGCCTCGGACCAGACCATAGGGTGATTGTAAGGACTCTCTCCTTTTTCTAAGAGATGGAAGCCAGTGGAGGGTTTTGAGCTGAGGCAAAAGATCTGACTTGCACTTTTAAGATCCCCGCCTCTAGCTGGGCGCAGTGGCTCATGCCTGTGATCTCAGAACTTTGGGAGGCCAAGGTAGGAGGATCACTTGAGCCCAGGAGTCTGAAACCAGCCTGGGCAACATGGTGAGACCCCATCTCTGCAAAAAGAATGTTTAAACTAGCTGAGTGTGATGGCCACCCCTGTAGTCCCAGCTACTCAGGATGTTAGCGGTGGTAGTTATCCGTATGGGTCTATAGCAACCTCAGATCTTGCCTCCTTAGAAGAAAGAATTTGACTGAGGGACAGAAGGCAGAAGGAGAGACTGAGGCAAGTTTTAGAGCAGGCAGGTGTGAACATTTTTTAAAAGCCTTAGAGCATTAATGAAAGGAAGGAAAATACACTTGGAAGAGGGCCAAGCAGGTGACTTGAGAGACCGAATGCCGTTTGACCTCTTGACTTGGGGTTTTCTTACTGCAACCTGCCAGGTTCAAGCGATTCTCCTGCCTCAGCCTCCCAAGTAGTTGGGATTACAAGTACCCACCACCATGCCTGGCTGATATTTGTATTTTTATTATGAGATGGGGTTTCACCGTGTTGGCCAGGCTGGTCTCTTACTCCTGACTTCAAGTGATCCACCTGCCTCGGCCTGCATATACTCCTGGGGTCCTGCATTACTTCTCACCATTCTCCTAACTCCTGAGACCTTACCCAGGAATCTGCTGCTCACCAGTTTCAGGTGTTTTCTATCTATTAGAAGCCTGCCTTTCCCTGGCACCAGCTGTGACCAATTATTACTTTAGAGTGACAATTAACAACCTCCTGACTATCACCTGATGGTCGCCCGACAACCCTGGTGTATGTGGCAGGGGAGCCCTCTCCTGCCCTGCTCACACCTGACTAGCTACCTGCTGTAAAGGGAGGCTGAGATGGGAGGATCGCTTGAGCCTAGGAGGTTATAGCTGCATTGAGCTATGGTCGTGCCACTGCACTCCAGCCTGAGCAACAGAATGAGACTGCCTCAAAAACTAAAACTAAACTAAGATAATAAAAGACCAGGCATGGTGGCTCAGACCTGTAATCCCAACACTTCGGGAGGCTGAGGCAGGTGGATCATTTGAAGTCAGGAGTTTGAGACCAGCCTGGCCAACATGGTGAAACCCCATCTCTACTAAAAACACAAATATTAGCCAGGCGTGGTGGCGCATGCCTCTAATCCCAACTGCTTGGGACGCTGAGGCAGAAAAATGGCTTGAACACGGGAGGCTGCAGTGAGCCAAGATCATGCCATTGCACTCCAGCCTGGGTGACAGAGAGAGACTATGTTTCAAAAACAATAAGAATAAGAATAAAGACTCCCTCTCTTGACGGTGTGGAGAATAGCCTGAGGGGAACAGGAGTGGAGGCAGGGAGGTTCGCCCAATGTCCAGACAGGGGATGCCAGTGACTTGGATGAGGGCTTGAGACAACCTCTCATTGCCTTCATCCACCGCCGCTCAGAGCTTTCCCAGCATTTGCATTTTGCTTTCTTCAGTTCCTCCAAGAGAAAGATGAGATGCTGCATGAGCTGCAGAAGAAACTGACACAGGTTCAGAACAGCTTCCTGAAAAAGGAGAAGGAGCTGGAGAAGCAGCAGTGCATGGCCACAGAACTCGAAATGACGGTCAAGGAGGCTAAGCAGGACAAGTCCAAGGAGGTGGAGTGCGAGGCCCTACAGGCTGAGGTCCAGAAGCTGAAGAACAGTCTCGAAGAAGCCAAGCAGCAGCAGAGGCTGGCTGGTGAGGCCCCCGCAGGTGCTGTCCCCACCACACTTTTCTGTGGGGCTAGAGCAGCCCTAGAGCAGCCACCTTCTCTCTCCCAGAGGCCACTTCCCTCGCCCCCTCCAGTGTCTCACTGCAGACCTTCTCAGGGCCTCATCCTACACCTCACAGCAGTGGCCACCACCCTCTTGTATTCCTTCACCCACTCCCAAGCTCACCTGCCCTCTGGAGTCACCCACCCACCATTCTCCCAGCAGTCTTGCCTGAAGACCCTGGGCCTTCCTGGTCACAGGGAGGCAGGGCTCTGTCCTTTGCACCACATTCCTCTCCATCTTCTCCAGGCCCTCATCACACAATTTGCTTCTCCCTTCCCTGGCTTTTTATTCCCTTTCTCCTTTTTGCCCCCAAATACATTCTGTTCTGTGCAGCTTGTACTGTGGATGATGTCCTTGTCCCTCCACAGAGCCTGCTTTCTCAGAGGTCACCAATAACTTCTTGCCTTAGGTACAGGGTTTCTCTGGGGGTGATGAAAATGTTCTGGAATTAGATATTGATGATGGTTGCATGACTTTGTGAGTATCCAAGAAAACCACTGAATTGTATACTTTTAAAGGGTAAATTTGCCAGGCACGGTGGCTCATGCCTAGAATCCCAGCACTTTTGGAGGCCTAAGTGCGTAGATCACTTGAGCACAGGAGTTCAAGATCAGTCTGGGCAATGTGGCAAAACTTTATCTCTACAAAACACAGAAATTAGCCAGGCGTGGTGGTGGGCACCTGTAGTTCCAGCTACTTGGGAGGCTGAGGTGGGAGGATCACTTGAGCCTGAGAGGTCAAGGTTGCAGTGAGCTGAGATTATGCCAGTGCACTCCAGACTGGGCAACGGAGTGAGACTCTGTCTCATAAAAAGTGGAGGGGGGGTGCTAAATTTATATTACATGAATTACTTATCAATTTATAAGATAAGATCCAAGCTTGGCTTCCTTCTTTACCCTCCTTTAATGCTGTGTTCCTTGATGCTATTGGCTACTTATGCCTCAAATCTTGTTTCTCAGCTTTGGAGATATCACAGGTCCATCCTTCTACTACAAACCTCCCCATCGTTCTCTTTTCTCTCCTGCTTTGACTGTAGTCATCTAGAGACTCTCCCCTTCTTATTCATTCTTCAGTGAGCTCCCTCCTCTGTGTAGCTCCCCTTCTCTATAGGTAACTCCAAAACTTCAAGCCCCAGCTCTAACTTTGTAACTGCCTTCCCCTCATACCCGGTGGAAGCAAAGGCATGGGCTAGAAGAATATTGCTGGAAGTTTTTCTCTATTCTAATGTGTTCCAATTTTCCTGAAGCAGTTTTTCTTTTATGTCAGATTCCTGCTCAAGAACCCGCTAAATCACATCTAAGCATTTCTCTTAGGCTTCCAAAGTCCTCCAAAGCCCCCGCTCATCCATCCACTTATTCAACTCTATCACCCACCGTTCCTCCACCATTTCCCTTTCCAGTCAAACTGATGTCTTCTACCCTCCTCCCACACACCTTCCCCATTCTCCTCACCAGGCATCTGCTCTAACAATCCCCGCCCCTGGAATTCCCTTCCTCCCACTTCTTTTTCTACATCTCAGCTTCTGTTTCTCCACTCATCCATCTCCAAGCACTCTGGCCCATGTGGATCTCTCTTCCTGAACCCGGTCAGTGTGAGTTTAACATGACAATGTTCTCTAGGACGGTGGGCCGGTAACCCTCCCTCAGGAGCCTCTAAACTCCAGGAGAGTCAGGATTTGTCCCCAGTGACAGAATGAGTTGCACATGAGTTACTGAGAAATTTCTACCAATGTGTTTAATTTTAGTCGAGAAGGTGTCCACAGCTGAGGGGTAGACAAAGACAGATAATTTAATAGGGCTCTTTAGGACTGATTGTGAAATGGAGAGAAATGAGGACAGACTGGGAATTGAAGTAGAGCACAAAATGAAAGGAGAAACTCTTCAGCCAGGCTGATAACAGTGTGATCTTCATACACCCTCCCTTCTCACATGGCCGTCTCCCCACTTCCGCAGCTCAGCAAGCAGCCCAGAGCAAAGAAGAGGCTGTGCTGGCAGGCTGTCACCTGGAGGACACCCAGAGGAAACTGCAGAACGGCCTCCTCCTGGACAAGCAGAAGGCAGACACCATCCAGGAACTACAGCGAGAACTTCAGAAGCTGCAGAAGGAGTCTTCGATGGCTGAGAAGGAACAAACCTGCAACAGGTGCCCAGGCTCACCTCCAGAGAGAGGTTCTGTCCCTCTTGAGCCAGCCGGGCCCTGTGTGGGCAGCTGCCCAGGCATGGGAAAGCAAGGACTTTCCATGGGGTCAGCTCTGCAATCTGCCCACATGGGCACTGAAGTCTGTCCTCCTGTGGCTGTTATTTTGCTTTAGAAAACGGGCGGAGGAGCTGTCATCAGAACTCTCTGAAGCCCTGAGGAAGCTTGAAAATTCAGACAAGGAAAAGAGGCAGCTTCAGAAGACAGTGGCTGAACAGGATATGAAAATGAATGACATGCTCGATCGTATCAAGCTCATTCAGCACCAGGTGTGACGGGCAGGCAGACAGCCCATTCAAGTGCTTGCTCTGCTTAAGATAAAACACAGGCCAGGAGCAGTGGCTCACACCTGTAATCCCAGCTCTTTGGGAGGCCAAGGCAGGCAGATCACTTGAGCCCAGGTGTTCCAGACCAGCCTGGGCAACATAGCAAGACCCCACCTTACAAAAAAAAAAAAAATACAAACATTATCAGGGCATAATGGCACATGCCTGTAGTCCCAGCTACTTGGGAGGATAAGGTGAGAGGATCCCTTAAGCCTGGTAGATTGAGGCTTCAATGAGCTATGATCTCACCGCTGCACTACAGTCTAGGTGACAGAGTGAGACCCTGTCTCAAAAAAAAAGGAAAAAGATTAAATATATCAGACATTATTTGGGAAGATGTCACTACCAATCCATGCAAATTAATTGACCAGAATTGTGTTAGTATGCTAAGCCAGCCTCTCAGCACCAGCTCCCATTACCAGTGAGAAGCATTTTCAATGGTTAACCTTAAAATTAATCAAACAACAATGTTGTTTTTTCTAGGATTCAAAAGCTATTCTTATCAGTCAATTTATTTATTTTTTAAACAGTGCCCAGCAGCAGGAGATAATTGTCAGTCAATTTAAAGTCTTTGATCTCTGAATTACTCTTTTTATGCTCCTCTAAGATTTTTTAAACTTCATTCAAAAAGGTTTTTGATAAAGATTTGGAATCTTCCAAATCTTTGGGAAGAATTGATGAGAAAGTAGGAGAGAAAGCCGGTGCTTAGGAATTGGATCAATAAATAAAATAAATTGCTATATCTGACTGAACAAACAAAAAATGTTACAGACATTAGAGGAAACCTTTTATTTTACGTATGCTATATAACTAAGGAATTGTCTTCTTATTCATTCCAGCCATGCCCTATGTGCAATTGTCTGTATTTTTCCCCCAAATATAATATAGTCTAAGACAGTCTTTCAGCTCAGTCTTTATTTTTTCAGCACAGGGAGCAAGAATCCACCAAATGCAAGTTAGAAGATGATCTTCAGGAGGCCACAAAGCTACTGGAGGACAAACGGGAGCAGCTGAAGAAGAGCAAAGACCGTGAGAAGCTGATGGAGGAAGAACTTGAAGCTCTGCGGCAGGAATTTAAAAAGAAAGACAAGACGGTGAGTGGGAGAATCCCAGGAGAGCTGGGTCAGGAATCCAGAGTGGGACATGACCCCAGCCGGACCTTGGGGGATGCAGAGGCAATGGATGCTCAGACCTTAGGAAAGACAGGAAGGACAGTGGGAAAGGCCAGCGAGGAGGGGAGTGAGAAGGCCTGAGCTCCCGCAGGGTGGAGATAGAGCTGGGGGAGAGGGAGGATGGAGTGGGGCTTTTATAGTTATCTGAGATTAACACCTCTTTACTGTGCTTTATTCTTTAATGAGCGAACAGTTGAAAGAGAATTCCAGAAAGTTGGAGGAAGAAAATGAGAATCTCCGAGCAGAGTTACAGTGTTGTTCTACACAACTGGAATCCTCTGTCAACAAATACAACACCAGCCAACAGGTCATCCAAGACTTGAATAAAGAGGTGAGTAGATAGGAACCCCAAGGGAGTGAGGAACTTGAACCCGGTGACCCTTGACCTGAAATCTGTACCCACCTCTCCTCCACACAGAAATGCAGCTAACTGCTCAGCCAACTGTGGATCCTGGGCCACCTGCAGCTCCACTTCCCTCCTGGTTGGCACCTGGTTGCTGAGCCAGAGAAATGTTTCTTCCATATGTGGAAGATCTCATCTCATATCTGGTGGAGCCCCCAAGCTATTTGGGCTTTGGCATCAAGTCTTCCAATGTTCTGTTTTAGACCAGAGTTGAATGAATCCATTTTGGGGGGCAATTTGCTAGGGAACACTTCCAAAACTTGTCACGAAGCACAAAAAGGAGATGAAAGGGGGGACAGTTATTTTTCATTACACAAGTAAAAATGACAGAAAGGAGTAAATAGCATCTGACATACGCTAAGCACTGTGCTTGAATTCAGTCATGATTTATTTATCATCCACTTAAGCTCTTTACATGGCTTCCATCTGCTCTACTGCCAACAAGAGAGACATGATAGAGGAAAGAAAGATGGAGGGCCAAAGTCACTGACCAGCAAGTGATGGGATGAACCACTATTTGAACCTGAATTATCCAGTTCTTTTTTTTTTTTTTTTTTTTTGTTTTGTTTTGTTTGAGACAGAGTCTCGCTCTGTTGCCCAGGCTGGAGTGCAGTGGCCGGATCTCAGCTCACTGCAAGCTCCGCCTCCCGGGTTCACGCCATTCTCCTGCCTCAGCCTCCCGAGTAGCTGGGACTACAGGCACCCGCCACCTCGCCCGGCTAGTTTTTTGTATTTTTTAGTAGAGACGGGGTTTCACCGTGTTAACCAGGATGGTCTCGAACTCCTGACCTCATGATCCGCCCGTCTCGGCCTCCCAAAGTGCTGGGATTACAGGCTTGAGCCACCGCGCCCGGCCTTTATCCAGTTCTAATACCTCTTCCCTTTCTCCCTCATGATAAGCAGCCATCCTTTCTCCAGCTAAATCCTTTCCACCTTTCTGGGCAAGAGAAAAATATAACACCTTGGTAGATGGTCTCTTGGGCTACAAATGAAAGGCCAAGCAGCCCTTTCCTATTATTGACAGTAATTAATTTATAAAATACTGTGGAAATATTCTAGAATCAAAGAACCCCAGTATAACTGAGGAACTGAATTTGTAATTGTAATTAATGTTAAGCTTATTTAAATGTAAATAGCCTCATGTGGCTAGTGGCTACTATATTATACAGCACAGGCCTAAGGCACTGACTGTTCTCAGCGTTGTCCTCCAGAGATAATAATCTCTCCTTGAGTGTGATCCAGAGTTGAAGTCTGAGTCACTGAGATCCCTAAGGAACCTCCATGAATATATGGGATACTCAGATTCCTACGTGTTTAGTATGAACCTAGTGTCATATTTGCCAAAAGAAAGATAACCAAGTAAATGTGAAAGTAAAAACAATAATTTCAGATTACCTTTAATGAGAATCAGGAAGTTAAGGGATTTGTGTGTGTGTGTGTGTGTGTGTGTGTGTGTGTGTAAGCATCTTCAACTTTTAAAAACATCCCTCACATAGGAAAACTTAATTAATTGAAATGGTCATTAGAAAGAAGCTTTGATTATTTTTCTAGAATGCACTTCCTTTCATTAATATTCCATATTTTAATTTGAAAATTTTCCATTTGAAGCCAAGGCAATATACCTTGATATCTTTTTCATCTCTTTGATTCTAGAATATTTCTACAGTATTTTATAAATTAATTACTGTCAATAATAGGAAAGCTCATTTATTTTTTACATATTCAGTCTGTATTTGGACATTTTATTGAACTCACTTATAAGTTGTAATTGTTTTTTAGTTACTTCTCATGGATTTAAGTAGATGATTATATTATTTGCAAGCAACAACAGTTTTCTAATATCTCTTTGCAATATTTATATTTACTTAATTTTTCTTGCCTTATTGCATTGGACAGTACCTACAGTTGAATGTTCAACAGCAGCAGTGTTGGCAGACATTTTTTTCTGGATCTTAAAGGAATGCCTCTGTTTTAGTATGATGTTCCCTGTAGCCTTCTTGTTGCTGCCTTTAGTAGTTTTTTTTCAGTTTCACATTACTAAGAGTTTTATTAATATGGATGCTGAATTTTATCAAATGCTTTTTAAAAAAAAATTATTGAGATGATTATATCAACCTTCTTAACCCACTTCCCATTTAGAAAGAAAAAAATTGCAGCTCACTGCTAGTGCAGTATTCTTGGGGCAAATGGGAAATGAGTTAAATAAATAATGTGGTGAATAAAATTAAGTAATTGATCCCAATTTTGGCCTACCCTTGCATTCCTAGTATGAGTCCTGATTGTGCATCATGTCTCATTCTTTTAATATAACATTTGGCACATTCTAAGAAGTGAAATAAGATCAGTATGATTGGAATGCATTGATCAAGGGAGACGTTGGTATATAATGAGATTAGAAAGGAAGCAGGAACAGACATTATGGCCTCTGTTAAGAAATTTGGGGTTTTATTCTAAAAGCAACAGAAAGCCATTGATGGATTTCCTCAAAGGGACAGGGGAGGTGATTTGATCTAAGTATGCAAAATATAACTTTGACTACTGTGTGGAAATGGATTGCAGGGAGTGGTAGGTATGGAAGTGAAGAGACCATTTAGGAAGCTATTTCTGTCCAGGCTAGAATTTCTGGCCAGTGAAGAAGGAAGGGAGCAAATTCAGGATGTGTTTTGGAGGTCTAACTAGAATTCACCAGTCTAGCTGATGGAATGGATATGAGAGAAAGTGAGGAATCAGTGATGACTTCATGAAATTCACCTATAAAACCATCTAGACCTAATACCATTGACAGCAGAGAGAGTAGGTCTTTTATTAGAACTTTTACTAGAACTTCTTGATTCTATAATTCACATATTTCTATATGTAGATTTTTAGAATCTTTCTCCAAGCTAAACCACTCATGTTAGCAAAACTTTTTAAAGCTTCCATTTTAGCTTCTAGCTTCACTGTCATTTTTTTTCACCATCCTCAGTTTTAGTGTCTTACCTCTATACTGACATTTCTCATTCAGCCATCACTTATCAAGCACTGACAGTGAATTATAGTTTCTCCAGTGATTCCTCTGGTTTACTGGGCAGACCCTGCTGACTCCATGTTTTTCAGAAGTCCCCAGAAAAGATGCACTTCTGTTTTCAGAAGACCAAATTATTTCATCTTTAGGAATAGTTTCACCACCAGGGCATGTAAAATACAGTGTCAGAAGTCCAATCTACCACTTTTCATCTCACTAATTCCCAGGGCCAAAGGTACTCAAAATTCTATCTGAAAAAGTAATAAACTTGAAACAGTGAACAGTTACTGGAGATAAAACAAGAAAACCCAAAAGAATGTGTTTCTGTGTGCATGGCCACTTTCAGATGCAGGTGTGCTAGAATACCAAAGAATACAAGTCAGGCATATGAATTTCTGCGGTCTCCCTCCAGCTTCCAGACTCAGAAGCAGATATCTGTCCTGTATTTAAAGTATATAAGGTGGCTAGTTTCTCTATGTGTCTATGACAATAACTCATAGTCGTATAGTAAAAGAAAGCCCTTTGTACATGTATCACCTCATTTGATCATCATAAAAACTCCATGAAACAAAATGATTTCAATTTGTGGAAGCAGAAACTGATGCTGGAGAAATAAGTAAATGATAGAACCTGGACCTCAACCCAGATTTTTCTGACTCCAGACTTCAACTTCCTTTTAACTATACCATGAATACTCATTACGAAGTTGAAAACAGACTTCAGTTTTTAAACACACTTCTACCAGAACTACATGTTCCCTAACATGTTGATCAATTGATCCCTAACTCCAAAAATGCAATATTTCACGTGACAGAACAATGACCATTTCTGAGCATTTCCTGAACCTCTGTCATGTGCCATGCCTGAGTTACAGCAATGGGGAAACAGCAGGAAACAAAACACAGGCACAGTCCTGCTTTCATGGTACATCAAGTCTAGTGAATTACATCAGGAACTGAGTGAGTCATAAAACACAAAGGAAACGTTGTTATCATGTTCACTAACCTCAAATCGGATTCCAGGTCTTTATCAAAGACTGCAGAGTATGTGAAATGGACTTTTTTGTGTACTTGGTATATCATGCCCCAGCACAGCTGGTACTCCTGGTGTTTGAGGGAAATGCTAACTAGAAAGGGAAATGTGGCCGGGGGTTGCAAAAGAGCCTGGAAAGACAGCTCTACCTTTTACAACAGTGAAGTGAAGATGTGGGTGTTAACACGGACTCTGCAGGTTGTTGCAGACAGGAGAGAGCCTAGCTCTTGTTCATTTCCTATAGGCACAGAGAATGCCTCTATGACCCTGAGCTGGCACCTTGACAGTTCTGTTCTCCCTCCCTAAAGATAGCCCTTCAGAAGGAGTCCTTAATGAGCCTGCAGGCCCAGCTGGACAAAGCTCTACAGAAGGAGAAGCACTATCTCCAGACCACCATCACCAAAGAAGCCTATGATGCATTATCCCGGAAGTCAGCCGCCTGCCAGGACGACCTGACCCAAGCCCTCGAGAAGGTGAGGCCACACCCTCTAGTCTCCAGGGCTGTTTTCAGGCAAGGAAATGTCAAGGTAGTGGGAGAGGCACAGGAGCCAATTTCCTGCCTATTGACTGTCACTGGGGCCATCTCAAACCCTTGTGTGGGCTGGGATGTCTGTGCAGAGAAGGCCTGCTTCCTCTTTGTGAGGCTTGGAGCTGGGTGGAGGGCGGAGGAAGAGGCCAAAGATCAAGGCCAAATCTGGCAAGCCTTTCTGCCCATGGGTGACTCGGGGGCAAGGTTGTCCCAAAGTCTGGATTGTCAGGGAAATTCACGCCCCATCCTGTGCTGATCATGGCCGGCCCATCAATTCATGGGATTGGAAAGGGAAGAAATGGAGGGAGTGGGTAGGGAGGAGAAAGCAGGGTACAGAAAACCAACCACTGTCATTTCCCACCCCGCTCTGGGAGACTAAGCAATGTGACCATCTGTTTCACCCTGGGCAGAGGACAGGAAGGGACTGGAACCCTCCTCCATTCAGGACTCAGCAGAGAGGGCCAAAGGCTCTGATAGCCATTCGTCCTCTTTGTCTTTTCCGGAAGCTCAATCATGTGACCTCGGAGACAAAGAGCCTGCAGCGAAGCTTGACACAGACCCAAGAGAAGAAAGCTCAGCTGGAAGAGGAAATCATTGCTTATGAGGAAAGGATGAAAAAGCTCAATATGGAATTAAAAAAACTGCGGGGCTTCCACCAGGAGAGTGAGCTGGAGGTGAGGAGCTGCCCGGGGCTTGGGCTGCCTTCCTCGTAGGGGTCCACAAGGTCACCTCTTGCATCCAGAATTATTTAGCACGAAGCCGTTCCCTTGGGCTGATAGGTTCCTTCCACTTTCTTGGCTCCCTGAACTTCAGGCACAGGCGGCAAAGATCAGAGCATGGGTGCCCTCTGCTGGCTGCTGGGAAGAAAATACCCCCAACACATCTCCCAAGGCCGAGGAAGCACCCTCCGGCCTTGTTGTGGGTCCTGGGGTCAGGGAGGCCAGCTGGAGTCCCCCTCCTCACTTTGCTCTCCTGAGTAGGTGCACGCCTTCGACAAGAAGCTAGAGGAGATGAGCTGTCAGGTGCTGCAGTGGCAGAAGCAACACCAGAATGACCTCAAGATGCTGGCAGCCAAAGAGGAGCAGCTCAGGGAGTTCCAGGAGGAGATGGCCGCCCTGAAAGAGAACCTCCTTGAGGACGATAAGGAGGTGGGCATGCCTCAGCTTCTGCGTGCCTCCTCTCCACGCCTTCAGGCACATCCTGTGGCCACCCAAATGCCAGACAGCCCTTGGTGGGGGTGGGGGAGCCTGGGAGCAAAGGAAAGGTCACCCCCTCCATTTAGCACAAAGCAAGGGCCACAGCTGCTGGTTCAACCCACCCATGTTCTTATGGCTTTGTTGATAGATACTGAGCAGAATGAAGCCCCATTCTAGAGAAGAGACTGTCGGGTACACCAGCTACCCCTGACCTAGTCCACTGGGTACATCCTGACACTTTTGGCAGCCCTGGGCCCTACAGTAGAATGGGCTAAGTGACCTTCTGGGCTTGTCCCAGGCCCACCTCCCTGAGCAGTGAAGTTCATGGCAGGAGGCCACAGGACAGCTCAGGTGGTCACTGGGCCTTTGCTCGAATTACAAAGAAGGCATCTTAGGCCAGGCACAGTGGTTCACACCTGCAATCCCTATGTTTTGGGAGGCCAAGGCAGGAGGATTGCTTGAGTCCACGAGTTTGAGCCCAGCCTGGGCAACATAGCAAGACCTCATCTCTACAATAAGTTTAAATGTTAGCTGGGCATAGTGGCCTATGCCTGTGGTCCCAGCTACTCGGCAGGCTGAGTGGGAGGATAGCTTGAGCCGGGGGGAAGTTAAGTTGCCATGAGCTGTGATCACACCACTGCACTCCAGGCTGAATGACAGGGCAAGACTGTCAAAAAAAAAAAAAGAGAGAAAGAGAGAGAAAGAAGGCATCTCTTCCTCTTCCTCCAGATGTTTTTCTTCCATCTGTTAGAAAATTGGCTTAGCATACTTCTTTTTTAGGAGTCACTTTAATGCCTTCACACTGGAAACCAGGATTATAAATGTACGAATCTACTGTGTCTCTGCTATAAATGGTGCCTTCTCAGAAATGTCACCTTTGTGTGAGATGCCACCCACACAGCCAGAGGGGGAGGCCTGGTGGCAACTCCACAACTCTGGCCTCGGGTTGGACAGCAGAGTCGAGTTTTCTTTTCCCAGGAAGACAGAAGAGGCCTGACTCGGAAGGAGGGATGATAGGCCTGTGCTCCCACCTCTGACTGCCTCGTTTTCTTCTTCTACCCAAGCCCTGCTGCCTGCCCCAGCGGTCTGTACCCAAAGACACCTGTAGCCTCTACCGAGAGAACGATCAGATTATGACCAGCTTGGAGCAATGGGCGAAACAGCAGAAGTGAGTATGGGAGGAAAAAGGAAGGCAGGGTCCAAGGCCTGGACTGAGCCGAGGAGCCACACGGGTGCTAAAGATTAGTCACACACACACCTGCACTCCTGGAAAACAGATCCAGTCTCAGTCCACACCCAAGGGACGGGAATAAGATGGAGAGGAGGGCTCAACCCTTCAGGCAGGTCTGGAAAGCCCTGCTGACCTGGAAACAGCAGCGGCAAGGAGGAAGGAGTGCTTTGCTGTGGCTCCGATGTCCTCCTCCTGTCCCGGGATCCAGCTTCACTGCCTGGCCCTCTTGAACTCATTCCCTTGAACTCACCTGGGCTGACAGGGATTTTGCATAGGAGTTGAGTTCGGAGAGTCCACTGAATGCCTAGGTGCTAGGAAGGCCCCAACTCTGGGGACAGGGTGATGCACGGGGGGCCTGGGATGCAGCTGCCGTCTTGCTGAGAACCCAGCGTCCCATTCAGCCCGCTGCACCCTTGCTCACAGGAGGCTGGCAACTGGCCACTCTTTTCTCCTGTGATTTTATTACAGGGTCGCCAATGAGAAACTGGGAAACAAGCTCCGAGAGCAGGTGAAATACATCGCCAAGCTGAGTGGTGAAAAGGAGTAAGTCATCTTACACTACCCCAGCAGCTTCCTGGGAGCTGACTGGAAGGGTCAGCAGGGAGCCAGGGCTGGCTTTAGCCCTTGATAGGGGGATCAGCCCAGGAAAGTACTTCAGAAAGACCTCCAGGTCCCGAATCTGCATCTATGTTACCTTGGGCATATCACTTGACCTCTCAGAGCCTTAGTTCTCTCACCAAAAATCCAAAGGGAGTTTAGTAGTCTTTTTGTTCCTTCCTGCTCTCATGGTTCTCAGAGGTCAAGGGTGCTAAGCAGGGAACAGGCAGTGAAAGGCAGACTGGATTAGTTAGGGCAGGAGCTGAGCTGCTCTAACAGATCCCAAGTGAAGGAACAAACAAGGAACATCTCTTCGTGAAATTATCAGGTGAGCAGGCCAGGTTGGAGGAGCCCTTCTGTTCCACCTGTTCATCTGGGGGCCTCTGGTCTTGCTTCCCCTCATGGTCAAAGCTGGGTCCGTTAAGAGGGAGGTATGCGAGGAGTGTTACCAGTTTGAGAATGGAGGTGAAGGTATGAAGATCTAAAACCGAGATTTTGGAGGTGGCAAAGTAACAACTAACAACAAGCTTTAGGACAGCGCTTCCCATCCTTTTCTCAGGGAACACTTAGAAAACGACAATACCTTACATAACACCATGGATACTGTGCAGCTATCAAAAAGAATGAGATCATGTCTTTGTGGAAACATGGATGGAGCTAGAGGCTATTATCCTTAGCAAACTGACACAGGAATAGAAAACCAAATACCACATGTTCTCACTTGTAAGTGAGAGCTAAATGATGAGAATTTATGAACACAAAGAAGGAAACAACAGACACTGGGGTCTATCTGACGGGGGAGGGTAGAAGGAGGGAGAGGAGCAGAAAAGATAACTATTGGGTACTGGGCTTAATTCCTGGGTGAGGAAATAATCTGTACAACAAACTCCTGTGACATGAGCTTGCTGATGTAACATGTACCCTGAACCTAATAAAAGTGAAAATAAAATAAAAGTGAAAAAGAAAATGACCACAGTTTAGGATCACTTGAGGCCAGGAGTTTGAGACTATCCTGGGTGACAGCAAGGCCCTGCCTCTACAAAAAAAAATTAAGAATTAGCCTAGCCAGGCGTGGTGGTGCACACCTACAGTCCCAGCTAATTGGGAGGCTGGGGCTTGAGGATTACTTGAGCCCAAGAGATTGAGGCTGCAGTGACCTATGTTCACACCACTGCACTCTGGCATGGGTGACAGAATGAGACCCCATCTGTAAAAAAGAAGGATAAAAATAACCACATCTGTTTGGCATACTTGTGACAAAGCTGACCAAGCAGTGGCTGCCCCAGAGCCTTGCCCCTAGGGCTGTGGGCATCTCCAAACACCTGGAATCCATTCATGGCACCCCAGGTGGAAAGCCCTATTTAGGCTTTGGCCTTGGGTACATGGCAGAGTTGAAGAGAAGGCTGAGACCTTTGGAATAAGGAGGCCAAGGAATTGAGAAACCAGGACGTGGATGAACTGTATGGGATATTGAAGGCTTTCGAGATGCTGACAGGAGGGGGCCAGAGAGCCAGGGAAGGAGGGCACTGCTGAGACCCCCTCTCCAGACCCAGGGGCACTGGGAGTGAGGGGCTACTGGGCAGGGGAAGAGGCGTCCTCAAGGTTGGCTAGCTTTGTAGAGAGGAAAAGGGTAGAGCATATGCCCAGAGAAGAGGTTGAGGATGAATTCTCTACTTGATTTCCTCTAGGAAAGACCATGAAACTTTTTACTGGGGTGTAACTAAAAGAAAAGTTGTCAGACTCTGAAGGTAACAGATAACGTCAGTCTTTTTCTTCTGTTGTGCCAAGTCCAGGAAGTTCTTTTTTACAAAGAACTCACTCTTGAGTTTTCCTGTTCTTATTTGAAAGAAAAGCATCTTTTAATGATAATAGTAGCTCAACTAATACATATTTTTGCTGTGTGTGAGGTACTGTCTTAAGTGTTAACACGTATGAGCTCATTTCATCTTCATAAGACCTCCTGCGTTCAGTATAGTCATGATCCCCATTTATGGATGAGGAAAGAGAGGACCTGGGAAACTAAGTAACTTGCCCCTGGTCTCAAAACTAGTAAGTGGCAGAGTCACAATTCCAATGTGGGAAGTCTGGTTTCAGAGCCCACTTTCACCCACTGCCCTCAACATTCGTTTGGAGACACACAACAGTGATAATAAAAGTTGCCGTTTATTGAGGCATGGGGAATGTGCTAAATTATCTTTCCCCTCCTCTGCATGGCAGCCTCCATTTCCTCATCTGTAAAATGGAGATAAGTAACTTGCACAAGTTCTTGACAGAGCTGGGATCTCCTGTGCTCCCGACTCTTCAGCAAAGGGAAGCAGAGAGAATGCGGGCTTTGGCATTGGTGCTGGGTGAGAATGTTTCCAAGGCATGGCCATGAGAACCCGAGGACACATGATCACAGTTGTCCCTAACAGCCTTCTGGTTCTTCAAGTCAAATTTCTATCATTTATCAAACCAGATCCTCATATGAACCCCAGCAGTCAGGCCAGGCCTGACTGTCCCCGTCTGACAGATAAGAAAACAGGCCCAGAACTGGCAGAGTTGGGCAGGAGTACCAGCTCCTGGTCTACTCGGACCCCAGGCCTGGGCTTCTTCCACAGTACACATGTAGGCCTCCATTTCTACAGAGCACGTGTAACAGCCCAGCTCTGAACAGACATGGGCATCTGTGCTGTCTTCCCTGTGACACCTTTATCTGTCCTTTCTAGCAGGGAACCAAGCAGAGCCAGCAGCCCCAACACAACCCATCCTTCCTCTCCTTCCCACAGCCACCTCCACAATGTAATGGTCCACCTGCAGCAAGAAAACAAGAAGCTGAAGAAGGAAATAGAAGATAAGAAGACGAAAGCTGAGAACACAAGGCTATGCACCAAAGCCCTAGGCCCGAGCAAAACAGAGTCCACACAGAGAGGGAAAGTGTGCGGTGCCTTGGGCTGGAAGGGGTTGCCCCAGGACAGGGGTCAAAGAATGGACCTCACCAAGTACATCGGGATGCCCCATTGCCCGGGTACGTCTGCCATTTGTCAATAAAATAAGTGTGTTTTTTTCTTTAAATCACTGGATTGAGAATTCAAGTAGGAAGAAGAAAATAGGCCTTTTGTGACCTCAAGTCATTTTCTTAGCTACTTGGGACCAAAGATTGTTGTTTTCACATCTGTAAAGGGAGGAGGCAAATTAAGACCCCTTCTGATCTAAGAACATCTGAAGCATACCCAAGTGCCTCACATCTCAGACCTGTCCCTTCCCCTGACCCAGACCCGTTTTAGGGAACAGGAAGTAGAGGCATCTTCCTTCTACATCTGGAAACCCCGTAAGAGCACCCCAGCCACCTACCTAGCCTGGGTCCACAGCCACCTTTCCTGCCACCTGGAAACTCCATGTTACCCCAGAGGCAAGAGGTCACCTGCGGCAGTCACCAGGCAGAGCTGCCTGGCCATGCGGCCAGTCCTTGAGGAGTCACCTCAATCACAATTAACGAGGTGATTCCTCAAGGAATCTCCTCAAATCAAAACTCTCATTTCCTCCCTGTTCCCTCAGGTTCCTCGTATTGCTAGAATCCACATCTAGCCATGAGCAGCATTTCCACGCGTGTTTCTTCCGAGGACAGTGAGTTCCCAGCCCTCCCTCTCTCTTGACCTGGATCAGCTCTTACGGGAATATATCACAGTCCCAGCCTATTTTGCAAGACACTAACGTTCGTTGAGTTTTGCCCACTTCCTGCCATGGAGTGAGCTTTAGAAGCATACGTCCATCTCCAGGCCCAAATATTAAATAAAGACATGAGCATGAGCACAGCGGTTGTGGTAAGCTCTTGGTGTCTTGCAGACATTTCTGCCCTGCAATCCCCCAGCAACATGTTCATCCTGTTTTCTCTGGATTTTAACAGATACTGGTCTCTTCCATATACGGGGAAGCCATAATCCCCAATGCAAGCTTCTGGATTCGTTTTTAAACGAACAAAAGTGATAAGTAGCACCTTTTTTATTTTCTTTCCATTAATATCTGAAACTTAAAAAGAAAAAGTCTAAGAACTCCAAAAAGGAAGTAATCCTGAGACCCCAAAGAAAGGAAGAGCAATAAGGGCTGTATTTTTCAAATGGGGGAGCAAGAGCACACCACCTGCCCCCGGCCCCTGGGCTCCACATTCCATTCCTTCTTCTAACAATTGTATTTTCCTCCCCAGCCACCTCAATACAAGTGAAATTCCATTCTGACAAACTCCAAGGACAGCTAATATTTTATTCTGGTAGGATTTTGTTAAACTGAGTACATGTCTAGAATTTATATTTCTAGTCTATAGGAAGTGGAGACAACTCACTACTAGTGTAATATTAATATAAGAGAAAGAAATGAAAGATCTTACATTTCTGAGGGGGGGCAGTAAAAGTGAAGGAAGAAACCCACTGGTTAGCAATGATTCTTCAATATTCTTCCTGGGCCTAATAAAGGCCAAGAAAATTCACTGCTAATAGGAACACTAACAAGTTATATAGGATGCCCCCGATAGAACTTGGGAAGGGCAGTTCCAGAAATGCAGTGTGAGCTAGGAGTGACAGGCATCTCTGGTAGTTTCTGTTACGATAGTTGTTGTCTGTTTAAGCTCTTTGAACTATGTTCCCTCATGTGGTTTAGAATATGGGTTTATTTTCTAGAGAAAACAAAGATTGAAAAATCTAGTACTAATCTAGCCTGTGGCTTACTTTATTCAAACAAAAGTTCAATGCCATTAAAATCCCCAGCCTCATCTACTAAAAAGGGATTTTATCTCTATAATTTACCAAAATATTTCATATATTTTGGCCAAAATTACAATCTCTGGTTTCTTTTAATGTGGTACATCTTTCCCAAGTTATCTTTCACTTCCTGTGGAGTGATTACACCAGAGCAAAGCAGGTAGTCAGTTATGGAGAGCTAATTGGTGGCAGAGCCAGAAAAACATCAACATATTACCCAGCCATCTGACTTTGACAGCCCAGCCAGGCAGAAGACCTAGCTGAGTACAGGGGATGGACTTAGAGAAGTGCAGTTTCTCTAAAGATAGGAGGAAGGACAGGGAAACTGAGTGTTGCTTGCCTATAATTTGTTAAGAAATAACCAAGGAATTGAGTTCCTAAAAAAGTAGTTCGAACAGCTGATAATAAAAAGAAATGGTTACAACAACACTCTTTTATGAATTTTTTTTAGAAAGCACTCAACAAATGAGGATTAGAAGGAAACTACCTCAGCATAATAAAACCACATATGAAAAACCCAGAACAAACATCATACTCAATGATGAAAGACTAAAAGCTTTTCCTCTAAGAGCAGGAATAAGGCAAGAACACCTACTTTGCCACTTCTGTTCAGCATTGTACTGGCAGTTCTAGCCAGAGCAATTAGGCAAGAAAAAGAAATAAAAGGGATTCAAATTGGAAAGGAAGAAGTAAAATTATCTCTATTCACAGATCTTATATGTAAAAAACCGTAAAGACTCTACAGACCACCTCCCCTCCCAAAAAAAGCCTGGTAGAACTAATAATGAATTCAGCAAAGTAACAGGATACAAAGTCAACACACAAAAATGAACTGCAGGTTTATATAACAATTAATAATCTGAAAAGGAAATTATAAAAATAATTTCACTTCATTTATAATAGCATCAAAAATAAACAAATACTTGGGAATTAACCAAGGCAGTAAAAGACTTGTACAATGAAAACTGTAAAACATTACTGAGAGAAATTAAAGAAGACATAAACAGAAACACATCCCATGTGCATGGATTGAAAGACTTAATATTAAGATGTCAATATACATAAGGTGATCTACAGTTTCAATGTAATCTCTGTCAAAATCCCCATTATTATTATTATTTTTTTTTTTTGCAGAAATAGGAAAACTCAACCTAAAACTCACATGGAATCTTAAGGGATCCCAATAGCCAAAACAGTCTCAAAAAAGAAGAACAAAGCTGAAGAACTTACTGATTTCAAAACTTACTACAAACCTGCAGTAATCAAAATAGTGTGGTACTGCCACATAAATCAAAAGACAGACATACAAACCAGTGGAATAGACTAGGAAGAATCCCAGAAATAAACCCTCACATATATGGTCAAATAATTTTGACAAGGATGCTGAGACTATGAAATGGGGAAAGGATAGTTGTTTATTTTGTTTTCCAACAAATGGTGCTGGGAAAACAGAATATTTGCATGCAAAAGAATAAGGCTGTGCCCTTACCTAATACCATATACAAAAATTAACTCAAAATGAATCACAGACCTAAATGTAGCCACTGAAACTATAAAACTCATAGAAGAAAATATAGAACAAACCCTTCATGACATTGGATTTGGCAGTGATTTCCTGGGTATAACACCAAAGGCACAGGCACCAAAAGAAATAATAGACAAATTAGACATCATGAAACTTTAAAAATTTTGTGCATCAAAAGCAATACCAACAGAGTAAAAAGGCAACCCACAGAATAAGAGAAAATATTTCCAAATCATATCTCTGATGCTAATATCCAGAATATATAGAGAACTCCTAAAACTCAAGAAAACAAACGACCCAGTTTGAAAATTGGCGGAGCATATGCCGAAGAATGAAACTGGACCCCTATCTTCCACCATATACAAAAATCAACTCCAGATGGATTAAAGATTTAAATGCAAGACCTCAAACTATAGAAATCGTTGCTGCCTAATCCCAGCACTTTGGGAGGCCGAGGCGGGCAGATCACGAGGTCAGGAGATCAAGACCATCCTGGCTAACATGGTGAAACCCCGTCTCTACTAAAAAAATGAAAAAAAAATAGCCGGGCATGGTGGCGGGTGCCTGTAGTCCCAGCTACTAGGGAGGCTGAGGCAGGAGAATGGCGTGAACCTGGGAGGCGGAGCTTTCATTGAGCCGAGATCGCGCCACTGCACTCCAGCCTGGTGACAGAGCAAGACTCCTACTCAAAAAGAAAAAAAGAAAAAAAGAAAAAGAAATCGTTATCAGGTCAGGTGTGGTGGCTCACACCTGTAATCCCAGCACTTTGGGAGGCCGAGGCAGGCGGATCACGAGGTCAACAGATCGAGACCATCCTGGCCAACATAGTGAAACCCTGTCTCTACTAAAAATACAAAAGTTAGCTGGGCATGGTGGCGCTCATCTGTAGTCCCAGCTACTTGGGAGGCTGAGGCAGGAGAATCGCTTAAACTCAGGAGGCAGAGGTTGCAGCGAGCCGAGATCAAGCCACTGCACTCCAGCCTGGCAACAGACCAAGACTCCATCTCAAAAAAAAAAGAAATCGTTCTCGACATCCGCCTTGGCCAAGAATTTTTGGCTAAGTCAGCAAAAACAATTGCAACAAAAACAAAAATTGGTAGGAGGGACGTAATAAACTAAAGAGCTTCTACACAGCAGAAGAAACTATCAGCAGAATAAACAACCTACAGAGTGGGAGAAAATAGTCACAAACTACACAGCTGACAAAGGCCTAATATCTAGAATCTATAAGGAACTTAAACAAATCAAGCAAAAAACAAATAACCCCATTAAAAATGGGCAAAGGACATGAACAGACACTTCTCAAAAGAAGACATACAACCAGCCAACGAAAATATGAGAAAATGCTCATCATCACTAATCATCAGAGAAATGCAAATCAAAACCACAATGAAATACTATTTCACACCAGTCAGAATGGCTATTACTAAAATGTCAAAAAATAACAGATGCTGGCAAGGCTGGTGAGAAAAGGCAATGCTTATATACTGCTGGTGAGAATGTAAATTAGTTCAGCCACTGTGAAAAAAGGTTTCAAGGTTTCTCAAATAACTTAAAACCGACCTACCATTTGACCCAGCAATCCCATGAGTAGGTGTATACCCAAAGGAAAATAAATCATTCTACCAAAAAGACACATGCACTCACATGTTCATTGCTGCACTATTCACAATAGCAAACACATGGAATCAACCTAGGTGCCCAGCAGTGGTGGACTGGATAAAGGAAATGTGGTACATACACACCATGGGGTACTACGCAGCCATGGAAAAGAATGAAATCATGTCCCTTGCAACAACATGGATGCAGCTGGAGGCCATAATCCTAAGCTAATTCATGCAGGAACAGAAAATCAAATACCACCTCTTCTCACTTATAAGTGGGAGCTAAACATTGAGCACACAGGGACATAAATATAGAAACAATAAACACTGTGGACTACTTGGTTTGGGGGAGTAGAGAGAGGGAAATGGGTTGAAAAAATACCTGTTGGGAACTATGCTCACTACCTGAGTGATGGGATCCATACCCGAAACCTCCACATCACACAATATACCCATATAACGAACCTGCACATGTACCCTCTGTATCTAAAATAAAAGTTGAAATTTAAAATTTAAAAAAAAGTTACCAATGCAAAAAAAAAAAAATGGGAAGAGGACTTGAGACATTTCTCCAAAGAAGATAAACAAATGGCCAATAATAAGCACATGAAAAGATGCTCAATACCACTAATTATTAGGGAAATGCAAATCAAAACTGCAGTGAGATAGCAGCCATTAGGATGGCTACACTAAAAAAATACAGAAAATAGCAAGTGTCGGCCAGACTCAGGAGTCCACTATGGGGCCATGGTGCTAGTTAGAGACCATGCTGTTGTCATAGGTATGCTTTTGTACCTCTAAAAAAACAATCAGTTGCCATCTGAAGAAAAGACAGAATCAGAATATTAAAGCTGGAAGGAACTTTAAGGAAGATCTGAATGGAGAGGGTCAGTAATTTTAAAAACTACTGGAAACACAAGAAAAGACAGAGCCTCGAGCAGAAGCTCCAGTACCGCGGCAGATTCAAGGGGAGCTGCTGCGGGCAGGGGACCCCTCCATTCCTCTTGTAGCGCCCACATGTACCAAGTATCCTTCACCAGGTGTCCCTTGCTTTTTTTTTTTTTTTTTTTTTTTTTTGAGACGGAGTCTCGCTTTGTCGCCCAGGCTGGAGTGCAGTGGCCGGATCTCAGCTCACTGCAAGCTCCGCCTCCCGGGTTCACGCCATTCTCCGGCCTCAGCCTCCCGAGTAGCTGGGACTACAGGCGCCCGCCACCTCGCCCGGCTAGTTTTTTGTATTTCTTAATAGAGACGGGGTTTCACCCTGTTAGCCAGGATGGTCTCGATCTCCTGACCTCGTGATCCGCCCGTCTCGGCCTCCCAAAGTGCTGGGATTACAGGCTTGAGCCACCGCGCCCGGCCTGTTCCTTGCTTTTAAATAAGAAGGTTGAGTTGGACCCAATGTTTTAATAGCCTCTCTGACCTTTTTATCTAAGGGACTTAGTGAGTTTGTGACCAAGGTCACAGCTTATTAATAACTGTTAACTGGAACATCAATGTTTTTCCTACTCCATTGCCTGAGTCTGTAAATAGGTCACACATCAGCCAACTTCTCCTAGTCCTCCAACCTAGGGCCTAGATTAGAAGGCTTCCTAGGCAAAGTGCTGGCAGCCCTCTTTTCACTACGGAGCCCTGAAAAGCCCATTTCCACCTGCATTCCCCCAAGGGGGCTAGAGGTAAGAAGAATGGAGGCAGAAGTGGTAGCTGGTGCTGGCTGGCAAAGCTAGGCCTCTGAGCTCACCCACAAAATTGACTTACATTTTAACATTTATTGAGTTATAACATGGAAATGCAAATCCCAGGAACAGAGGGAGAAAGGGGTCAGAACAGCACGGCAGGCCACGCACCACAGGACTCACGCCGGCACTGGCCTGGTATCAAGGTGCTTCTGAGCCCCAATCCTGTCTGTGACTCAACCCCAACACAGAACCTGCCAACCAGCACACCTGGCAGAAGCCCGGCCCAGAGGAATCACAGCATACAGACCATGGTTAGTGCAAAGGGCCAAACCCCCAAAAAGCCACCTCAGACTTAAGAGACTGCATAAAAAGAGAAAAGACTAGTGATTCTGGTGTAAGGGTCACCTTTTACATGAAAATGAATAAGCTACATTTTGCACTGTTTTTCAGTCAATGGACAACCCTTACCCTCTGCCATCCAGAGCAATCACATGGACCTCTTTCAAGCAGCCAAACCACGCCGGGGAAGGCTGGGGCAGACTCCTGCGCATCTCCCTCCCACGACCTGGCCATCAAGGCGGACCTGCCATTGCCCCCCAGTCTCAGGAGCAGCTGGGCACCCTCAGAGCTCGGCCTGCCTTGTGCATTAATAAGGGTGGATCCAGGACGACCCATGCAAGGGAAGTCAGGGCAGGCTTCTGCCCCCCTCCCCCACCTTTACTACATGATTTAAGGGGGTGAAGGAAAAAGTCAGACATGCAGTCATGTTTTACAAATAATAAATTTATTTCCAAATCCTGAATTATAACCAAATTACAATTCCCTTTAGGTCTTTTTTGCTGCTTTACACAAGGATTAAAAAAGACACAGCCACAACCAAGTCACACATACGCCAAGCGTCCTGGGTCAGTTTATTTGGATGCAATGGGTCCAGCCACCTCCCGGCAGCATCTCGGATGCTCTGCAGCCCGGCTCCTGCCATACCACACTCCTGCATGGAAGAACTCCACCTCCTCTGCCAGAGTCTAGTCCAGCAGGAACTGCCCTAGGGGGCCGTGATGTGCACAGATGAAAGTCCTCAGATGAAAGGGCTTTGTCCACAGCCTCAGGGCTCCCGCCAGAGGGCTCAGGACCCAATACCTGCTGCCATCCTCTCTGGGGACAGCCTCAGCTCACAGACCAAAGCGGGCTGGCGTGCGGCGAGGGGTCATAGGCTCCCCTTGCTCTTTCCGGCCTGGAGTGTAGATCTTCGTAGACCTGGAGACACAGCAGGAGGGATCAGGAAACACCGTGCCCTGACCCCCAGCAGGGAGGGCAGGAGGATGCAGAGCCCCAGGACTTACTGTTCCTAACCCGTGGTGGGAAGCTCTGGGGCCGAGGGATCTCCTCCCGGGCACATTCCCACTCCCCTGCCGCCCCCATGTTCGACTGGTGATGTAATCAAGGAAGCTCACTCATTCCGAAATGCTTTAGATCAGATTTTAACAACTCCTCCCACAGCCCCTAGGGGAGCTACAAAGGCAGCTTCCCTCCACCTCACTGCCACCACTCCAACTGCACAGCAGCCTGCCTTTGTCCCCAATGCCTGGGAGGCAACTCTAAACCCTTGGAATTTCCCAAGTGACTGGAGTGTCTGCTATTCATGGGGCCCCTCAGCCCTCTTCTGAGAGATTATGCTAATGAGGTGACTCTTGGTGAGCCCCTTGAGTTTATCCAACAAGATGACTCAAGGCGGGCTGGCCTCTCGGCATGGGGTAGCACGGGTGCTCTGAGCCACGTGCTATCAGCCTCGTGACAATGATTCAGTCATTCGTGCCTAAGTACCGGAACCGAACCCCGATGATAAGAACTCCGGACACTGAAGTTCAGGTGAGCTTCCTGGCTGGCGATAACCTGTCATACTGTCATGCATCAGTGTGCCATGTGGGGACATGTTCCTGAGGACAAACGAGGCTTCACATTTGAGACCCTCCCAGACCTTGCTCTATACATCTCTCCCTTTGGCTGCTTTAATTTGTACCTTTTTGGTATAATAAATCTATAATGGTAAGTACAGCACTCTCCGGAGTTCTGGAAGTCATTCTAGCAAATACTGAACCTGCAGGGGTCCACAGGGATCCCCAGATTTGTCGAGGGTTGGCTGGAAGTGAGGATGGTGTCCACACCTGCAGCTGGTATCTGAAGTGAGGGTGGTCTCACGGAGGACTGTGCCTGCGACCTGTCAAGTCTGGCCTAACTCCGGGGACCAGCACAGACACAGAAGCCCAAGGCGCACTTCTCCCCACTGCACTGTGGTTTCCAACCCTCTTGCTTGTGAGTAAAGCTGTGAGACCCACTCTGCTACTCCAGGCCACCTCAGGCCCTGAATCCCTGCCGATGACTGGGAGTTGCAGGCGTACAGTCGCCACTTTAAAACTGTTGGGAACTCCTCCCACCTGTCCATGTGACCACCCAATGCACAAGCAACTTCTGTCACCAGTTCGCCTTCACACATGTACCTTCCCATAAATCCTGACCCTGCATCAGGGCCTGGTCTCTGGCAGCCTCCTGGGATGGGTGCCATCCCAGCCAGAGTCCCAAGGCTGGAGCTCACCTGACACTGCCCAGGGGGCTGCGCTTCTCCTGCTCCTGCCGCCGTGCTCGCAGCTGTTCCTCGGCCAGCGCCATCTCCTCCTCCATGGCAGAGGCTTCCTCTTTGGCCCGACGACGGTTCTCCTATTGAAGAGGGACAGACCTGGCTGAGCCTACTGGGGACCACTAAGGAAGGAGGCTTCGTCAGCACCCAAATCTCTGCAACAAACCAGGCGCTGCATCCACCAGCCCAGCGCTCCACATGGCTGCCTGCCCCAGTACCAAAGCTACCTTCTCTTCTACAGCTGAGGCCTGCTTTTTTCATTGACTCAAGATTGACTCAAAACACGGAACAATCAGTCCTAACTCAGTCATCCCTCAGTCCAGGAAGTACTTACATTTCCTTCTTTTTTGAAAAATCAAGTTCACAACTATGCCAGGAAGTACAGAAAAACAGGGAAGATGTTACCTGCTGGCTGGAACTGACAGGCATAAGATGCAGGAGAGCCTGGTGTCGGGAGAATGATGCTACGAAAGGGGTAAGCCGAAGCCCAGCACCATTTTGCAACCCTAAATATGGATCTAGGTGATGGCTATCGACAGACACTAAAACCTCAAGGAGATGGAGGAGCAGTGGAAACCTATCAGGGAAGGGGCAGGCTGCCACCACTGTGGCCCCTCATCCATCCTCCCAACAGCAAAGGTGGGGCCACCAGACCTCACACACCTCCTGAAGGCATCCAAGAGGAGGTTCAGAGCGCCACAGGCAGGCATCCCTGCCACACACAGCTGAGCCAGGATGTAATAGAGTGACTGGACTCATCACCAGCTTACAGCAAGTGCACGAAACACAGGCACAGGTTGACACCACTGTGAGCAAGCGATGAGGCAAATATATCATACGGACTATCTGACAGGACAAACGACCTGGCGGCTCCAATACATCAATGTCATGGAAAAAGCGTGGGGTGGAGCCTGTTCTAGAATGAAACAGTTAACACACATAAGCAGTTGCAATGTCTGGATCCTAATTCAAGCCAATCGATCATAAGAAGTTATCTTTGAGACAAATGGAGAAATCCAAATGCAGACTGAAGACTTAGGTGACATTCAGTATTCATTTCTTTATGAGTGATAATGGCGCAGATGCTATATTTAAAATTTTAAGTCCTTTTAGTCAGAGACACATACTCAAGTATTTATGGATGAATAATATGATATATGAGATAAGCTTTAAAAAAATGGGTGTGTGTGGATGGGGGTAGGAATAGTGAAACTGAACGAATGTTGACAATTATAGAGGCACGGCACTGAATTCATGGTGGCCTGTTGTACTGTTTTTCCCACTTTTATGAATATTTGGACTTTTCAATAATGAGTTTTTTGGTTTTTGGAGTGGGTGGTGGGGAATCACAGACCAGCCTGCTAGATCGCAGCCTTTATGTCTGCAGAGAGAAGTAAGTGGGTTGGATGATCACAATTCTGCAACACCCAGTGGAAGGAACATTGACCCCACAAGCAAACAGCACCCTCGCAGAGCACAGAACCTCACCTGCCGTGACTTGCCCGCCTGTTTCACGCTGTAGAACATGGGGCCCAGCTCCGCCAGCCACTCCCCGTCCACAGCGGTCACGCACTGCATGTACTCCTGTGGGCAGAAGGGCAGGGAGGCAAGGGTCACAGGAGGGCCAATGTCCCTCCCAGAGTGGTTCCATAATTAGGAGCCACATGGGAAGGGGCCAATCCCTGACCCTGCAAGGCTGAAACAAGGAAGGGAAAAACCCCAGATACTGCCATCCAAACTCCTCCACACCTGAGAAAATGCCCCCTAGTGTCTAAGAGAAAATGCCCAACCTCTCTGAAAATCCTACTGATGACACCAAGAGGAGTTGCTCATCCCAAGCAGCAAGTGGGGAATGATCCTGCCCGCACAGCTGAGGTCACTGCAGTCTAGAGGTCAACCCTGTGCAGAGCCTCCCCAAGTCCCCAAATGAAAACTAAGCTCACACACCCTGCAAAGCAACGCATGTGGCCTTAAGGTTCCCAGGCTAAAAGCTCATGCCAGAAGGCAGTGAAGGGTTTCAAAGCCTGGCCAGACAGGGGCCCTGCGTTATGCAAGTGCCTCTGAAAAGACTCACCTTGGTGGTCATGACCAACTCGTGATACACTATGTAATCCGGGGTGTAGCCCATTCCAAAAAGGGAGCTGGTGGGGTGCAAGTGGCAGGGCATCCCTGTGCGGATGTTCACGTACTCCCCGATTCCCTAGGGAGGAGACACAACAGGTAGCCATGTCAGGAAAACACCACCCATTTGGGCAGCTACCCCATCCCTTAACACTGTCTTGACACGGCCTCTGGGGGAAGCCCAGCTCTGCAGAACCGCACCAGGAGAAAGGATGACTTTGCCCTCATACAGGTATCAGGCCAGGAGGGGCCCACTGGGCTCCTGGGCTCACCTTGAGCTTGGCTGCTTGGTGGAAATAGGCAGCACAGATGCACTTCCTGACGATGTCCCAGTCAGTGCCACACGAAGCCAGGCTCATCCGCTGCTGCACCATGATGTCTTTGAGTTGAGCTCGCACCTCCCGGACCTAGGGCAGGACACCGAGATGGCAGGAGGGACCTCCTTCCCTCATCCCAATATCCTGCTCATCCACCACCCCTACCTTCCGCATGGCCTTAGCATGGATGAAATGATCGTTACACCAGATGGTGGAGTAATTATTGTTCTTCCACTGCAGGTAGACATTCAGGTAGGTCAAATGATCACTCTCAGGGACAGCGAACTTCTCCCGGATTTGATCACTCTCCTCCTCTCGACCCTAGGAAGGGAAAAAGAACCTTCACTCTAAGTACAGGGGGGTCCAGGCCCACTGAGCACATCCCAGAGGTTCTAACACTACCAACTACCCACACATAGAACTTCAAACATGTCAACAGGTTGCCCTGACAATTTGAGAAAAACAATTTTTAAAAAGGTCTATTCTAAAACATGAGGGCGCAAGAGCAACCATACCAGAAGATAAAAAATGCTCTTGCAAATTTCCAAAGCATTTCCTGAGAACCACTGGCCCAGCCCTTCCTTTCCCCTACCCCAACCTGCTTAACCGAGAACAGCAAAATCATTCTTCAGAAACTTTGATTCCGCCCTCTGTTCCATTTCAGTTATACGGAGAGAAGCCATTCCCCTTTCCGACACTTGCTCGAGCCCTCTGGGGAGAGAGGAGAGCCAGCCGCTGCCCCACCTTGGGCCTGTAGAAGATGGCCGGGACGGAGAGCATGGAGACGATGAGCAAGATCTCGGAACTGCAGCCCATGTCACAGGACACGATGAGCATCTTGGACAGGGCAGGGTCCAGCGGGAACTCCACCATCAGCCGCCCGGTAGAGGTCAGACCACCTAGGAGAGATGAGCAAACCCAGATATTTGATGGGACAGTAGAGAGAAGAGGGAAGTCAAGCGCCAGCACCCATGAGGCTCCCGGGGCCACTTCACCTGTGTTGTCCAGGGCCCCGAGGATCCAGAGCTGATACATGGAGTTGAGCATGTTGTCCTCCGGGGGCGGGTCCATGAAGTGGAACTGCAGCAGGTCCTGCACCCCAAGGGACTTGAGCAGCAGCACCACGTTGGCCAGGTTGGTCCTCTGGATCTCGGGCACTGTGGTGGTCAGGAGCTCATTCTTGTAGGCGCTCTGGGTGTAGAGCCTGCCGGGGAGAAGACCCCATCTTCTCACCACAAGGAAACCCCACGGCAAGCCAGTACAGATGGAATCCCACAGGGAGGGAGGACATTCTCATTTCTTCTCCCCACCCCCTACCTCAGTGAATCACTGACTTCCACCCATTCAAAACTCCAGCCTGCCAATTCAGCCCTTCTGGGGCCTCTTACCTGTTTCATTTCTCCTTTTTTTTCAGACGAAGTCTGGCTCTATCGCCCAACCTCTGCCTCCCAGGTTCAGGCGATTCTCCTGCCTCTGCCTCCCGAGTAGCTGGGACTACAGGCACCCACCACCATGCCCAGTTGATTTTTGTATTTTTAGTAGAGATGGGGTTTCACCATATTGGCCAGGCTGGTCTTGAACTCCTGACCTTGTGATCTGCCCGCCTCGGCCTCCCAAAGTGCTAGGATTACAGGCATGAGCCACCGCGCCCAGCCATCTGTTTCATTTCTGGAACCAATGGACCTGGGACTAGAATCATGGCTGGGTTTTATTTTCTTTATATTTTTCTATAGTCACTAATGCTCTATAGTGAATACATTTTTTTTTTAATTGGAACAAAAAAGGGGCAGAGAGCCAGGCACAGTGGTTCATGCTTCTAATGCCAACACTTTGGGAGGCCAAGACAGGAGAATTGCTTTAAGCCAGAAGTTCACAATACCAGCCTGGGCAATATAGCAAGACCCCATCTCTACAAAATATGAAAAAAATTAGCCAGGTGTGGTGGTGCCTGCCTGCAATCTCAGCCACTTGGGAGGCTGAGGTGGGAGGCTCACTTGAGTGCAAGAGATCAAGGCTGCAGTGAGCCGTGATTGTACCACCACACTTCAGCCTGGGTGACAGAGCAAGACACTGTCTCTAATTGGAAAAAAAAAAAAAAAAGAAAGAAAACGGGGAAAGAGAACAATAGAAATAAAGAACCAACGGCATCATTTGTCCAGACCTACCCTCTGAAGGGAGGCAGGCTGTAATTACCTGCAAGTCTACCTACATCCATGTAAGTTGGCCTCAGACCTCAGAGCTCCCTGGAAAGCCACTCCTTCCTTCCTCAGTAGCATAGGATGAAAAGACTAACAAGCGGCAGCCCTGCCAGCAGCTTCCAGCCTTGGGGACCAACTCTAGGGCCAGCATCCTGCCCGCCCCCGCCCAGGTTCCATGCTCAGCAACCCCGGCGCTGCCCCGGAAAGCAGGCTAGCACAGGGCTCCTACCTGAAACACTGACCTGGGCCCGTCCTGCCGGCTCGCCCTGACCGCTGGTTGGCATTGGCCTGGCTAATGGGATAGATCTGCAGAGCATCCATGCCAATCCTGGGGTTGAAGACCTAGGAGGGGATGGCAAAGAGCTGACAAAGGACAGAGTGAAGGGAAAGTGGAGGTAGGCCTGAGACAAAGGCAAGCCCTGGTTGCTACACATGGCAGAGGAAGAGCTAGGAGCCTCTAGAAATGTTCTCATGAACACCTGAAGAAGTCTTCCCCACAAACACCAGCTCTGTGAGCTCTACTGTTAAATTATCTACCTCATCGAGGTAGACGAGTTAAATGAACCAAGCACAGTGAGTCAATGTGAGCCTCCTACCACCACCACCACTTCCACGCGCTCCCCGCATCCCAGGGCCAGAGCAAGGCCCTGGCTTCCCATCCCGCAGCTCAGTTAGCTTCTGGTGAAGACCCAGGCCCTGCCTCCCATGTCTTCTCTTACCTTTAATTTGCAATAACCAGAATCGATAACAAACATGATGCCATCAACAGTCAGAGACGTCTCGGCAATGTTGGTGGCAACAATGCACTTCCGAACGCCATCTGGAGCCTAGAGCAGGACATACAGGGAGGGAAAAATGAGTCCCTTGAGACAGGAAAGGCTCCACGAGGGGGAAAAGCCCACCTCCTAGCCCACCCCTTGCCAGGACAGTCACATCCCCTCTCGCTTCCTTTAGAGAACTCCAGAAGCCATTCCTGGACATTCCTGCTGTCACACCTTCTGGAAGATTTTGGCCTGGAGGTCAGAAGGCAGCTGAGAGTAGATGGGCAGCACGGCCAGGGCAGGTGCATTCTCCAGTTCCTCCAGATGCTCCACAATTTGGTCTGAGGTCACCTGAGAGCCCAGGGAGAAGCTGTGAGACACTGGAACCCTAACCTTTCATATGCAGGACACACCCACTCATCACAGTCGTGACCAAGGCACGCACCTCAATGTCCTCCTGGCCAGGCATGAAGATAAGGATGTCCCCAGGGGCCCCCGACAGGTGTACCTGCAAGGACTGCTTCACTGCAGCCTCCACGTAATCCTCCTGTGGGGTCTGCAACAGCAGTGGGGACACAGTCAGAGGGAGGTACTAGAAGCGCAGGCCAGGCATCCCTTGGGAGCCCTGTGGCCCAGGCACTGCTCTGGGCTGCAGCCATGGACTTCAAGGCTCACCTCCAAATGGGCCTGACTGCGAGGCCTCCACAAGAAGGCACAGTGCCTCCCTGGGCCCTGTACTTCAGCCCCAAAGAAACAATGAAACGAAACCTCACCCAGAGCAGTCCTTGGTCCCCCTGAGCCCCAGAGCTGCAGGCTGCCCCATTTGCCCCATGGTCCCCAAGAAATCTTCTCCAACCCAGTCCCCTACCCCTCTAGCCGGCTTCTCATCAAAGAGTGCATGGCACGGAAGGGTCAGTTCGTAACATGGTGGCTTCAATACCTTGCTGAAGAGAATGTCAACAGGGAAGGTACGGCCAGGGATGTGGAAGATGGGGACATTCCCAAAAAAGGCAGCAAACTTCTCTGCATCCATCGTGGCTGATGTGACGATGAGCTTCAGGTCTGAGCGCCGAGCCACCACCTGAGAGAAGAGGCGGCTGAGAGGCCTCCATGGTGGGGACCCTTGGCTCCTGCCCCAGTCCCATTAGCACCACCCCCGAGGAAACAGAAGCCAAAGCTGACGAACAGGCCTATTCGATTCTTACCAATCCTGAAGACTGAAGCAATGGAGCCACTGCCCAGAAAACCCCCGAGTCACCCTCAGCAGGGCAAGAACAGCATAAACTACAACCCGAAAGTGAACTCTGCAACCAGAGGCCTCAGGAAACTCTGGCCTGCCGGAGAACCCCTCAGCCCACCTGGAGCACCCCACTAGCTACTGGTGGTGCACTGGTCAACACCCCATGTGCAGAGAGACCAAACCACATAGCCCTCACCTCCCGGAGCAGCCCGAAGAGCACGTCAGTATTGAGGGAGCGCTCGTGGGCCTCGTCCATGATGATGGCGCTGTAGTGATCCAGGTCGGCTTCCCGGAGGGACTCTCGGAGCAGGATCCCGTCAGTCATGTATTTGATCAAGGTGTTCTCTGAAGTGCAGTCTTCAAAGCGGATGGCATAGCCCACCTGGAGGTCAGAGAGATGGCTCAGACGCCCTGGCCACTGGCTCACCACCAGCACACCCCGTACTGGGGTCCGGGTCTTAGCAGATCACACCCTTTGGCACAAATGGGTGGAGGCTACCAGGGAATAACAACATGACTCAGCCCCCACGCCCACTCACCTCCTCACCAAGGTTTCCCCCCATCTCTTCACTGACTCTCTTGGCCACTGACATGGCAGCTACACGCCGGGGCTGGGTACACCCAATCATCCCGTAGTCCGTGTAACCATCTTCATGCAGGTACTGTGTCAGCTGAGTGGTCTTACCACTCCCTGTCTCCCCAACCACGATCACGATGCTGTTGTCTCTACAAGGACAAGGAGGCAAAGGACTTATCAGCCAAAGTGGAAGGCCAACGCCCAGCCTTCGAGAAGCCTCCGCTACCTCCTATCCCCGTGACTAGCTATCCAGGGAGCATGCCAGTTTAGAAGGGAGAATTTCACTGGGAAAACAGCCTCTTACTGGGATACCACCGGAAACGTCTGGAATATAGTGAGGTTTAAACAGGTGAGCTAAAACAAAATGGTGCCATCCCGTTACTTTGTGCAGTGTACCCCAGGCATGAGGTCAGAGGAAAAAATTATTTCCCTTCTCCATTGGGTGCAATGCACAAAAGAAAAAGAGCTCCTGGGTAAACATGGGAGACCAAGGGCACCCCTGATTTGACACTAGATTCTTGGGCCCCGGGTGAAGTTACCTGATAATAGTGAGCAGCTCCTGCTGCACTGCAAAGATGGGCAGGTACTGCCTCTGCTCCAGGATGGACTTCTTCTTTGCAAATTCACTGCTGGCTTCGCTCTTTTTCTTCATGTGATCTGCAAACTTCTGCTCTGTCCTAGGAACACACAGCAGCCTAAAGACCCTGTATGGTGTCCCATGCTGTCCTTCCTGATTGGGTTACTGCCCTTCTTCCTACGCTCAGGAATGAGGACTTCGGCAAGAGTCTGAGACACCAAAGCAGCCAGGGAATCTGAGACAGTTCTCATCGGCCTCAGGACTGAAGCTGCTATGTGAGAATCCATCATCCACAACACACTCAACACCACAGGGTCCAACAGAGCTGAACACGGATCGGAGGAGTTACAGATTACCACGCTCGCAAACCCTCTAACCAAAACAGAGTGAGCAGAAGAGGAGTGGAGATCAATCCCCAGGTCACAAACTTTTAGAAAATACCCTCAGGCAATTTCAGCACAGCACCTAAAGGGCTAAAATAGCCACACAGGCCTTGGGAGGAGGTAAGGGTGCAGAGCACACGACATGGGTCAAACTTCCTCCCTCCTCTTGGCAGGACAGCAGGAAAGCATAGTCTGTACGGCTTTGTTTTCAAACAATTGTGAAAACAGCCCCACTCAACAGTAACCCGCAACCTCTACCGAAAGCTCTCAACGTCTGATGTGTGAACACACCCAAGACGCAGAGCACTGTCACTTTCTCAAAGCTGCCTGGCAAAAAGACACCAGTTCGGTGCTCCAAACTGTCCACAGACTCCTCCCCAACCCCTTCCCCAGAGACTTCCTGTCTGATCTGCCGCCCCATGCTCTGTTGAGCTTCCTATTTCTAATTTCACCCAGTCCCTCCTGGTCACCCAATAACTAATACCTAAGGAATTAAGTTAACTAGAGATGAATAAAAGCTGATCAATAGTATCAACTTCTCATCTGGATATTTCACACAGGAGTAGAGACAATTATTAACTCAGATGACTGCTCAGTAGAACATGATGGCATTCGAAGGATGAGGATCTTGAGGGGCAGATGAGTCCAGCCACCTACCTGCCCAACGCAGGAATCCCAACTCAGCATCTGCTTAGATGCCTCTATGAACAGAGAAGTCACTGGCCAATAAGATAACCCTTTCTATTTTGGAACCTCTTTTAAAAGCAGTTCTTATAGTGAACTGAAATCTAAGGGACTAAAACCCAGCGGCCCACAATGAACTCCTGGGAGGCATTTCAGCAGAGTGGCTCTGATATGGGACGGCCTGGGTCTGATCATGACTCCCTCACTGATGAGCTGGGCGACCTCAGACAAGTTACTTAACCTCCCTGGGCCTCCTTTCTCTCACAACACCAGTACCAGAGGAAGCAGTGGGGCAGCAGGAATCACATCTAGGAAAAGTGGAAGACAGTGAAGAGACCAGGATGGAGGGACCGGAGAGAGTGGAAGATGCAGACAGGCATCCTAAGAGTCTCCCACTCAGGAGCCACAAAGTCAATGAGTTCTGCCGCGACTGCTTGCACGGGACCCCCATCTTTGGAACAAGGCTGCTCCGCTGCTGGCACAGGCTGCCCACCTGTAGTCCACCTTCCCGTCCTCCGTCACAGCTTTATCTGGTTCTTCCTCCTTCTTGACACCCATTATATCTCCCAGTTTGGTCCCAGCCAGTTCCCAGTGTTTGTGCTGAGCCTGAAAAGGAAAAAGGTCAGTCTGTTCCATCCTGCCACATGACTGTGGGCAATGGAAAATCAATCCCAGGGGACAGCAGGCTTCACCCTGCAGGTGGTAAACTCCTCCAGGGCGCTGGTGGCACTAACTACGCATTCCGAGCCTCAAGCCTCCAGCTCTCCCAACACCAGGCCCCGCAGCTGTCATGACTAAGGACTTGATAGAGGGGACTCCTACCTTCTATCTGTGGGCCTAATAAGACTTTTGAAAAGAAGAAAAAAGAAAAAAATACACATAGACTTCCCAGCCCCGGTGACAAGAAACCAACCTTCTTGCGCTCCTTCTGCTCCCTGTGCTTCCGCACTGTTTGGCTGCCTTTCCGAGCAATGATGGCCAGGTCAGAAGTGGCGTCCTTCACTGGAATCACCGGCTCCGGCTGCAGCGGTGGGTAGAAAGAGCAATGCCCATTAAAATCAGCAGGAGTCCTGCCTGTGAAAGGGACTGCCATACTCTCATGGTACAGGGACTATTTTTCCCCTTCTCTTTTTCCTGTCTCCACATCAGGCCTTTTTTTTTTTCATTTTGAGACAGAGTCTCGCTGTCACCCAGGCTGGAGTGCAGTGGTGTGATCTCTGCTCACTGCAGCTTCTGCCTCCCAGGTTCAAGCAATTCTCCGGCCTCAGCCTCCCAAGTAGCTGAAACTACAGGTGCCTGCCACCACGCCCAGCTAATTTTGTACTTTTGAGACGGGTTTCACTATATTGCCCAGGCTGGTCTTGAACTCCTGGTCACCAATGATCCACCCACCTCAGCCTCCCAAAGTGCGAGGATGACAGGCATGAGTCACTGCACCTGGCCCACATCAGGTCTCTCTGAGCTATCTTGTCCCTGGCCACAGAGGAGCCTCACCTGCTTGGTGAAGACAATGCGCCCATCCAGAAAGGGAGGCACCAGATTGTGCACCATCAGATGCACCTTGGCTGCATTGTCCTCTTCAAAATCCTCGTCCACCTCCAGCCGATGGACCACCCCACTGGTGAGCATGCGGTTTGTCTCCCAGCGCTCGTTATCCTGTGAGGACACAATGGGAGCCATACTCAAATTTCCACCCCAAAGGTCGTCCTGAAAGGTTACGAGGTGTCCACATATCAAGTCCTGACAGAAGGCCACTGGTGGCTGCAAAGATGTCACAGGCCTCTACCCACAGCTCCAAAGACAGAAGAGGAACTGATCCCAAATCACCTGCAGGACTTTGTTCTAAGAAGCAGCACCTTTCATCTAAATCAGAACCTCTAGATGGACATATGAATGGTAAGCACCCCTAGCCCACATCAGAGACACAAAGAACACAGACCACAGAGGCAGGTCCCAATGCACCTGCTCCCATCAACAGTACCTTCCCTCAAGGAAGTACTGCAAAAGAGAGAAGTATGAGCCAGGGCTTCCCTTAAGCTACTAAAAGGCTCATCACCCATTTCTCTTCCACCTCCAGAGGATCTGGTCCTCTCGGCAATCAGGGCACAAGCTGTGCTGCCCTCACTTGGGCATAACCTGCTGCTTCCCCACGTGCTCTACCGCCAGCTCTGAATCTGCTCCAACTTCTGCAGGCTGCCTCACCTCATTGATCTGTCTCCGCTGAGCTGAAATGCGCTTCTGCTTCTGTTTATGCAGGTGCTGCTCCCGCCTCCTCACATAGTCCTCAGAGGAGTAGGCCAGTGGGTTGTGGAACTCATCATAGCCCTCGTCCATCATGTACCAATCCCGATCGGCTTGCTGCAGGGCAGGAGGTGAAGCAAGGGAGTGAGGGACAGATCAAGTTTATGCACGAGACATGGCCAACAGAGGAGGGGACGTGTGGTAGGAAGTCACTACTACAGTGGAGCTACCCTTGTGAGGGGTGTTGGAGAGGCCACCCTGCAGCCACGTGCTGTCTGGAGGAGAACCACAGTGGGAGACTACACAGGACTGGAGGGCAGCCCATCACAACAGCACTTCTTAGAGTTACCACATGGTGGCACCAACACATAACAGAAAAGTTAGGTCAGCCTACTGCAGTGAGTGACAGGGTTCACCCTGCCGCCTATGCCTCTGCAAAGAGACTCCAGGGCATCGGGGCTGAACAGGGCTCAGGTGCACCCTCATCAAAGCCCAGTCCTGCTAGAGGGTCACCCATTTACAGACGGCCACCAGCCTTGATCAGCCCCTCAGAGATATAAAGTTTTACCCTCTGGTCATCCTCCCACTGCTGCCGTTCCTCCTCCGTGTCAAATGAAATTCCTTCTTCGCCTTCCTCGCGTCTTCCTGGAGGAGCACAGGGAGCAGGTCAGTCCACGCCCTGGCCTATCCCCAGCGGCCCCGGACAGATCTGCAGGGCCACGCAGCTCCAGAAGGGCAGCCCCTGCTCATCCTCGCTAGGGCGAGCAAGCCTGCTCTTCTGCCTCCTGCCCCCCAGGCCTCACCTCGACCCCTGGACAGACGTGGGGTGGACCCCAAGTGTCTTCTGTCATCGGCCCACTCATTGTATTTGTAGGAGGGCGTTGGCAGAGGCGTGTCATCCGAGTACTTGCCCCTCACAGACCTGGGAACAGCAGCACCAGCATCACAAAACTGTCACTGAGCTAAGCCACGTCCTACTGGCCGCCATCTGCTCTCCCTGCCGAGGCTCCTTACCGCCACCCAGCGAAACTGGGCTGCTCTGCCCGGAACATCACCTGTCTCGATCTCGAGTGGACAGCCGATGGCTCCGCTCAGAATCCCGATAGGAAGGCGTCGGGGAGGGCGATTCCCACTGGGAGCGCCTTGAGGAGCCATAGCCACTGTCCTCTTCCTCCCAGGTAGACCTCGAAGGGGTGGCTGCATCTGGGGCCACAGAAGACACATCCACAGGAAACATCTCACTTAACCATGACATGGCTCTAGAACCAGTTGCCAAAAGTAAATTCCCCAAATTTACTTCTTTTACTATTTCTAAACCTTGCATGTATCTATAATGGGTAAGATCGGTTTTGACAGTTTTTTAAGATATCTCAATTTTTAGTGGTCCAGGATATATTTTTCTTTTTGTTTTTTTTGTTTTTTTGTTTTTTTTGAGAGGAAGTCTCGCTCTGTCACCCACGCTGGAGTACAGTGGTGTGATCTTGGTTCACTGCAACGTCAGCCTCCCGGTTCAAGTGATTCTCCTGCCTGAGCCTCCCAAATAGCTGGGATTATAGGTGCCCGCCACCACCCCAGGCTAATTTTTGTACTTTTACTAGGAACGGAGTTTCACCATGTTGGCCAGGCTGGTCTCGAACTCCTGACCTCAAGTGATCTGCCTGCCTCGGCCTCCCAAAGTGCTGGGATTATAGGTATGAGCCGCTGCACCTGGCCAATGGTCCAGTTTTCATTCTGTGTTTATGACAACATTTTAAGGGACATTTACTTTATCTCTACAAACACACCCCTCTGGGATATAAATAGTTCTTTTTAATAAACCCTTCTACCTCCAACTCCCTATTCTTTCCTGCCATTTGGAAAACTGGCCATTCAGCAAACCAGCCTCTCACCTTACAGGAACCATATCCACCCCAAGTGCAGAGCCGTGCCCACCTGACTCAGAACCAACTATCCCCAGATGTTCATGGTGGAATGGGGAATTCTGACTCAATGCCTCAGCAATCTCCCTGAAGACAAGAGTCACTCACTCTGCCTTTTATACACTGGAATCCTCACAAGCCACCAAAACAGTGAGTCTACCTTTAGGTCGATGTCGTGGGCTCTCAGGCTCATTTCTTCTGCTGCTACGCTCTGACCCTCCATCTCGCTCCGATCTGCTGCTGTGCCTACTTCTATCCCGGTCATCTATGAAGAGTCACACAAAGCTTAAAAACATGCACCCCATCCTAAGGTACACCCATCTTCACCCTAGAGAAAGGACATAGGCTGCCCACTCACTCACAGGTGCAACCTGCACTGCTCGAATGTGATCCGTAGACTCCTGAAACTCACCTATGCCCATTCTCCCAAGGGGGAAAAATAGTTACTGCCTAGAAAGTTTCAAACCCACAGTAACAGTTATTTTCTAGCAAAAATTCAAAAAATAATAGTACAAGTTTACAGTAAATCTTTTTTTTTAATAGTTATAATTCTATCAGCTATAAAACTTAATACTGAGCAAACACAGCATTGGATTTTTTTTGTCTAGCTTTGTTCCATAGCACTGTCCTTTCTCTATCACCAATACTATTAGAAACGCTGGTCTCTTGTACATATTTACCCATTATCTCCTTTATCGTAATAAAACAAAGACCACACACTCAAGGAGAGCACCTATGTTACAGGCAACAGTTCTTTTCTTCAACTACTATTCCCAATCCCAACAGGGTCAAAACCACTCAGGCGGATATCACGCAAACAGGACTCCCTAACTAATGGGTGTTGCAAAGACTCCTGCAACAAGAAAAAGGCTGACACATTTATTCAAATGCTAATGGACAACAGGAAATGTGCTGGACAGTTTACCTCTGTCCCTCTTGCGGTCATAGTCTCGATCCCGCGATTTCTCCTTCTTCCAATCCTTTTCTTCTTTGGATGAGGCATAGACACCATGTTCGCGCCGCTCCCGCTCTCTCTGCCGACTGCGTTCCCAAAACTCTTCACTCACACCACCTGGATGGGATGGAGTTTCTACCCGGGCAGATCGATAATGTCTGAAACAGGGAGAGCAACTGGTAAGGGCCCCTCTATAGGAGAAAAACTCTGCCCTAAAACCTTTGGCTGTCCAAACAAGTGATCTTTCCTTTTCCACTTTCTCTCCCTGGGACAGCAGGCTCATATATGGCAACAACCCAAGGCATTTCTAACCTCTACCATCTAGTCTTTAGTCACCTTTGTTTTTCCCCACAAACTCCTACCTACCTTCAATATTACAGAATCAAAATAAAATCATAAAGCTCTAAATCTCCAACAGGAAAACTGAGAGATAAACATGAGATGTTATTTTCCAGCCTCCATTTGCTTCCCTATGGGCTAACCCCTCCTAAGGCCTTTACCTGTCTTTCCGGATATTTCGGCCAGCCTGGTCACCGCCCTCTTCCTCGGCATCCTTCTGGTCATCCTTGCTCTCTTCCCAGTCCTTGTAGGAAGAGATTTTGGACTTCTTCTTGTCCTCCCCATCATCCTTCTCTTCTCGCTCCCTCCGTTTCAGGGAAGCCAGCAAGTCCAGTCCCAGTAATGAAGGGCGGGGAGCAGGGGCCTTGAAGACATGCTGCTCGCTGGCCGCACTTTTGGTCTTGCAAATAAGACCGCCAACCTGAGAGTCCAGATCAGTGCCTTCCAATCGATGGATGGAGGCATCCTCACTGGTGTCCCCCATCATAGGATCTGGAATTTCTCTGGAAGGAAGGCAAACCATTTGGTACTGGAAAAGGCTCAGCTCTACCATATCCCAGAATAAATGCAGTTATGGTTATATTTAGGTGATTAACCTTTCCCATCTCCCCCTAAGACCAGGACTACTTTTGCTGCCTCTCTCCAAGACCTTTCCATCAAGTCACTGACAATCTCCAAAGATCCTCCTATTCTAACCCCCAGCAAACACCAAAATAGGTACACACACACCCCATATATTCCTCCCCACCCCCCACAAGGATCCAAGAGGCAATAAAAGGCCTCACTAAGGGATACTTTCTAGAGCCTGATGTCATCTGTAACAGGGGTATAGGGAAAATACCACTAAATTTGAGTCAGAAACCTCAATTAGAAACCAGGCTCTTGATACTTTCTACCTGTATGATGGTAAGTAAATAACTTAATCTTTGTTTAACCATAATTTCATATCTATTAAATGGAAATAATTTTTACTTTATCTAATTCATGAAGCTATTGTGAGAATCAAACAAAAAGTGTATGTGAAACCATAAAGAGTAGCTCTTTATGTAACCATAAGAGTTAACATAAATGTAACTGCTACATTATATTATTTGCTATCCTCCTATATACTGTTGGTCCCTCACCCATTCTTTACATGAGTTCTACCTCCTCCTCTCTTTAAACAACAGGTACAGCAGCACGGAGATGGGGCAGAAGGCTACCATCCATGTTCTCCATACTTTAGTGGCTTTTCTTAGCCTAGCTGCGTTTTACAGAAAACAATTTACTCACAGCAGCCAAAATCAGTTTTATAACAATCCAGGTTTACCAAAAATATTTATGAGAAATACTAGGTTAGGAAAAGGTGTTACTGAGAAGTATTTAAGTGGCTACAAGACTTCTGTTCCTACAAGTTGGAACAAGCTTCTCTTTACCTCTCACTACACATCTGCCACTCATGAACATATACCAGTTCTGGGTGCTTGGATAATTCTTCTCATTCCAACAAGTTAGCAAAGCAAAGGAGGTGCCACCAGAATCCAGAATTTTTTACCAAACTCTAATTAAATGCACAGCTCTATAGAGTACTGTCAAACAGACTGGACACATAATATTAATGCAGAAACAAGAGTTACATTTTGAAAATGCCATCAGGCAGAACAGAAAAAAGAAAGCTGCATATTGGTGACATCTGTACGTATGCGAGGAAATCCACACAAGAAAATAAAGATATACAGGCTCTGCTCAATAGTTGTCTAAACTAGGAAATGTACCCTGGACTGCCATTCTACACAGGTGAGAGAACACTGGATGTGTCGTTGACTGCTGTAGCTCAATGTCTAGCAAAATAAGCGTTTGATAAACTTAAAAATGAATTAATTTAAACTTATTAAAGGAGAACAGAAACCCAAACATTTCTGGAGACAGCAAAGGAAGATTCCAGCAACACAGGACAAGGAGGCAGCCAGACAGGACTTAACTAGCTGCTGAGAAGAACAAATAAGAGCTAAAGAGCAAGATTCTTGAGAAGAATTAATGGCAAAGAAACTACAAGGGGTACGAGAAAGCCAGGGAAGAAAGAACCTAGATTCACGCATTCAACAATTATTCACTGAGGGCGTCCCTGAGCCAATTGCTGTTCTCGGAGACAGCAACAGAGAAGAGAACAAGACAAAAATCCCCGCCCACCTGAAGCTGACATTCTAGTAGAAGAGATCGCCCACCAGATTGCCTGGTATAAACAACACTGTGAGAGAGCAGAGGAAGACACAAGGAGTCCTACTCGGGCTCGGAGACAGTCTGGGGCGGGTTACAGCGGAGGCCTAGGAGAGGGAGCAAGGCCACTCCAGGCAGCATTCCTGGATCTCGGCGAGGCCGCTCCAGGCAGCAGGATTTGACCAGAGCAAGGAGGAAGGCCAAGGCGGGCAGGACGGGTGCAGCATCCCTGAGGTGAGTAAGGCAAGTTGGGTGACAGGGACGACAGAGGAACTCCCCAAACTGGGGCCCGGACCTAGGCAGGGAACCAATATCCGCCGCCTGGAGCCGCCATGATTATAGAAGAGCAGGCCAGGAAGGAAGAAGGGACTCTCACCTCACCAAGCGCGACTCTTGGGACCCTTCTGTCCCGGATTCTGGGGCGCCGGCCCTGCCACCCCTCGCTTAGACAGGCTCAAGGAGCCAAAATCCACACCTTGAAAGCGGCCATTATTGTCCCTTAATACCTTGCGCGGTCCCCTCTATCCGCCCAAAGCTACCATAGAGAGCAGTCTGGAACACGCCGATTCCTGGATCCAAGTGTGGAACGGAACGCCAACAGGCGCTCAAGGCCTCCTCTGGGGCTCTGATCAGAGACACTTCCGAGTCTCCTTGTGACCAATCACAATCTAAAAGACGACATCCCGCCTCTAGTCTGGGGGCAGGAAAAGGAGGGGAAAAAAGGTCGACCATCTTTAACACTGGCGGAGGTGACGCCTAGCTTCCGGTCAGAGCCGAGTAAGGTGGGCGGTGACTAGAAGCTCTTCTGTTTATTGGGCTGTTGAGCTGGGGCCGACAGACGACCGGGAGTTTCTTTTCTGTGCTTGTGCGTTTTCTATTCGGCTTCCTTCCCGTTAGCGGGGCCACAAGGGTTGCTAGGCAACAGGTCCTGGGTGACTTGGCCTTAGGGTTCTGCCCGGCTTGGGGCTGATGAAAGGAGCCGTCCGCGCCCGGGCTCTTCCGAGAAGGGGTTGCCGACAGTCACAAAGTGGAAGGGAGGGAGGCGGCGTGGACGAGTAAGGTAAGTGCTACGGTCCCTAGCGCGTGTGGGCCAGGAGCAGCGTAACACAGGTGACTTTAAATACACACATCGGATATTTTGGAAAATGAGAGATGCGCGCCCCGCTGTAAATAAAAATCACCCGTGCCTTCATACGCAGAGGTGACCAATGATGGTGTTTGGGGATATTTATTTCCAGTTGTTTTTGTGGAATACACTGTAATAATGTTTTGTACAAAAGTGAGTTCAAAGTTTTTTTCTTTTTTTGGTGTTTCTGCAGTTGTGGCGCGCGGCTCAGATTCCAGCTACTCGGGAGGCTGAGGCGAGAGGATTGCTTGAGCCTGGGAAGTTGAGACCAACTTGGGCAACATAGCGAGACACCTTCTCAGGAAAAGAGAGGGAGAGAGGAAAGCAGTGGAGTTATTGGTCAAAGAGTATGTTCCCTTTCTTTCCAGAAAGATTTTGTGCCTGCATTCCTGTAGGGACTCCCTGTGTCTGCCCCTACATTCATACTCTTGCCATTATTGTGTGCCACTGTCTTGTTTAATTTTCGCCAATTCAGTGACTTTGTAAACATATCTTTTAATTTACTAGTAAAGCTTAACTTTTCAAATGTATTTACTGTCCATTTGTACCTCTTCTTTTGGACTAGAAAGTTGGTGGCCTGTATTCTAGTCCTTGTCGTTGTAACAGGAAGTGCAACTGTAAGCAAGCTAGTTTGTAAAATGACGGAGTTGGATTAAGCCCCTTGTACCTCAGCATTTTATTATTTGTTTATGGAATTGTAGTTTTCACACACACTCTTAACTGATCTGTTTGCCATGTAATGAGGTGCACCTAGAATCTTTAAGCCAGGTTTTGTAATAATATAATGTACACAATAAACGACTGTTTAAAATGTGTAACAACACATGCAAGAAATAATATGCTGCCATGACAAAGAATATGGATGTTTTCTATATAGAGGTATGGGGCAATTTTCATAGGTTAGGTTTGAAATAATGAAAAGTGCAGAAGAGTAGATAAAGTGTGTGCGCTGAACATCTGCCATTGGTCCCTCCACAGCCATTCTTCATCCTCCTCTAGACTGCTCTGGGATGGGGAGGTTTGCCTGCCTCAACAGGCCCCTGCCCTCTGGTTCCAGTTGAAGTCAGCCAGTGGTTTCACGAGCAGAGGTCGGAGGGAGGGAGGAGAGTGGCCGCAACACTTAACAGCAGGCCACCCTCCTATACACTGTCCTCTCCACTCACCTCTTTTTGCCACACAATTCTTATAACTGCTTCCTCCCATGGCTCCTTCCTCCCATGGCCTAAGGATGGGTATAGCATCCCGGTGTTACTAGCCCCAAAGTAGTACACTTTACCCTGTTGTTTTTCTACAACTGCCTTAATTAAACTGCTTTCAAATTACCAAAGTTCAGAGTGTCATCGCTTTCTTGCTGAAACATTGATAGACTAGGCTATCTTTGGGGGGGAGAGAGAGGGAGAGAAAAAATGTAGGAACACATATTTGTATTTTTTTGTGAATGCATAACAAAACTCTGAAAAATACATGAGAAACTAATGAAAGCACTTATCTGGCCCGGGGGAGGGAGCAATGAAAACAGGGCACAAGGAGCAGGGACAAGGAGAGGGAAACTCCACAATATTACCTTTCTATGATGTTTCTTTTATACCATGTGAATGCATTAGCTACTCTGTGGATTAGTTTTTTTTAATGAGGGCTCACACACTTAATCTAAACTATCTTTAAACTTTGCACCTTTATTTCAGGAGTGACAGGATTCACATTTGGGTTATCTCAGGATGAGCTTCCTGCTGCCCAAGCTGACTAGCAAAAAGGAAGTAGACCAGGCGATAAAAAGTACTGCTGAGAAGGTGTTGGTGCTCAGGTTTGGAAGAGATGAAGATCCTGTCTGTCTGCAGCTAGATGATATTGTAAGTGACTGTCTAAGTGGTTTTTATTAATAATCTATATTCTTACTTCAGCATCTGAATAGTACATGAGAGGGAGTAGTCAGGGTTGGGTATATGGCTGCTCATTTAGTTCACTAAGAGCTGATTGTGTGCCTGTTCTGAGCCAAACCCCCAAATCTGTGTGTGCTGAATCTGTCTTGGATGTCCTTACCCACTAGAAGCTGTCAATGCTGTTTCACCAACAAGGCAATGGAAGAGCAAAAAACTATTAACAAGCATCTGTGAACACTATCTTTTCAGTGCTTACAATAGTAAGATAATAGTAGCCCCATTTGCCAGTGGGAGAGAAAATGCCAGAGAGGTCAAGTAACTTCCCACAGGCACAGATCCACTATATTGCAGAGCTGAGATTTGAACTCAGTTTTCTGTAGCTGCAAATAATCTTGTCTCGTGTGCTGCCTCCAGTATGTGCCTGATGCAGAGAGACCTAACCCAAAACTAAGACCTCTTAACACCATTTCTACTGCTGCCATCCTGTGTAAGAGCTGAGCGTACAAATCCACATTTCCGTGGTTACAATGAGGGTGTGATGTGTTAGCCCTGGGGAAAAAAGGACCAGAGGATTCTACCCTCAGCCGTAGGGAGGAGGAAATACCACAGAAGTCGGTAATGTAGACACTGAAGCCACACTGCCAAAGTTCAATCCCTGCCCTACTCCTTAGGAGCTGTATGACCTGGGGCAAATTACCTCCCTGTGCCTCAGTTTCCCTATCTATAAATTGAGGACTCTAGTAGCATATACCTTTTAAGAATGTTGTAAGGATTAAATGGGTTAACAAATGTTAAGCACTTAGGACAGTTACCACATAGTAATGTCATATAAGTGTCTGTTACTAATAATTGTGATTTTCATTTCTGGGAGGATTGGGAGGAAGGAGACATTAGGGAATTTCAGTATCCATATTACATATTTCTAAGTTGTGTTGTTTTAAATGAGCATGGGTTACTTTTATAAAAACATTCAAAGAAGGAAATTAAAGGAAGAAATAGATTCACAGTTTTCCCCAAGGATTTCTACGCTTAGTTCTTACACAGGATGGCAGCAGTAGAAATGGCCAGAAGAGGTCTTAGTTCTGGGTTAGGTCTCTTTCTGCAATGAATAAACAAGAATACTCCCATGCTGTCACCCTCCTAACCTCATGCAGTTTCCCAAGGTTCCTTCCTCACCCCGTCTGCAGGGAATGAGACTCTGGAGGATGGGGTTACCTTGTGTCTAATGTGGGAGCCACAAGGGCTGCATTGTTGGCCCAGGAGTTTTTTTCAAACAAAATACTCTGTTGTAGTAACAAGTTTCACAGAAGAAACATTAGCTGCCTCTCATATTGTAACTTTCGTCTCTCTCATTTGCAGCTTTCTAAGACCTATTCTGACTTAAGTAAAATGGCTGCTATATACCTGGTAGATGTAGACCAAACTCCAGTTTATACACAGTATTTTGACATCAGTTATATTCCGTCTACTGTCTTTTTCTTCAATGGGCAGCATATGAAAGTGGATTATGGGTAAGTGCAGTTGATCTGAAGTTATTGCAACCTTGTAAGTTTCCTTTGGTAAGCAGTTTCAGTGGCTTGCCTATTTGCATGTGATGTTGACTCTGTGAGTCTTGTATCAGCACTGTTTCCTCAACTGATGCACTCTCTAATTTTTTATGCAAAGCCTTGCTACAAAATGACAGTGTTTCAGGTATGATTGTCAAATTTTATTTATTTTTTTAATTAAAAATATGGTGCATACACATGGTTTGTCAAATTTTAATTTCCAACTTAAGTATGAAGAAATAGTACAGTTTGCGAAGCATTACCATCCATAAGTCTATAAAATATAAAATAGCTATGTTAACTAAATCAAGAACTCTTAAAATTTTCCCAGAAATTTCATTTGAAACAAAATACGTAATTGTTCTTAAACTTTTGGACTGGTTGGCCGGGCGCGGTGGCTCAAGCCTGTAATCCCAGCACTTTGGGAGGCCGAGACGGATGGATCACGAGGTCAGGAGATCGAGACCATCCTGGCGAACACGGTGAAACCCCATCTCTACTAAAAAATACAAAAAACTAGCCGGGTGAGGTGGCGGGCGCCTGTAGTCCCAGCTACTCGGGAGGCTGAGGCAGGAGAATGGTGTGAACCCGGGAGGCGGAGCTTGCAGTGAGCTGAGATCCGGCCACTGCACTCCAGCCTGGGCAACAGAGCAAGACTCCATCTCAAAAAAAAAAAAAAAAACACTTTTGGACTGGTGAGTGGCATTTATAAAAGAAGCATTCCTTCCAGCAAACTAAGATGTGCTTCTCTCTTGCAAAGTTTCCTGCTTTTCGCCATTCAGAGAATTTTAAGTCATTCTTCAGCAAAGCCTGTCAAGAATAAGTAACATGAAGTCTTATTTAATGCCTTCCACTCCATCCAGTTACCATCTCAATACTTAATATTGATGATTGGATGCATCCATGATTCTGACCATTTCTACTGTGGTTGAGGTGTCCACTTATCTAGATCTGTGTACCCTTTTTGTCTTTATTTGAAACTGTGTGGAATATCTGTTTTAAAGTGCTTTAGGCTGGGCACAGTGGTTCACGCCTGTAATCCCAGCACTTTGGGAGGCTGAGGCAGGCGGATCATTTGAGGTCAGGAGTTCAAAACCAACCTGGCCAACATGGTGAAACCCCATCTCTACTAAAAATACAAAAATTAGCCGGGTGTGGCCAAGCGTGATTGGGCACGGTGGCTTACACGTGTAATCCCAGTACTTTGGGAGACCGAGGCAGGCGGATCACGAGGTCAGGAGATCGAGACCATCCTGGCTAACACAGTGAAACCCTGTCTCTACTAAATATACAAAAAATTTAGCTGGGTGTGGTGGCAGGTGCCTGTAGTTCCAGCTACTCTGGAGATTGAGGCAGGAGAATGGCGTGAACCCAGGAGGTGGAGCTTGCAGTGAGCCAAGATTGCACCACTGCACTGCAGCCTGGGCAACAGAGTGAGACTCCGTCTCAAAAGAAGAAAAAAAGTTAGCCAGGCATGATAGTGGGCGCCTGTAATCCCACCTACTCAGGAGGCTGAGGCAGGAGATTCTCTTGAGCCTGGGAGGTGGAAATTGCAGTGAGCAGAGATCACACCACTACACTCCAGCCTGGTGACAGCAAGACTCCATCTCAAAACAACAACAATAACAACAACAAAAAACACAAAATATTTTAAAGCTGTTTATTCTACTGGAACACAGTTGATGTAAGTATTAACTTGGGACAACATTTTATGGGGGCCAGTTCAACATTATGTATCAAATACTTTAAAGTGTTTACACTTTTTAACCCAGTAATTACACTTCCAGGACTTTAATATGATGTTGTAGATGCAGATTTAACAACTGAAAGAAATACATGTTAGCTAGAAAAAAACATATTACTGAATAATTTGTATGACATAATTTCCAGTGTTGGGAAAAAAGTATGTATCTGCATACACACACACACACACACACACACAATTGGAAGGATATACACTGAAAAGTGACCTCTGGCCTCATCGGTGATTTTGTTTCTTTCTTTAAAATTTTTATAGTAACGTACCTGATGTTTGAGATACTTTTCTTAAAAAAATAATTTTTTAATACCTAGTACTCAAAAGTATAAGCGACTAGAACTTAAAGGCCGTGAGTATTGAATGGGCTTTGCACGGTGCCCAGGCAAAAACAACAGCAAACACAGAAACAGTGTACATTCCAACACTTGGTGATATGAGAAGTGATAAAAATAGATTTTGTGATTACGATAGATTTGAAGCTGAAGCTTTTCACGTGACAGAGCTTCCATGCTAGTGACCCACAGCATTGGGTTTAGTCATTTACTAAATGGAAAAAAATGATTGAAAAAAATGTTGGGCTTTATATCTGAAGTCTCATTGACAAGAAGAAAATAACAAAGCTGTTGTTCATTTTGTTTATCCTGAAAGTCTTCCACAAGTGATTATTCAAAGTTCTTAGAGCAGTTGTTTCTCTTCTATGGTGTCTAGATCTCCAGATCACACTAAGTTTGTGGGAAGCTTCAAAACCAAACAAGACTTCATAGATTTGATTGAAGTAATCTATCGAGGAGCAATGAGGGGGAAGCTTATTGTCCAAAGTCCTATTGATCCCAAGAATATTCCCAAATATGACCTTCTCTATCAAGACATTTAGTACATTAACTGCTGTCAAAGATGAAGAAAAAGGCACATCTTGACAAGTACCTGAATCCAGGTGTGCTGTTTCTGAAGTCCTTTGGAAACGTGTCCCAGACGAGAAGAGGTTATACTTGCATGTAGAAAACCTGGCCCCTGAGGAGAAGACCCCGCTGGTTCTCTGATGACCTGGGATGCCTGTCTACTCCCTGCAAGCCTAGAGCAGCCAAGTCATTGGTGTTCATTTTCCCCACGGTGATTTTTGTAACTTCTCTTTCTAATGTTTTTCTTTATTCCTTTAATACAGAGTCCTCCAAAACATTGGCTAGTACAATTTGATTTAATCATGTTCATTTGATACACAAGTGAACTGGAAAGTCACTTCCCATAGAAGCAAAAGTACTTATTTTCTACCCTAGCTGGCTGCATGCCTGCACACACACATGCACACACTCTCACACTCTCACACACACACACCCCTTTGCCCATTTCTCCGCTCATACATCCCTCATGCTTTCCCATCTCCAGTCTGTATTACTGTAGTTTCTCTTCAAATAAATAATTGAGCAGACAAGTTTGTTTTATTTTGGAGCCTTTTGGGTCTGACTTTTAAACATTGTCCTGGTTGGCTCTTTTTTTTTTTTTGAGATGCAGTTGCCCAGGCTGGAGTGCAGTGGTGCGATCTTGGCTCACTGCAAGCTCTGCCTCCTGGGTTCACACCATTCTCCTGCCTCAGCCTCCCGAGTAGCTGGGAATACAGGCACCTGCCACCGCGCCTGGCTAATTTTTTGTATATTTAGTAGAAATGGGGTTTCACTGTGTTAGCCAGGATGGTCATGATCTCCTGACCTCGTGATCTGCCCGCCTTAGCCTCCCAAGTGCTGGGATTACAGGCGTGAGCCACTGTGCCTGGCCCATTTAATTATTTTTTATATTATAAAATTGAATATGAAAAGTGAGAATTTGAACCTTCACTCTCCACCACTCTATTCAGGTAAAACAATGCATGAGCCACCCTTAGCAGGAGCAGGTTTTTCCCAGAAGCTGCTGCCTCTTCCTGAGGCAGAAAATTGTATTACTAAAGCTCAAAACTAAAAGAGATGTCAGCATTGTTAGAAAGAAATGTCACCCTTAATGAGATTTGCCTGTTTTAATAACTTTGTGAGGAATTCTTACTCTTCCGGGGCGCCTGGTGCAACCGTGGGCAAATTACTGTCCCTCTTTATGGTTATTGAAACATTTATTAGAAGGAGAGGGCAGGCGCAGAGCTGGAGAACCATGGTCGAGGCAGCTTGTGATCTGCCTAGCAGCCGCTGACCTCCTCGCCAGCAGAAGCCCAGTCCTGTTCAGAGCAGCACTGTCACTGCAAGTCCATCCCCCTTTGCCAGGGGTTCCATTCCACCCCTTTTCTGCAGGGAGAGGTGCCATGAGGCTTGCTTCTGGCTTATACAGGACAGAGGGAAGGCTGCTGGGCACTGCTTGTGTTCCTGCTGATAAAAGGAGGGAGTCACTCCAGGAATAAGACAAAACGAGAGGAGGAGGCCGTCACCTCTGTCCTCTTCCATCGTACACTTCCTGCCTCTGGTTTAAGCATGATGCATGGAGCTACAACAGCCATCTTAGGCCCATGAGGTAAAACATTGACATGCTAAGAAGAACAAAAAGAGCCCGATCCCTGATGTTATTGAACTCCTGCGTGAACTCAGCCTGCCTCCCTCAGATTTCTGTGAAAGAATAAAATTTCTTTTTGCCTAAGTCACTGTTAGTCGGGTTTTCTATTCTTCATCCCAGTTCACACAGTATTTGAGGTATGGTGAGCACTCAACCCACCAGCCAAAACTCAGAACCTGCTTGCGCAAAATTCTCGTGTCGTCTTCCTCCTGTTAGAAATAAGTTCTCGGTGCCGCAGAGGAAGAGCAGCACTCAGAAGAAAAGTTTCTCAAAGTTTACTTTGCCGAAGGGTGCTGCCTGCGCCTATAGCAGTCACAAGAGCACACCTAACAAAGGAGAACAGAGGTGTTTAACCCTAACACAGTTCCTGGTTCTCTGTCTTTCCCCCATTGGCTGGGGTTGGACCGCACAGTCTAGGCTGACCCCAATTGGCTATGTGCTTGAATCTTTCTCAAAAGGCACAGGGTAAAGGTTACAGGTTAAGATTTGGAGCAAGGCAGTTTACAGCCTATGACAAGAAAGTTGGATCTTTGAAGAGGAACCTTTCTTTTATTCTGACAATTTCCCCCTTTTTGTTTTTATAATTCTTCCTCTTCAAATTATTTTAGTAAGATTTGGCTTTGTTGCTCTTCTTGATTGTCTAGGTAAAAGTTTATCTGAATATGGAGCGGGAGAGACAGAGGAGGTTTTAGTGAGAGCCGTTTCTACGAGTCTTTGAACTAACCCACGAACACAGTGTGTGATGCAACAGCCTACAAGGATGAGTGCACTTGTAACAATTGCAAGGGAAGTGAGGATAGAGGCCATAAGTCCTTTCCATTTACCAAACCATCTTTCCAGTAAACCTGTGAAGGGGTCATCTGTTCCAGAATTTTCAGCCAGCTCATTTGCTAGGGTGTTGAGGCCTTGTAGAGCCTTGGTAATGGTTCCGTCGGGAACTGTGTTATTTGGGATCAAAGTACAACATTGGGGTCTGATGATGACACAAACTCTGCCTTTTTCTGCTAATATCATGTCAAGAGCTATCCTGTTTTCCCAGGCCGTTTGGCTGGTGGGACCAAATTGCTCCGCTATCCCATTAATGGCATCTCTGGTATAAATAACAAATCCTTGTTGATTGTCACATGTATAATTTATCCAATCTACGTTTTTGTTTATAGTAGACCACCAAAGTAAGACTGACTAAAACCCAGCAGCTAGTTGATTTCAAGCTTTAAATTCATTGGCTACTCCTCGTGGTACTCCAATTGCCTCTATATAGACGTGGGGGTCGAAAGACCCTTGAGCTTCTCTTTTTTCCCGAGAGGGTGACTTTTTGCCGGACTGATGAAATGCCAGGGTGATAGAGATGGCCAATTGGATTAGAGCACAAGTGACACTCCAATTATTTGGCAGCGTACCCAGTAGAGGTCCTTCACAATACCACCGAACATCTGCTCGTGGATAGATGAGGGCAGTCTGATTGGTGAGCTATCGAAAAGGCTTGGATTCACTGCATCCTGTTAGATTCCCGAAAGATGCCAAGTTTTCCCCCTGTTGCGAGAAACATGAGGTAAAATTGGCATGAGAGGCCAGGTACCGGATGGCCCTTGGGGGCTGACCCACAGAGCAGTCTTTGACTTTCAGGAAAAGCAGTGAGAGAGTGGTGCATGACTTACTACCCCAGGCTGGGGGATGCTGGAAGAGAGCTACCATACAGTCCATGCTCAGTTGGTTAGACCATCCAAACAGGAAAAGAACTATTTGGATTTCTGGCCTGCCTATTGCACAGGTGTAATAGTCACTTTTATTTAAAGTGCACACTGAGTATTTGATCGATTTCAGCCAGGCATTTGTTTCTTGGTATCTGGTCTCAATAACCAGGGTGTGTTTTAGGTCTTTGACTTCCACTATGGCCTCTTTAGTTTTGTCATTAGGTAGTGGCAAGATAGTTGTTTGATTTGGAGGAGATCTTGGGGAAGGAAGGGGTGCTGGAGGGGTGACAAAACCAATCTCCAAGGACCCTATGGGGTCTTTCCCAGTAACATCTGCCCCTGTACCATAAAAGCGACTTAGGGTGGGAATAGGGTTAGTGGAGATTGAAGTAGTAATAGAAATATGCACCGGGTTATGTCAGGTGTTGGCAGTTAAAGGAGTTATTTCGTTTAGTAAAATGGATATAAGGTTTTAGGGAGGTATAGCCTGCTGGGGAAGTCCAGCCTTGGGACTGAGTAGTCTAGGGAATATCGTACCAGGAATGGTAGGGTAGCCAATTATAGGGAATCTTACAAGGATCAGATTGAGGGTGGGGTGAGTACCAAAGGCAAAGATACTTTTCCGAAGAGGCTAGTTGCCTTTAACTTGGTAGGTCTCCGCAAGGTATGGCTAGGCAAGCATCAAACTCAACAGCTTGAGGGGAGGCTGATTTGGTTACATTAATAATGAAATGCCCCTGGGCAATTAGGAGGAAGAAGAGACAAATTAGACCTTTTGAATGTTAATTTTGAGGGAGTTGGTCCTGGAGTGGTGGTCCATGATTCCATAAGGGGTGGGGTCCTTTTTACCCGAGTGTGATGAGTCCACCCCTGTTCAGCTGTTGGGACTGCTGTTTCAGGTGTTAGGAGTATTAGATAGTGTCCCTCCCACGATGGTTCCAGTTTTTCTTTCTCCAACTTTTGATGAGCACATAACCCCCAGGCTGATGTGGGTGTACTGGAAACTCTAGAGGTGGCGTTTGTGCTAAGAGGCCTTGGATCCTGAGGGAAGACAGGGTGGAAGACAGACGACATATATAGTTTTTAAGAAATTGATCTTTTGTTTCCAATGTGGGGATGTCAGTGGTGGAATTTAAGTCTGGCAATCTGTAGAGCATTTCATAAGGGGACAGGCTGATATCTTTTCAAGGGGTGGTATGAATTCTTAGTACGGCGATAGGGAGGCAGTTCGTCCATGGCAGTCGGGTTTTGAAGATTAGTTTAGTTAGGTGATTTTTTTAGAGTTTGTTTCGTGCTTTCTACTTTTCATAATGAGGGTGGGTGCCAGGGAGTATGGTATTCCCATTTTTTTTCTAGTGTCTGGGTTAATCCTTTAATGACCTGTGCAGTAAAATGGGTTCCATTGTCTGAGTCAATGTTCTCTATTAATCTGAATCTGGGTATGATGTCGTCTCTTGTGATACCTTACCCTGTTTTAATATGAATTGACTGTCCCTTAGCTGAGAAAGCCGGACAGACTCCATTTGGCTCCTTCATTTGCAAGACATCAAGGGCTCCTTACCCACCCCCTTCCTCAAGGATTTAACTTGTGCAAGCTAACTCCCAGCACATCAAAGAGTGCAATTAACTGATAAGGTTTTGTGGCAAACTATATCCGCAGTTCCCAGGAATTTGCCCAGTTGATAGTACCTATAGCCCCCGCGTTTGTGTCCGATAGATGGCATCCAGGGCCCTCGCACCTATCACCTTGTGATGGATTTAAAGCCCCTGCACCTGGAACTGTTTATTTTCCTGTAACCATTTGTCTTTTTGCTTGTTTTACTTCTGTGAGATTGCTTCAGCTTGATTCCTGCTCCCCTTTCTAAACCAAAGTATAAAAAAAAATCTAGCCCCTTTTTCAGGGCCGAGAGAATTTTGAGCACTATCCGTCTCTCGGTCACCAGCTAATAAAGGACTCCTGAATTCATGTTGAAGTGTGGCGTTTCTCTATAACTCGCTCAGTTACAACACTATTGGTACTTTAACTACATTATTGTCAGTTGCACTTGGCAGGTGAATGGCTTCCACCCAGTGAGTGAGATGGTCCATTATAACTAACAAATATTTGAGGCAGCCTATTTGGGGCATTTCAGTATAGTCTCTTTGGACACTTTGGAATGGCCTTAGCCCAGGATTTCTTCCCCCAAAGGGTGGTTTTTTTAAAGTTTGTTTATTGGTTTTTCTGCATACCATACAACTGTCTGTGACTTGCCTGGTAAGGGTATAAATCCCTATACACCTGTACGTTCTAAGGACTGCGTCACACATGGCTTGGGACCCCAATGAATTCCTTGGTGAAGTTGTGCTAAGATTTCTCTCATTAGGGGCTTAGACAACATTTCTTTGTTACCTGGCAGTATCCATTTCACTTCTGAGTTTTCATTAGCCCCTATTTTCTTTAATTTTTCTTTATGTGGTTGGGAGAAGATGGGGGTTGCGGATGGGGAAGGGAGACAAGGGGTTAAATGGAAAATGGGTGCTTCTTGGGAAGCGACTCTCGAAAGAGGGACCTTTTTGGTGTCCTGGGACATAAACAATGACTGTATACTCTGTTAGCTGAAGGTTTTCTAATACTTGCTTGATTAACTCTTTATGGACAAGGTTTTGGCCCTTGCTAGTAATAAGACCTCGTTCAGTCCAAATCTTCCCAAAGGTATGGGCCACTCCAAAAGCATATTTGGAATTGGTGTAAATATCCCTTCTCGATTCTGCAGATATTTTAAGGCTTGATTTAGTGCGAACAACTCACATGTTTAGTTAGACCAGTTACTGGGCAGTCTCCCTGATTCAACTTCGGTGAGAGTTTCTCCATCAACCACTGAGTAGCCATTATGTTTTTTCTCTTCAGTTACCCAGGAGGAGGCGTCTACAGAGAAATGGTGCCCTGTTTTTAAAGGGGTCTCACTTAGATCAGGCCTTACTTTAGTCTGATGATTGATGAAGTCTAAGCTTTTGTGCTCAGGGTCTCCGGCATTTGGATTTCCTGTCAGGAAGGTGGTGGGGTTGGCCAGGTGCAGTGGCTCATGCCTGTAATCCCAGCATTTTGGGAGGCCGAGGTGGGTGGATCACCTGAGGTCAGGAGTTCAAGACCAGCCTGACCAACATGGAGAAACCCCATCTCTACTAAAAATACAAAAAAATTAGCCAGGTGTGGTGGCACATGCCTGTAATCCCAGCTACTCGGTAGGCTGAGACAGGAGAATTCGCTTGAACCCGGGAGGCAGAGGTCGTGGTGAGCCAAGTTGTGCCATTGCACTCTAGCCTGGGCAATAAGAGTGAAACCGTCTCAAAAAAAAAAAAAAAAAAAAGGCCGGGCGCGGGGGCTCAAGCCTGTAATCCCAGCACTTTGGGAGGCCAAGACGGGCGGATCACGAGGTCAGGAGATCAAGACCATCCTGGCTAACACAGTGAAACCCCATCTCTACTAAAAAATACAAAAAACTAGCTGGGCGAGGTGGCGGGCGCCTGTAATCCCAGCTACTCAGGAGGCTGAGGCAGGAGAAGGGCGTAAACCCAGGAGGCGGAGCTTGCAGTGAGCTGAGATCCAGCCACTGCACCCCAGCCTGGGCGACAGAGCGAGACTCTGTCTCAAAAAAAAAAAAAAAAATGGAAGGTGGCAGGGTTGAGCTCATTGTCAGTGGTTAGGGTTAAATCACCTTTTTCTAATAGGATAGCTACATATTTTAGGATTCTTGAATCCGTAAGCTATCTCCCTGCTTTTTGGCCAAGAATGGTTTTAACCTGATGGGGTGTGCTTACAATGAGACTTCCCCCAAAGGGTATTTTTCTACTTTCTTTTGTCAATAAAGCAGTTGCTGCTATAGATTAGATACATTCAGGTCACCCATGGGTTACTAGGTCAAGAATACTTGACAGAAAGGCTGCGGGCTGGCGATGGCCCCCATGCTTTTGAGTGAGTACTCCTATAGCTGCCCCCTTGCTTATATTAGCAGAAAGGTGAAATGGCTGTTCTAAGGATGGCAGAGCTAAGACAGGGGCAGTTATAAGTAGATGTTTTAGTTTCTCAACTTGCTGGACTTCTTGTGGAGTCCAAAGAAAGGGGTCGGGCCCTTCTTGGGTGAGTTTTAGATATAGAGGCTTTGTCTTTAAGGCATAAGAGTCAATCCACAGGCAACAATTTCCAACTAGCCCCAAGAATTTTCTAAGTTTTTGTTTTGTCTCAGGCAATGGCAAGGATATAATCCCTTCAATTTGTTCGGGCCGTATCTTCCGCTTCCCTTTGCTTGTTAAGTGCCCCGTGTATTTTACCTCGGGTTCTACGAGCTGGAGTTTACTTTTTGGACCCATAACCGTTGTTTCCTTAGGAAATTTAGAATTGTGTTTACTTGGTCTTTGGTGCCTCCGGAAATGAGCAGGTTGTCCACATATTGGAGTAGACATAAAGATGATGAAAGAGTGAAATTCTCTAGGACTTGTTCCAAAATTTGACTGAATAGGTTTGGAGAGTCTGTAAACCCTTGGGGTAGAACTGTCCATCGGTACTGTTGCTTCCAACTGGAGTGAGGGTCCTCCCATTCGAAAGCAAATACGTCCCAGCTATCCTCAGCTAAGGGGCAAGCCCAGAAGTCATCCTTGAGGTCTATTACTGTGAACCACTGGCGGTCATGAGGGATCTGGCTGATAATGGTGTAAGGGTTAGGAATGACAGGGTGGGTGGTCTGGACTGTTTGGTTAATGGCTCAAAGGTCTTGTAGTAGTCGATATGACCCATCTCACTTTTTTACAGGCAGTATTGGAGTGTTGTAAGAGGACATACAGGGTTTAAGAAGTTCTTCCTGAAGGAGACCTTCGATTATAGGTTATAAACCTATTCTGCCTTTCAAGGGAATAGGGTACTGTTTTCTCTTTACAACTTCCCCAGGATTTCTTAATTTTACATGGATTGGAGAAACTTGTAATTTCCCCCAATTTCCTTCCTCTGACTATACATCAGAATGGATTTGGCTCTCCTCTAGGATTTAAAGTAAGTTTAAGGAAGTAGAGAATTTTCCTTGATTAACATATAGACCTATACCTAATTTTATCATTAAGTCCCTCCCGAACAGGTTTGTCCCTGCTTCTGGAATTAACAGGAATTTGATGCTAGCTAATTAGTCCTGATACATGACTTTGCAGAAGCCCACAGGCTGAGGCCAGGAGGTGGTGCTGGGGAGGAAGGTAGAGAAAATGAGCGATCAAGAGAATGCCACAGCTTTTCTCTTACTGTTATTTTACCAGAAGCCACTTAATACAATCAAACAATTCTTTAAGAAAACTGGAGACTGCCTTCTTCTTCCAAGAAACTTGGTGCTGAAGAGAACTACAAGAGGAAAAGGTGTAAGTGACTGTGTTCTGAGAGGCATTTTTTTTTTTTTTTTTTTTTTTTGAGACTGAGTCTGGCTCTGTCGCCCAGGCTGGAGTGCGGTGGCCGGATCTCAGCTCACTGCAAGCTCCGCCTCCCGGGTTTACGCCATTCTCCTGCCTCAGCCTCCCGAGTAGCTGGGACCACAGGCGCCCGCCACCTCGCCCGGCTAGTTTTTTGTATTTTTTAGTAGAGACGGGGTTTCACGTGTTAGCCAGGATGGTCTGGATCTCCTGACCTCGTGATCCACCCGTCTCGGCCTCCCAAAGTGCTGGGATTACAGGCTTGAGCCACCGCGCCCGGCCTGAGAGGCATTTTTTAAGCGTTTAGTGTTTCCCGGTTTCTGGCTACTATCTCACAGGTTCTAGAATACAGGTCTTATTGGCCTACTAGCGCTAACCTGTTGAAGTTTATTGATGAATCTGCAGGGCGCCTGTGAGGAGAGCTTCAGAGAGATGGCCAGACCCTGGTGAGAGAGAGTGACATCAGTGTCGTTTTACACCCTGCAAAGGAGGGGCCGTATTTTGGCATAAGAAGAAGGCGCATTCGTGATTGGTGGTATTGAAGGCTTATAGCAAGAGAAAATTCCGTTAGAAGAACTTCTGTTTATTAGAGCTCCAGAACCTTTCTTCTGGGAGACCCTTGATAGCGTGACCTGCCATCAGGAGAGGAGGCTCAGCCAGCTTGCATTTGATTCCTGGCGAAGGGTGGGTTTGTTCCAAGTAGGAAAAGCAGCTTGTACTGAGGCAGGGACTCTACCTCCCACTCTTTACAGAGTCCCGGAAGGTTATTGCTGATAGGGACATTACTCTGGCTCAAGTCCTTCATGGAAGAGACCAGGAACTGATGGCCAGGAAGCCTAAATTACCTAGCAAATGTTTGGGCCAAGCTGTGATTTGGACCCAGCACATCCAGAGATCCTGCCTTTACATCATCGTCTTTTGTTTTCTGGAGTGCTGGTAGGTTAGATCCCAAACTTTGAAGTACTGACTGTGTCAAAACACTTTTTCCCCATCCCACTTTGAACTAGCCTCTTCCTCACCAGGCCACCCCTTTTCTCCTAATTCACTTTGAAGAGGCAACAGCATGCAGTGAAAAGAGCTCTGAGTTTGTATCAAACAGGGCTGGGTTCAAAGTTCTGCTTCATTGTTTCATGGCTATGTAACCTTAAGCAACTCACTTACCATCTCTGAGTCTCTGTTTCCTTCTCTGTAAAACAAGGACAACAGTTGCCTTTCTGGGGCCTAGCATTCAGTAGGCACTCAGTCAGTGAGCATGATTCCCTAAGGTGGAAGAGTTTGTATCACCTTCGGGATTTCCAGTGGGTTTGGGGTGTTCTCTTCCATAATCCCAGTAGACTCTATACCTTCTGGCTACCCTGGACCATAAAGGAGTGAATAAAGAAGTCTCAAGATTGTCAAAAGAAAGCTCTTTATTGATTGACTCAGCAACGCAGGGCTGGCACCCATCAGCTCCAAACCACATCTTATCCCGTCCACTCCCATCCACTTTGCCCTCTTCCAGGCTGGAATCTTGCTTTCAGGCAAGGGCTTCTGGCCAGCTTTGCATTAGTTGTCGGCTATGGTTTTCTGAACCCAGTCCTGGATGGAAGTCGCCTTCACATACACACCATACTCAGCCACACCACAGCTCTTATCAAAGCTTAGGATCCCAGCCGCGTACCAGGTGTCCTTCTCCAGGTCATGAACGGCAAAGGCACTGCCCGCATCGCCATAGCAGGTGTCTTCCTGGTACTTAGACATGCCGGCACAGAAGGTGTGTTCATTCAGTATGGGCTGCACCCCTACAGGGCTCTTTGGTGTCTTCTTTTCGGGGACTGTGCTGCCTTCATAGTGCTTTATGCAATTGTATTGGTCAGCCACAGGCAGCATGACATACTTCAGATGGTCAGTAAAGTTAAAATTGGTATTTCGCCCCCAGCCAGACACGTAACCCACACGCCCTACTTCTGCATAATCCTTTGAAGGTAGGCAGATGGGCATCACTCTCTCATTAACAGGCACCTTCTGTTTGAGTTTGATGAGCCCAATATCTACCTGGGAGTAGTTAGGGTGTAGAACCACCTTCTCAATCTCTACAAGCTGCTTTTTCCCCACATAGAGTGTTAAAGTAGGGGCAATGTCTTTCGCTGTTGCATTTTCTGAATGGTTCAGGAAGAGATTTTTAGCCGTGGTCAGCAGCCATTGTTCATTGATCAGCGTGGCCCCTGTGGTGAGATTATGGCGGGAAACCATCTTAGCCTGCCAGGGAAAGCTGCCTTTGGCATCCAGGTGTCCACCCAGGATCCGCTGCACTGCGTCTGCCGGATTCTTGGGCTTCCCACACACTGTCAAGGAGAGCAAGACACTCGTGAGTGGAAATGTGCAAGGGCCTTTCCATCTGAGAAAGAGGGGTAAAAGCATGGGCGGCTGTCACTGCTGCGTAAACTACAAAGATTTAAATGCTTTGCCCTTATCACCTGCTCATCTCATTCCCAATAGTTGCAGTTCTAAAATAATTTTTTAAATTGTTTACATTACAAAAAACTCTATTTCTAACTAAGGAAATTAGAAATACTGAGTTTTTTGAGCCCTGGCTGGTGAATTATATTTAAGCGGTTATCCCAACAAAGGAATTTTCACAATTCCCTGAAATTCATTGAAAGGTCTAGGGGCCAGACATGGTGGCTTACGCCTGTAATCCCAGCACTTTGGAAGGCTGAAGCAGTTGGATCACCTGAGATCAGGAATCAGCACCATTGCACTCCAGCCTCGGCAACAAAAGCAAAACTCTGTCTCAAAAAATAAAAAACAAAGAAAAAGAAGAAGAAAGGGCTAGGAACTATAATAATTCATTATCTCTGAAGAAAGAGGAATCTAGAGCAATATTGGCTGGAGCTCATATTTTGTAGATGTTGCAGTTAATACGAGGCAGGTTGGGAGTTCTGCACCACTCACAGCAGAAGAGGCTGGGCCTTTGCCTCTGGTTCTTAGAGGGAAGCAGAGAGCAACAACTCTTACTAATAACGAGAAGCAGCAGTCCCAGCCCACATCCATTTTTAGGCTTCCGTGGATTAAGATTGTATGTTATCCCTTGACTTGTTCTCCCTGGAGCTTGCTTCTCTTTAGACCCAGGGCTCTCCAGCAGGTTCTCTGTATGCACAGGCTCTCCTGATCTGTGGGCCGTGTAGACAGTGGATTCAGCCAGTGCCCTTCAGGCCCCAATAAACAAGACCCTTGGTGACCTTTAGGGAGTCATCACCTAACTGCTTAAGTCTCTCCCTGGCCAGCTGCGGTTCTCCCACATCCCTCCTCTTGGCTCTTGTGTGCTCAGAGGAAGCCGTGCTGGAAGGCTGTGCCTCTAGGACGTTCCCACCCGGAAGTCTGCCTGCACTGGTAAGTGCTCAGCACCCACCTGCTTCACATTCAGGAAGTTTATCTCCAACAGCCTTATTTGTCCACTGCTTCTCATTGTTTAAGGTGTACACTCCTGAAACAAAAGGCAAGAAATGAGCCAAAGGCTAAGTCAAGTCTGCACCCAGAGCAGAATGAGAAGGCATGCATTTAAGGAGAAGAGTTAAAAAGAAGAAGAAGAAAGGGGGCAGATAGGAAGGGAGAAAGGAGAGAGAATATGAGGAGGAGGGAAAGAGTGCTGTGCTGGAAACTTAAGTGCGTGGACTCCAGTTACGCCCAGCAGAACACACTGTGGTCATGTTGGTCACAGCCAGGCAGTACACGGAGGGCTCGGGGTTCAAATCCTGACTGCGTCTTACAGGCTGCCTGAATTTGGGCAAGAGACTCAACCTGTCTGTGACTCTGTTTGCTTATCAGCAAAGAAAGAATGACAACCTCTATTCTGAGGGGTACTGTGAGGACTAAGTGAGCAAATAAATATGAAGCACTTAGAGCAGTGCCAGGACAGCAGGACTCACTAGGTGGGGGTGACCTGTCGTCATCAGTGTTCCTTCTTTTCCCACATCTCCCGCTGGAGATGGAAATCTGACTCTGAGATAGGTAGGCTGCATGGCATGGCCTCCCCTTAACAAAACAGAAAACTTGAGGCTGACAAAAGTTCGTCTGCCCAAAGGGCCACAGCTACTGACAACAAAATGCTTATTAGAATCTAAATCTCCTGGCTCCAAGGAGAGCAATGAACTTTCTGGTGAATCACCCCAGCACCGCCCATCATGGAAATGTCAGAGCAGGGGTTGTATGTAGGGCACAGAGAGACAGTTGTCCACGTCTTACCATCTCCTTCTGTGCGCAGCCTGTAGTAGTTCTTACACTGGTAGCGAACCAAGTGCTCCACGTAGCCATTTGCGATCATAGGGGGCTTCAGGAAGCTGTCATCTGCAAAGAGAGAGAAGCAAGAGAGTTTACTATTTGGAAATTGTTCCCAGAGACCTATGAAAAATCAGATGAGGCCGGGCGCGGTGGCTCAAGCCTGTAATCCCAGCACTTTGGGAGGCCGAGGTGGGTGGATCACGAGGTCAGGAGGTCGAGACCATCCTGGCTAACACAGTGAAACCACATCTCTATTAAAAATACAAAAAAATTAGCCGGGCGTGGTGGCAGGTGCCTGTAGTCCCAGCTACTCGGGAGGCTGAGGCAGGAGAATGTCATGAACCCGGAGGTGGAGCTTGCAGTGAGCCAAGATCGTGCCACTGTACTCCAGCCTGGGCAACAGAGCGAGACTCCGTCTCAAAAAAAAAAAAAAAGAAAAGAAAAATCAGATGAGAGGAAGCTGCTCTGCACATCAATCTCCTTCTGCCCCAAATAGAAGCCAACAGAAGTGCACGCTCCCCTCATTTCTGGCAGGAACCCTAATGTTCCTGGCAGTCCTGAAAGCTCAGAGGTCAGGATAAGAAGGGGAAACTTTCTTCTCTCAAAGAAAGAATGCAGACCTGAGAGGGTAAGAGTGGGATGCGGCAGTGCCAGGGATGCATGCTCCTACCCAACCAAAGACTGACCTGGGATATCCGTGACATCATTGCCTGAGTACAATGCAAAAAGCTGTCGTCCCCAGAGCAGGAGGGAAATGACAGCTCCCAGGTCACTGCAGAGAGAAAACAAGAAGGAGTGGAAAGCTGGTCTCCCTGCTTCACAGCACATGCATGCATCCACACACACATGCATGTACCCACACACGCGCGCGCGCGCACACACACACACACACACACGCATACACACACACTCCTCCCACTAATCAGCCAGAAAAGAAAATCGATATATGGAAGTGCCAGGACCAAGAAGTTTGCCCCCGCCCCCTCACACACATGCTTTATTTAGCAGCAGCTTCTGAGCATACCATGCTTCCAGCAAGCTCTGTCATGCTGGGAATTCTGCAGAAGCTTCAGAGAGGGATAGAAGGGTACATAGGTAGGAGGGGGCCTCGGTTTCTGACCACAGTCAGGAAAATACATTGGCAATAATACAGGAGCCCTCCAGGAAAGAGAAACCTCCCTCAGGCACCCCAAAGATACTGGTAATGAAATGTAGATAACTCAAAGATGGGAACACAGGGCTTAGTATGCTATTCCCTCTACTTCTTGAAATTTTCCATAATCAAAGGTTCCTTAAATATATAATTGTTGAAAACAAATGCTTGGTGCCGCAAAGAAGAACTAGCACTGAGACGAAGGACAAAGGGTCTCTCAGCAAGGCAAATTTAATTTTGCAGAAGGTTGCTCCTCATAGGTTCGGTCGCCACAAGAGCACCACGAACAAAGGAAAGCAGAGGTTTTTATCTCTAACGCCGCTTGTCCCTGCTACTGTGTCCTGACTTCATTGGCTAGAGTTGGACTGCACAATCCCTAAGTTGAACCTGGTTGGCTAACTTGAAAAGTGCAGGAATGTGACTACATCAGTGGGAAGGTGGGAAGATCAACTTTGCCAGGAGAAGCCGTTGTGATGGGCGGGGTAACTCACAGAGTGTGTAGCAGATGTGGAATGTGGGCTCTATAGATAATGACTGGTGGGAAGGTTGTTTACCAGGGCAGGGGAACACAGAGAGTAAGGAAGTCTGGCCTTGAAAGCAGGGAGCAAAGGACAAGGAAACTTCAGCAAGCTAAACCTTTGAAGAAGAATTTCTTACTGTATTTAACAATCCCCCCTTTAAATATTTTATAGTATTTTTTCTTTAAACCCTTTTAACATAGTTTGGCTCTGTTATTCTACTTGGTCTTCTAAAAAAGCTCACTGGAATAAGGAGGAGGATGATTGAGGGAAGTTTTGGGGAGAGCTGTTTCAATAAGCTTTTGTATTAATCCTCAGGCACAGGGTATGACACAGCATCCTACAAGAATAAGCAACCCTATTCTAATGGCAAGAGACATGAGGATTGAGAACATTAGTCCCTTCCATTTGCCGAACCAATTTCCCATTAAATTTGTGAAGGGGTCGTTTAGTCCAGAATTTTTAGCTAGCTCATTTGATAAGGCAGTAAGACCTTGTAGTGCTTTTGTTATGGTCCCTCTCAGAGCAGTATTATTAGGGATAAAAGTATAGCATTGGGTTCCGATAATGACACAAACTCCACCCTCTTCCGCTAGTATCATGTCTAATGCTATCTTATTTTCCCAGGCCATTTGACTGGTGGGTCCTAATTGTTCAGCTGTCCCTTTAAGAGCATCTCTAGTATAATTAACAAATCGTAGGCCAGGCGCAGTGGCTCACGCCTGTAATTCCAGCACTTCGGGAGGCCGAGGCAGGCAGATCACCTGAGGTTGGGAGTTTGAGACCAGCCTGACCAACGTGGAGAAACCCCGTCTCTACTAAAAATACAAAATCAGCCAGGTGTGGCGACGCATGCTTGTAATCCCAGCTACTCAGGAGGGTGAGGCAGGAGAATTGCTTGAACCCAGGAGGCAGAAGTTGTGGTGAGCCTAGATCACGCCATTGCATTCCGGCCTGGGCAACAAGAGCAAAACTCCATCTAAAAAAAAAAAAATCGTCGTTGGTTGTAATAAATGTAGTTTATCTAATTCACATTTTTATTTATAGTTAACCACCAGAAGAACGTGGATTCAAATCCTGCAGTTGTCTGATTTGGGGTCTTAAATTCATCTGGCACTCCTCGTGGGACTCCAGTGGAATCTTTATAAATATGGGAGTCAACAGACCCATGAGGGGCCTCTCTTATTTTACAGTGTTTGGTTTCTATCTTTTCTGGTTGATGGAACGCCGGGGTGAAAGGGATGGCCAGTGGAATTAGAGCACAAGTTCTGCTCCAGTTACTCAGCAGAGTGTCCAATAATGGTCCACCACAATACCACCATACATCTGCTCAAGGATGACTAAGGGCAGACTGATGGGTAAGCTCTTGGAAGGACTGAAGCTCACTCCATCCCGTTAAGGCTCCAAGGAGCACCAGTTTTTCTCCCTGTTGTGTGAGAGACGCGAGGTAAAGTTGGCATTGAGAGACGGAAGCTGATGGCCCTCAGGGGCTGACCCTCAGGGTGTTGAGCTTCAGGGAACAGCAGAGAAAGAGCTTGACATGATTTGTTGCCCCAGGTTGTGTGGTCTTAGAAGAGAACTACCGTACAGCTTATGCCTGGTCAGTTAGAAGACCATCTGAGTGGAAAACGGACAATCTGGGCCTCTGGTCTACCGTTCGCACAACCATAACAATCGCATTTGTTTAAAGTGCAGATGGAATATTTAATCCATTTTAGCCAAGCATTTGCATCTTGATATCCTGTCTCTAGAGCTATAGTCTGCTTTAAATTTTTTACCTTTACAATCGTTACTTTGGTTGGGTTGTTTTGGAGATGGCAGGAGGACGCTGGGCATTGGGGAAGGCATTGGATTCCAGTTGTTTCCCGCACTCTGGATATGGATTTATTATTATTATTATTGTTAACCAGTGGTTTAGCTAACCTTAGAGATTTTTATGGGATTTTGTTTTGTAACATTTGCTCCTAATCCATACCGTTTGAATATAAAGGGTTCTTGGGCCATTGTTTGGGGATTATCTATAATTAGCAATGAGGGGTTACACTGCAGTGCCTTACAATTTGGTGGGGTGGGACCATGAATTAGTTGGAGTTTCTGTTTTAGTCCCCATAACTTATTTGAAAAAGGGGGCCTGGCTGTCCACCCTCCATACTGAGTGGTTTACACAACATCTGCCCAGTCACCACAGGGACTTTTTAAGGCTCTTTACTTATGCTTGGTTGACTCTTTATGGTATGGACATAGGTATTTATCTACATGAGACAGCTTCCTTTGAGCTTGCTTGTCTCCACACGGGATGACTGAACAAGCATCAGACTGAAGGGTTAAAGGATGGTTAGCCCAAGTTACATTGATGACAAGATGACCTTCTGTTGAAAAGAGAAAATAAACAAGTGATTATTAAGCCCTTTTTAGAGTTAATTTGGTTGGGGTGAGCCCTGGAGTGACGGTTTATGATTCTGGAGGTGGCAGTGCCTTTTTGACTTGGGTGTGATGAGTTCATCCTCTTTCTGCTGTTCAGACTGCAGTCTTAGTATTTAGGAGCACCAGGTAGGGTCCTTCCCAAGCTGGTTTGAGTTTCCTTTCCTTCCAACCTTTTAAGAGGATGTGATCTCCAGGCTGACGCTGATGTGCTGGAAACTCCAGGGGTGGCACCTGTGCTAGGAGACCTTTAGTCTTAAGGGAAGAGAAAGTAGAGTATAGACCAAGTATATAATTTTTGAGGAACTGATCTTTTATTTTGAATGTAGGAATGTCAGCAGTGGAGTATAAATAGGGCAATCCATAGAGCTTCTCATAAGGGGAAAGGCCAATATCTCTCCGAGGAGGAGTTCGGATTCTTAACGAGGCAATAGGAAGAGGTTTAGTCCATGGCAATTGAGTGTCTAGAACTAATTTAGTTAAATGACTTTTTAGAGTCTGATTCATCCTTTCTACTCTTCCTGAGGACGAGGGATCCCAAGGGATATGGTATTTCCATTTTATGTCTAGTACCTGGGCTAACTTTTTAATGACATGTGCAGTGAAATGGGTTCCATTATCTGAATCAGTGTTTTCTATTAGTCCAAATCTGGATACAGTGTTTTCAATTAATGCCTTAACTACATTACTGGTGGTTGCATTTGAGGGTGGGATAGTCTTTACCCAGTGGGTAAAGTGGTCTATTATTACTAATAAGTATTTTAAATGACCAATTGGGGGCATTTCAGTATAATTAATTGAACACTTTGAAATGCTCTTAGACCTGGATCTCTTTCTCCAAGGGGTCGTTTTCTTAGAATCTGCTTATTAGTCTTTTTACATATTAAGCAACTGTCTGTAACTTGTTTGGCTAGAGTGTAAATTCTTATACATCCATAGACCCTGAGAACTGCATCGCACATGGCTTGGGGTCCCCAGTGTGTCCTCAGATGTAGTTGAGACTAGATCTCCCCTAAGGGGCTTGGATAACATTTCTTTTTGGTCTGGTAACAGCCGTTTTCCTTCTGGTCTTCTCCGGCTCCTATCTTTATTAATTTTTCTTTTTCAATGGAAGAGAAAATGGGGATTGCAGTAGGGGAAGGAAAACAAGGAGTTAAGTGAAACATAGGCATTTCGGAGGAAACAGCAGCTTGTTTGGCTATCTGGTCTGTTAGGTTATTTCCTCGACTTTCAAAAGAAAGGCTTTTCTGGTGTCCGGGGACATGGACAGTAGCTATTTCTTCTGGAAACTGAAGGTTATCCAGTACTTGGATGATTAACTCCTTATGAACAAGGTCATGACCTTTATAATTAGTGAGGCCTCATTCAGTCCAAATTTTTCCAAATGTATGAGCCACTCCAAAGGCATACTTAGAATCAGTATAGATGGTTCCTTCCTGGTTTTGCAAGTACTTTAAGGCTTGGCTGAGTGCAAACAGTTCACAAGTTTGGGCAGACCAATTATTAGGCAATTTTCTTGACTCTATTCTTATACATAGAGAGGTTCTCCATTGATTACTGAATACCCATTATGTCTTTTTCCCTCAATCACCTGGGAGGAACCATCTATAAATAAGTGACATCCTGTTTTGAAAGGGGTCTTTCCTAGATCTGGCCTGACTTTTGTTTGGTAGTCAGTTAAATCTAGACATAGGTGTTCTCTTTTTAGGTTTGGGTTTTCCGTCAAGAAACCTGCTGGGTTGAGTGAATTATCAGTAGTTGAGGTTAAATCATCTTTTTTTAGTAGAATGGCCACATATTTTAAGATTCTGGAGTCAGTTAGCCACCTTCCTGCTTTTTTATTTAAAATAGGTCTAACTTGGTGGGGTGTGCTTATTGTTCATCTCTCCCCAAAGGTTAATTTTCTACTCTCTTCAACTAATACTGCTGTAGCTGCAACAGATTTGATGCACTGAGGCCATCCACAGGTCACTGGGTCCAACATTTTTGACAGGAAGTCCACGGGCTGCCAGCAGCCTCTGTGCTCTTGGGTAAGCATCCCTAAAGCTACCCCATTATTCACGCTGACAAACAGGTGAAATGGTTTTTCTAGGGAAAGTAAGGCTAGGGCAGGGATAGTTATAAGCCTTTCTTTTAGCTCTTTGACCTGATTGACCTCTTTAGAAGTCCACAGGAGATGGTCAGGTTTTCCCTGGGCAAGTTTTTGGTATAAAAGTTTACTGTTTTGTGCATATGAGTTAATCCATAAGTGTCAGTATCCAACCAACCCTAAAAATTTCCTGAGTTCCTCTTTAGTCTGAGGCAAGGGTAAGGACACAATTCCTTCAACCCGTTCAGGCCCTATCCTTCACTTGCCTGCACTTATTAAGTGGCCTAAATATTTAACTTCAGGCTCCATATACTGAAGCTTTCCCTTTGAGACCCGTAACCCCTCAAACTGCAGATGGTTAAAAATACATGTAGAGAAGCCAGCTACTTTCTCTATATCCTCACCAGATATGAGAATATCATCGACATATTGAAGCAGGCATAATTGTTTTGGAACAGAAACTTTTTCTAGTACTTGTTCTAAAATTTGACCAAAAAGGTTGGGTGAATCCATGAACCCTTGAGGCAAGACTGTCCATTGATACCATTGTTTTCACCCTGATGGGATCTTCCCACTCAAAGGCAAATATGTCTCGACTATCTTCAGCCAAGGGACATGCCCAAAAGGCATCCTTTAAATCTATTGCAGTAAACCATTAATGATTATATGGAATTTTGCTGAGAATGGTGTAAGGATTGGGACAACGGGATGAGTGGTCTGGACTATTTGATTAATGGCCCTGAGATCTTGCACCAGCCGGTATGACCCATCTGATTTCTTGACAGGCAGTATTGGGGTGTTATAAGGAGACACACAGGGTTCAAGAAACCCATCATTAATGAGACTTTCAGTTACAGGTTTTAGCCCTAGCATGCCCTCTAAGGGAATGGGGAATTGCTTCCTCCTCACTACTTCCTGGGAGCTAGAGGGAGGCGGTTTAGCTTGATGTGGATTGGGAGAATTGGAAGCTTTCTTTGGTTTTCTTCCCTTGACCAGCCATCAGGATGAATGTATTTCTCATCCGCAGTGGTGAGTAAGTTTAATGAGGTAAGGAATCCCTTTGGGCTAACTTGTAGGCTTATGCCTAACTTTAACATTAAGTCTCTTCCTAACAAACTAGTTCCCGCTTCAGGTATTAACAAGAATTGAACCTGGGTTGTTCAGTCTTGGTACTTGACTTCTGTATTTTCTAAGATTCTCGCCTTAAATCCTTCCCCTTTTATCCCAGAGACTGTAAGTTCTTCTGAAGAGCAGGCGGTATTAGATGAGGGGAAACAAACAGAGGAATGGGCCGCCCTGAATCGACCAAAAATGTGATAAGCTCATGTATAGGTCCCACCTCCAAATGTATCAAGGGCTCCTAGTGGGACTCAGGATAAAATAGACAGAGCCCCTGACTTCCCTATTCCTCTTCAAAGGTCATGAGTGGAAGGGCTTTTCTCTCCTTTTCTTATTCGGGACATTCTCTTTTGAAGTGGCCCATCCTTCCACATTTGTAACACCTATCTTGTCCTTCCCCTCTCTCAGTTTTGGGATTTTTTTGGTGTTGCTTTTCTACGCTCTTTAGGGGGCCTGGGAAATGTAGACTTGGGTCCTCTACCTGAAGGTTTGGATTCTCTAAACTGGGTTTCGGAGGCTTAGGACCTTTTACAGTTTCTGGCTCCCTGGAAGCCTCATTTGGTAGTATATGGGTTTGGAGCCACCTGCTGGAAAGTAGATAACATCAGTTTTGCCTTCTATTTTTGTTTTTCCCTGTCCCTCCTCACGTACACCTTTTGAGCTTCTCTGAGAAGTTCGCTTAGAGGTTGGTTTTCCCAGTCCTCCAATTTTTATAACTTTTTTGAAATGTCTGGCCAGCTTTTAGTGACAAAATAGATCTTTAACATCTTTTGCCCAAGGGGATCTTCTAAATTCAGACCTGTATATTGCTTCATTTGTTCCTTTAGTCTGTCTAGGAATCTTTTAGGCCCCTTATCTTTCTCCCGTTGTATATCAAATGCTTTAGAGAGCTTTTGAGTTCAGGGTATGGATTCCCTGATTCCTTTTATTATTATTTTCCTTAGGTCCTGCATGTTTTCTCGGTGGGCTGCATTGTTATTGTCCCACCAGGAGTCTTGGGCAGGAAATTTTGGGTCCGCAGTAGGAAGGTTTTGACCGGGAGGGTGTTCACATTCCCAAATTGCCACAGCAGCCCTACAGATCGTGCTTCTTTCCTCCCCTGAAAAGAGGATGCCTAGGATAGACATTTGCTCGACCCAGGTGTTTAACTGCGGTCCTAAGAATTGATCAACTTGATCTGCCACATCATAGGGGTCATTGAGCAGTGGCTTAAGTTCTTTATTCAGACCTCAGACTTCTGAACTAGTCAAGGGAGCATTTACAAAACCAGTGACTTCCCCTCCTTGTGGTACCCCTTTTAAAGGGAGGAAAGTTATAGCTGACTCCTTAGGTGTGGAAAGAAAAGGGAAGTTCTGAATGTTCTTTTTACACTGCTTTATTTCATGTTGGAGCCTTTTTAAGGAAGGATATTTACGTTGGCAGTGAACAGGCTTTTGGGACGACTGCCCCTGAGAGTCAGGGTTGTAAGCCAGGGGAACATCATGAGTTGGAGAAGAATCTGGGACGGGATCTGGGGCAGTGGCAGCTGCCTGAGGAGTGGGGGTGGTTAGGATTAGGGGCAATAAGTGGAGGAAGACAGTCTAAGGGATCCCATGTGCTGACTTTAGGTGTGGGAGTCGGCTTGTCTGACTTCTCAATTTGAGATGCCGTATTGGGTTCCTCCCTAGTTGTCTTTAAGGGAAAGAGGAAGACAGGTCCCTGCCTCCAACAATGAGCATAGTCTAGTTCTTCTTGAGAAACCGGACTTTTATCATTAACATATTGGATTAGGAGTTGACACATTACATCCTCATTTGACCCATACACTGGCCAGAAGATTGAGGGTTTGAGGATGGAACCTTGGGTCCAAATGAAGCAGCAATATTTTATAATTTGCTGCTGCTTCTTAGGCTTAGTCCTCTCATTATCTTTCCAATATTTTAACATGAAACCTAGGGGACTATGAGGGGGTATATCCTTGTTACTATTTTTATCCTTCTTACTCTCCGTCTTTCTTGGGGTATTTCCTATATTGGGTCTTAGCTAGGCTCAATCCCTCATATTAGGGATTTCTTGCCTACTAGAGACTTGCTGTGGCTCCGTCCCTCATATTAGGGATTTTTTTTTTTTTTTTTTCTATCTGGAGCTTTCTGTGGCTCAATCCCTCGTATTAGGGATTTCTTGCCTATCTTTTAGCCCCACCTCGTGGAGGCTCTTCACACTCTTCTCCTTTCACTTCATCCACTCTGCCCGCTTTCCTCCTGGGAATATTTCAAGGCCCGCTTAGCACTGGCAGGACTATAACCCCAACCTCAGGATCCTTCCGAGAAGGCTAAGCCATATGAGGCAACCGCGGATCCGAAGATTGGATTCATTCACTCCGCACAGCAGTAGCGCTTGTTACCATTCATGGACTTTCAACCACCAGAATGTAATGACCACCAAGGAAGTACTTTGTCACTCCTGTGACATTTGTTACCTTGGTCTGCGCACAGAGTTACCTGGTCGCCATGGTGTTGCAAGCCTTTTTCTCCCCGCGTTGTTGAGAGTCAGGTTATTCATCACACAGGGTGGGTCTCAATTCCTTACTCGTGAGGCCACTGCAACAAGGCAGCAGGACACGTCTCCTCAGGAGAGGTGATCAAAGACCCTTTCCCAGAGGAGAATGTTTTCACCATATGGACCACCAAATTTGTTGGAAACAAATGCTCGGTGCTGCCAAGAAGAACTAGCACTGAGACAAAGGACAAAAGGTCTCTCAGCAAGGCAAATTTACTTTTGCAGAAGAGTTCCTGATGAGTCCAGTTGCCACAAGAGCACCCCGAACAAAGGAAAGCAGAGGTCTTTATCTCTAACGCAGCTTGTCCCTGCTACTGTGTCCTGCCTCCATTGACTGGAGTTGTACCGCACGATCTAAGCTGAACCCGGTTGGCTAACTTGAAAAGTGCGGGAATGCGGTTACACTGTTGGGAAGGCAGGAAGATCAGTTTTGGTGGGAGAAGCCGTTCCCATGAGAGGGGTAATTCACAGAGTGGGTAGCAGATGTGGAATGTGGGCTATCTAGATAAGGATTGGCAGGAAGGTTGTTTACCAGGGCAGGGGGAACACAGAGAGTAAGGAAGTCTGGCCCTGAAAGCAGGGAACAAAGGACAAGGAAACTTAAGCAGGCTAAACTTTTGAAGAAGAATTTCTTACTGTACTTAACAATAATTTTAAACACTTATGTGGTTATTTCTAGTATTTTATGATAATTCACCTTTAGGAAATGGTATCTCAAACCCCAAAATGCCAGAAGGTTACCTGGAAGAGAACTGGTGTCTGAAAGCAGGACTGTAGCCGTGGGCATTGACGCACAGGCGCCGTCTGCCAGTTCATCTCTTACTAACAGATGCCAATTGTTCAGGCACTATTTGCTTCTATTAAAATAGTGTCTAGGCAGGGCGCGGTGGCTCACGCCTGTAATCGCAGTACTTTGGAAGCCCAAGACAGGCGGATCATGAGATCAAGAGATTGAGATCATCTTGGCCAACATGGTGGAACCTCATCTCTACTAAAAATACAAAAATTAGCTGGGCATGGCCGGGCACAGTAGCTTACGCCTGTAATCCCAGCACTTTGGGAGGCTGAGGCAGGCAGATCACAAGCTCAGGAGATCGAGACCATACTGGTTAACACAGTGAAACCCCATCTCTACTAAAAATACAAAAAATTAGCCGGGAGTGGTGGTGGGCACCTGTAGTCCCAGCTACTTGGGAGGCTGAGGCAGGAGAATGGCGTAAACCCAGGAGGCGGAGCGTGCAGTGAGCTGAGATCACGCCACTGCACTCCAGCCTGGGTGACTGAATAAATGAATAAATAAATAAAATAAAAATTAGCTGGGCATGGTGGCACACGCCTGTAGTCCTAGCTACTCGGGAGGCTGAAGCAGGAGAATTGCTTGAACCGCGGAGGTGGAGGTTGCAATGAGCTGAGATCGCGCCACTGCACTCCATCCGGGTAACAGAGCGAGAATCCTTCTTTAAAAAAAAAAGTTTCTAGTCTTATTATTTCAACATTTCAAAAAGTCTTTGTATTGTTTAAGATCTAAGTGTCTTAATTAGATGTATCCCAGGTACTAGCGTATATCCCAGGTACTAGTCAATTAATTGTGTCATTCAAATGTGTTGCCACTAGTGTTTCTTATTATACATTTTTAAAGAGAAAAATGTCTGCTAATAAATATATTCAGAATGCCAGGAAGCCTACCACAGGAGCTGATGACATCCCCTACAAAGACAAAAATGTAACCTCAAGGAAAAAGACACTCCTGAGAGTAAATCTCATCTCCTGGGAAAGACAGCGCTGTCTTCTATGGATGCAGAAAAGGAGAAGATTTAACACACTAAGCCCTTTAGTTCACTATAATTTAGCCCATTTCCCCTGTTTCTTTATTCTATTTCTGCTTCTCTACCGATGTACGCAAAGAAGACTGAAATAAAGAACCAGAGGAAAGCTTTGCAGGAGAGAACGCTGTGGACCCACCTCATCTTGGTTGGTCTTGCCTCTGGAAGAGCAGTGCTGTGGGCATCTGCTGGTCTTTTTATGCTGCCACCAGCTCACCTCTCCCCCTTCTCCATTTCGTAATTCCTGTGTCTACATAACTTTGGCCCTGACAAGGTCACTATCTTTTCCAGTAACAAAACCACAAACATTACCCCTATTAAGAGTTGAGCTCTTGATTCACACTTGATTTTCCTGTGGTGTTCTTTTTTTTGTTGTTTTTTTCTTTTTTCTTTTTTTTTTTTTTTTTGAGACACAGTTTCGCTCTTGTTGCCCAGGCTGGAGTACAACAGCATGCTCTCAGCTCACCACAACTTCCACCTCTGAGGTTCAAGCAATTCTCCTGCCTCAGCCTCCCGAGTAGCTTGGATTACAGGCATATGCCACCATGTCTGGCTAATTTTTTGTATTTTTAGTAAAGACGAGGTTTCTTCACGTTGCTCTGACTGGTCTCAAAGTCCCAACCTGAAGTGATCCGCCTGCCTCAGCCTACCAAAGTGTTGGGATTACAGGCGTGAGACACCGAGCCCAGAACCCTCCTGAGAGCTTTTGATCATCTTTCTCTCAAGTCCTGATTTGTATTTTTGATCCTATCTTAGTTGCTTTCCATTCCACAAGTATTTATTAAGTGCCTGCTGTATGCCGTATCCTATGCTCACAGCTACATAAGTACAGATGGCTCCTTAGAGGAGGCAGTGTCTGCATGTTGAAGGAGAGTAGGAGGTGTTTATACAGCAAGGGGAAGGGAATTTCAGCAGAGGGGCCCCAAGAAAATAAAACCCAGGGGCTGGAGACGGCCAGATGTATCAGAGAACAACATGGAGTTTAGTGTTGCAGAAGCCCACAGGCTGAGGCCAGGAGGTGGTGCTGGGGAGGAAGGCAGAGAAGATGAGCGATCAAGAGAATGCCACAGCTTTTCTCTTACTGTTATTTTACCAGAGCCACTTACTTAATACGATCAGACAATTCTTTAAGAAAACTGGGGAACAGCTTGTTCTTCCAAGAAACTTGGTGCTGAAGAGAACTACAAGAGGAAACGGTGTAAGTGACTGTGTTCTGAGAGGCTTTTTTTTAAGAGGTATATTATTTTCCAGTTTGTGGCTATTATGTCTTTCACAGGTTCTAGAATATAGGTGTGTGTCTTATTGGCCTACTAGCGCTAACCTGTTGAAGTTTATTGATGAATCTGCAGGGTGCCTGTGAGGAGAGCTTCAGAAAGATGGCCAGACCCTGGTGAGAGAGAGTGACATCAGTGTCGTTTTACACCCTGCAAAGGAGGGGCCGTATTTTGGCATAAGAAGAAGGCGCATTCGTGATTGGTGGTATTGAAGGCTTATAGCAAGAAAAAATTCACTAGAACAGCTTCTGTTTATCAGAGCTCCAGAACCTTTCTTCTGGGAGACCCTTGATAGCGTGACCTGCCATCAGGAGAGGAGGCTCAGCCAGCTTGCATTTGATTCCTGGCGAAGGGTGGGTTTGTTCCAAGTAGGAAAAGCAGCTTGTACTGAGGCAGGGACTCTACCTCCCACTCTTTACAGAGTCCCGGAAGGTTATTGCTGATAGGGACATTAGCCATTGCCTGGCTCAAGTCCTTCATGGAAGAGACCAGGAACTGATGGCCAGGAAGCCTAAATTACCTAGCAAATGTATGGACCAATCTGTGACTTGCACTCAGCAAGTCCAGAGATCCTGCCTTTACATCATCGTCTTTTGTTTTCTGGAGTGCTGGTAGGTTAGATCCCAAACTCTGAAGTACTGTCTGTGTCAAAACACTTTTTCCCCATCCCATTTTGAGCTAGGCTCTTCCTCACCAGGCCCATGCCCTTTCTCCTAATTCACTTTGAAGAGGCAACAGCATGCAGTGAAAAGAGCTCTGAGTTTGTATCAAACAGGGCTGGGTTCAAAGTTCTGCTTCATTGTTTCATGGCTATGTAACCTTAAGCAACTCACTTACCATCTCTGAGTCTCTGTTTCCTTCTCTGTAAAACAAGGACAACAGTTGCCTTTCTGGGGCCTAGCATTCAGTAGGCACTCAGTCAGTGAGCATGATTCCCTAAGGTGGAAGAGTTTGTATCACCTTCGGGATTTCCAGTGGGTTTGGGGTGTTCTCTTCCATAATCCCAGTAGACTCTATACCTTCTGGCTACCCTGGACCATAAAGGAGCAAATAAAAAAGACTCAAGATTGTCAAAAGAAAGCTCTTTATTGATTGACTCAGCAACGCAGGGCTGGCACCCATCAGCTCCAAACCACATCTTATCCCGTCCACTCCCATCCACTTTGTCCTCTTCCAGGCTGGAATCTTGCTTTCAGGCAAGGGCTTCCGGCCAGGCTTGCATTAGTTGTCGGCTATGGTTTTCTGAACCCAGTCCTGGATGGAAGTCACCTTCACATACACACCATACTTAGCCACACCACAGCTCTTATCAAAGCTTAGGATCCCAGCTGCATACCAGGCGTCCTCCTCCATGTCGTGAACGGCAAAGGCAGTGCCTGCATCGCCCATCGCAGGTGTCTTCCTGGTACTTAGACATGCCGGCACAGAAGGTGTGTTCATTCAGTATGGGCTGCACCCCTACAGGGTTCTTCGGTGCCTTCCTTTTGGGGCATTTGCTGCCTTCATAGTGCTTTATGCAATCGTATTGGTCAGCCACAGGCAGCATGACATACTTCAGATGGTCAGTAAAGTTAAAATTGGTATTTCGCCCCCAGCCAGACACGTAACCCACACGCCCTACTTCTGCATAATCCTTTGAAGGTAGGCAGATGGGCATCACTCTCTCATTAACAGGCACCTTCTGTTTGAGTTTGATGAGCCCAATATCTACCTGGGAGTAGTTAGGGTGTAGAACCACCTTCTCAATCTCTACAAGCTGCTTTTTCCCCACATAGAGTGTTAAAGTACGGGCAATGTCTTTCACTGTTGCATTTTCTGAATGGTTCAGGAAGAGATTTTTAGCCGTGGTCAGCAGCCATTGTTCATTGATCAGCGTGGCCCCTGTGGTGAGATTATGGCGGGAAACCATCTTAGCCTGCCAGGGAAAGCTGCCTTTGGCATCCAGGTGTCCACCCAGGATCCGCTGCACTGCGTCTGCCGGATTCTTGGGCTTCCCACACACTGTCAAGGAGAGCAAGACACTCGTGAGTGGAAATGTGCAAGAGCCTTTCCATCTGAGAAAGAGGGGTAAAAGCATGGGCGGCTGTCACTGCTGCGTAAACTAGAAAGAATTAAATGCTTTGCCCTTACTGCCTGCTCATCTCATTCCCAATAGTTGCAGTTTTTAAATAATTCTGTTTTTTTAATTGTTTACATTACAAAAAGCTCTATTTCCTACTTTTCTAACAAAGGAAATGGGAAATACTGAGATTTTTGAGCCCTGGCTGGTGAACTGTATTATATTTAAACAATTATCCCAACAAAGGAATTTCCACAATTCCCTGAAATTCATTGAAAGGGCTAGGAGCTACAATAATTCATTCTCTCTGAAGAAAGAGGAATCTAGAGCATCATTGACTGGAGCTCAGATTTTGTAGATAGTGCAGTTATTATGAGGCAGGTTGGTAGTTCCACACCAGTAAGAGCCGAAGAGGCTGAGCCTTTGCCTCTGGTTCCGAGAAGGAAAGGAGAGAACAACAGCTCCTGCTAATAACGAGAAGCAGCAGTCCCAGCCCACGTCCAGCCTCCTTCTAGGCTTCCGTGGATTAAGATTGTATGTTATCCCTTGACTTGTTCTCCCTGGAGCTTTCTTCTCTTTACACCCAGGGCTCTCTAGCAGGTTCTCTGTATGCACAGGCTCTCCTGATCTGTGGGCAGTGTAGACAGTGGATTCAGCCAGTGCCCTTCAGGCCCCAATAAACAAGACCCTTTGACCCTTAGTGACCCTTAGGGAGTTACCACCTAACTGCTTAAGTCTCTCCCTGGCCAGCTGCGGTTCTCCCACATCCCTCCTCTTGGCTCTTGTGTGCTCAGAGGAAGCCGTGCTGGAAGGCTGTGCCTCTAGGACGTTCCCACCTGGAAGTCTGCCTGCACTGGTAAGTGCTCAGCACCCACCTGCTTCACATTCAGGAAGTTTATCTCCAACAGCCTTATTTGTCCACTGCTTCTCATTGTTTAAGGTGTACACTCCTGAAACAAAAGGCAAGAAATGAGCCAAAGGCTAAGTCAAGTCTGCATCCCGAGCAGAGTGAGAAGGCATTTAAAGAGAAGAATTAAAAGGAAGAGGAAAAGGGGACAAGTAGGAAGGGGAAAAGGAGAGAGAATATGAGGAGGAGGGAAAGAGTGCTGTGCTGGAAACCAAGTGCCTGGACTCCAGTTACGCCCAGCAGAACACACTGTGGTCATGTTGGTCACAGCCAGGCAGTACACGGAGGGCTCAGGGTTCAAATCCTGACTGCGTCTTACAGGCTGCCTGAATTTGGGCAAGAGACTCAACCTGTCTGTGCCTCTGTTTCCTTATCAGCAAAGTGAGAACAATGACCTCTATTCAGAGGGATATTGTGAGGACTAAGTGAGCAAATAAATATGAAGCACTTAGAGCAGTGCCAGGACAGCAGGACTCACTAGGTGGGGGTGACCTGTCGTCATCAGCGTTCCTCCTTTTCCCACATCTCCCGCTGGAGATGGAAATCTGACTCTGAGATAGGTAGGCTGCATGGCATGGCCTCCCCTTAACAAAACAGAAAACTTGAGGCTGACAAAAGTTCGTCTGCCCAAAGGGCCACAGCTACTGACAACAAAATGCCTATTAGAATCTAAATCTCCTGGCTCCAAGGAGAGCAATGACCTTTCTGGCAAATCACCCCAGCACCGCCCATAGGGCATAGAGACAGTTGTCCACGTCTTACCATCTCCTTCTGTGCGCAGCCTGTAGTAGTTCTTACACTGGTAGCGAACCAAGTGCTCCACGTAGCCATTTGCGATCATGGGGGGCTTTGGGCAGCCGTCATCTGCAAAGAGAGAGAAGCAAGAGAGTTTACTATTTGGAAATTGTTCCCAGTGAACCATGAAAAGTCAGATGAGTGGAAGCTGCTCTGCACATCAATCTCCTTCCACCCTGAATAGAAGCCAATGGAAGCACAAGCTCCCCTCATTTCTGGCAGGAACCCCAATGTTCTTCATGGTCCTGAAAGCCCAGAGGTCAAGATAAGAAGGGGCAGCTGGGTGTTCTCAGAGAGAGAGTGCAGACCCGAGAGGGTCAGAGGGGGATGCGGCGGCGCCCGGGATGCACGCTCCTACCCAACCAAAGACTGACCTGCGATATCCGTGACATCGTTGCCTGAGTCCACTGCAAAAAGCTGTCCCCAGAGCAGGAGGGCAACGACAGCTCCCAGAGCACTGCAGAGAGAAGACAGGAAGGAGTGGAAAGCTGGTCTCCCTGCTTCACAGCACATGCATGCATCCACACACACATGCGTGTACCCACACACGCACACATGCCTACACACACACTCCTCCCACTTAGCAGCCAGAAAGAAAATCGATATATGGATGTGCTAGGACCAAGAAGTTACCCCCACCCCCGCAGACACATGCTTTAGCAGCTTCTGAGCGTGCCAAGCTTCCAGCAAGCTCTGTCCTGCTGGGATTTCTGCGGAAGCTTCAGAGAGGGATAGGAAGGCACGTGGGTGTGGGGTGAGTAGGGGCTCAGTTTCTGGCTGCATTCAGGAAAGTACATTGGCAATAATAGAGGAGCCCTCCAGGAAAGAGAAACCTCCCTCAGGCACACCAAAGATACTGGTAATAAAATGTAGATAACTCAGAGATGGGAACTTAGGACTTTTTATGCTATTCCTCTACTTCTTGATATTTTCCATAATAAATACACAATTTTTTTTTTTTTTTTTTTTTTTTTTGAGATGGAGTCTTGCTCTGTCACCCAGGCTGGAGTGCAGTGGCATGATCTTGTCTCACTGCAAGCTCCGCCTCCCGAGTTCACACCATTCTCCTGCCTCAGCCTCCTGGGTAGCTGGGACTACAGGCACCTGCCACCATGCCCGGCTAATTTTTTGTAATTTTAGTACAGATGCGGTTTCACTGTGTTAGCCAGGAGGGTCTGATCTCCTGACCTTGTGAGTCACTGCGCCCGGCCTCCTTATATATATACTTTTAAACATATGGTTATTTCTAGTACTTTATGGTAGTTCATCTTTAGGAAATGGTATCTCAAACCCCAAAATGCCAGAAGGTTACCTGGAAGAGAACTGGTGTCCAAAAGCAGGACTGTGGCCATGGGCATTGACGCACAGGTGCCATCTGCCAGTTCACCATCTCGCTAACAGATGCTGACCATTCAGGCACTAATGCTTCTATTAAAATAGTTTCTAGGCCAGATGTGGTGGCTCATGCCTGTAATCCCAAAACCTTGGGAGGCCGAGGCAGCCAAATCACGAGGTCAAGAAATCGAGATCATCCTGGCCAACATGGTGAAACCCCATCTCTACTAAAAATACAAAAATTAGGTGGACATAGTGGCGCACACCTGTAGTCCTAGCTACTCGGGAGGCTGAGGCAGGAGAATCACTTGAACCCAGGAGGCAGAGGTTGCAGTGAGCCGAGATCGCACCACTGCACTCCAGCCTGGTGACACAGCGAGAATCCTTATTAAAAAAAAAAAAAAAAAAATCTAGTCTTATTATTTCAACATTTCAAAAAGTCTTTATTTTTATAAGATCTAAGTGCCTTAATTAGTTGTATCCCAGGTACTAGTGTATATCCCAGGTACTAGTCAATTAATGTGTCATTCATATGTGTTACAATTAGTCTTTCTTATTATACATTTTTAAAGAGGAAAATATCTGCTAATTAATATACTCAGAATGCCAGGAAGCCTACCACAGGAGTTGATGACATCCCCTACAAAGACAAAAATGTAACCTCAAGGAAAAAGACACTCCTGAGAGTAAATCTCATCTCCTGGGAAAGATAGCACTGTCTTCTATGGATGCAGAAAAGGAGAAGATTTAACACACTAAGCCCTTTAGTTCACTATAGTTTAGCCCATTTGCCCGTTTCTTTGTTCTATTTCTGCATCTCTACCAATGTACGCAAAGAAGACTGAAATAAAGAACCAGAGGAAAGCTTTGCAGGAGAGAACGCTGTGGACCCACCTCATCTTGGTTGGTCTTGCCTCTGGAAGAGCAGTGCTGTGGGCATCTGCTGGTCTTTTTATGCTGCCACCAGCTCACCTCTCCCCCTTCTCCATTTCGTAATTCCTGTGTCTACATAACTTTGGCCCTGGTAAGGTCACTATCTTTTCCAGTAACAAAACCACAAACAATACCCCTGTTAAGAGCTGAGCTCTTGCTTCACACTTGATTTTCCTGTGGTGTTCTATTACAAACCCCGAAGAAACCTGGCACCTCTGTGACCCACGAACCTGCCAAAGTATTTCCCGAAATCAGCAACTGGGCACGACAGGGCAGCAGCAGGAGCCATCAGTCTCTTTATCTTAGAGGATTTTCACGCTGTAGAAGGCCTTACTTTGAGTTGTTTTAAACCCATTGTAGACATTTCTGCAACCTAGCTTAGATAGGGCTCTAAAGAAAGAATTCCCTTTTCACAGTAATTTTCTCCACCTTGTGTGTGGACATCTCCCTATTGCTTAAAAGCTCTCCAGCGTGAAATCAGTAAATGTGTTTATTGTGTCTTCCCTGATTGTTCTTTGCAAGAAATCACACAACTAGTTAAAGCTATAGTGTAGACCGACACAGACCATACTCAATGGCAGTGGTTCTTATGGTTTTATAGTCTGTTGATTAGCCTAAATAGGCAGATGAGAAAAATCAGTATGTCTAAGTCAAATGTCTGCACCTGTGTGTATCCCAAGTACCAGTCAATTGAAATTTAGTAGCAACTCGATAAAAGGTTGATTTATTCGTTAAAAAGGGTTAGTGGTTCTTAAATTAGAGTGTACAAAAGAATTACTTTTGGATAATCATGGTGACACTGATGTAGTAGCAAAGTAACTAGAAACAAGACAAATGCCCATCAACAGGAGGAAGGGTCAATACTGCGTTGTATGTGGATATAATGGAATATCATACAGCATAAAATGAATAAACTCTGCAAGAACATGGATAATCTTATAAACATAATTTTTGAAAGAAAAGTGCAAGTTTCAGAAGATTACCTTCAGTATGATAGCAGTCTTCTAGACATCAAAACCAAGTAAAACTTGGCAATGGATTCTTAGATATGACACCAAAATCATAAGCAATCAAAGAAAAATTAGATAAATTGGGCTTCATTGGAATGAATGTTTGTGCATCAAAAGACATATTAAGAAAATGAAGACAGGTCAGGCGCAGTGGTTCACGCCTGTAATCCCAGCACTTTGGGAGGCTGAGGTGGGCGGATCACGAGGTCAGGAGTTTGAGACCAGTCTGACCAACATGATGAAACCCCATCTCTACTAAAAATACAAAAATTAGCTGGGCATGGTGACGCATGCCTGCCTGTAATCCCAGCTACTCAGGAGGCTGAGGCAGGAGAATTGCTTGAACCCAGGAGGCAGAGGTTGCAGTGAGCCTAGATCGCACCACTGCACCCCAGCCTGGGTGACAGAGCAAGACTCTGTCTCAAAAAAAAAAAAAAAAAAAAAAAAGTGAAGACAATCTACAGAATGGGAGAAAATATTTTCAAATTATATATCTGATAAAGGGTTATTATCCAGAGTGTTTCCTACTACAACAACAAAAAGACAAACAATTAAAGCATAGGGAAAGAATTTGAATAGACATTTCTCCAAAAAATATACATAAAGTGCCAAAAAGCACATAAAAAGATACTCAAGACTCAAGGCGGTGATTCACACCTATAATCCCAGCACCTTGGGAGACCGAGGCGGGTGGATCACCTGAGACCAGGAGTTCGAGACCAGTCTGATCAATATAAATACGGTGAAACCCCATCTCTACTAAAAATACAAAAATTAGCCAGGAGTGGTGGCATCCACCTGTAGTCCCGGCTACTACTTGGGAGGCTGAGACAGGAAAATTGCTTGAACCTGGGAGGCAGAGGTTGCAGTGAGCCGAGATTGCACCACTGCACTCCAGCCTGGGCAACAGAGCGAGACTCCATCTCAAAAACAAAAAAAAAAAAAAAAAAAGTCACTCAACACCATTGGAAAATGTCAATACGGAAATTTGCAAATCAAAACCACAATGAAACACCACTTCACAGCCTACTAGGATGGCTACAAATCGTGTGTGTGTGTGTGTGTGTGTGTGTGTGTGTGTGTGAGAAATGTTGGCAAGGATGTGGAAGAGTTAGAACCCTGGTACATTACCTTACTAGTAAGAATGTAAAATGGTGCAGCTACTGTAGAAAACAGTTTTGTGGTTCCTCAAAAAGCTAAGCATAGAATTGCTATCTGACCCAGCAATTCCACTTCAAGGTATAAACCCGAAGAATTAAAAGCAGAGACTCAGAGACTTGTACACCAATGTTCATAACAGCATTTTCACAAAAGGTAGAAGCAATCCAAGCATCCATCCACAGATAAATGGATAAACAAACCGTATTATATACATACAATGGAATATTATTCACGTATAAAAAGGAATAAAATTGATACATGCTACAACATGAATAAACCTTGAAAACATACTAAGAGAAAGAAGCCAGACACGAAGGGACAAATATTACTTGATTCCACTTATAATAAGGTATCTAGAATAAGCAAATGCATAGAAACAAAAGTAGATTCGACTTTACTAGGGCCTGGGAGAAGCAAGAAATGGGAAGTGATTGCTTAATGGGTACAGAGTTCCTGTTTGGGGTGATGAAAAAACTTTGGAAACTGATAGTGGTGATGGTTGCAGAACATTGCTAGTGTAATAAATGCTGCCGAATTGTACACTTCAAAATGGTTAAAATCAGAAATTTTGTGTTATAAATATTTTAGCACAAAAAACTCAAGAAGTAAATAAGTAAATAAACTTATCTTTATTGGAGTAAAAGAAAGAAAGAAAGAAACAAGCAAGACTCAGCACTATGTTGCTCAGGCGTAGATATCAAAGAGTCAAAACTGTGTTTTTAAATTTCTTGTTGGAATGGAAAACCCAAAATATAAAATGTTACATCTCATGGGGAGGTAAGAGGAAAGTATAAGAGAAAGACACTTAGGTAAATATAAATAAATTGTTAATGACCCAGCTTTTGGGCTGGGTAGTAGGTTCATTAACGTACATTATATTATTGTGCTTTATTTTTAATAAAACACATATATGCCCACACATATATGTCCCATATAATATTTTATAAGTATTAAATAAAATATTTTAAAATATGAAGGAGGGAGGGACTCATCCTAAGGACATAGTGAGAGGCCCCTTTTCCATGAATTGGATCCAGTAGGTCTGCATGGGGATGTGAAAATCTACATTTCAAGCGTCCATAACTTCCCACCCTTGCAGGTATGAGGCAATAGACGGCAACTCTTCAGTCATAAGCAGGAGCTCATTTCTCCACCCCTGGAATCTGGGGTTGGCTCTGTGACTATGTTGAAATAGTAGCAGACGTAACAAGGATAGTCTTGAAATGTGCTTGTGAATTGGAGTTTGCCTGCTTTTACAACACCTGGAATCTGGGAGCCACCCTGTGAATGAGCCCAAGTTATTCCTCCATTGCTGGAGAATGAAATGTCCCCATAGAGCAGAACCCAGGCATCCCACCTGACAGCCAGCCAGCCCCAAATTCCCAGAAGCCTTCCATAGGTGCATGAGTGAGCTCCTGCCAAGATCAGCTGAAACTGGTCCTGACCAAAACCACCTCCAGCTAAGCCCACATTGCTGACCCACAGAATCATAAGCTAAATAAAAGACAACTCTTCTAAGTTACAAAGCTTGGGGAAGACTCATTAGGTAGCAAATGTTAACCAGTAGAACCGGTGTATGGAATGATGGAAATAGCGGCTCTGACTGAATCTAGGGTGAAGGTATTAGAATTCTGCTCCCTAGGTCCCTGGGTTCCTGCTGTCCTCTGTCACAGCTTGTCTTTACCTGTGCTTTGCCACCCAGTTTTTCCTTCAATGGCCAGAAGGAGGGAGCTACACCCTACGTTTTCCAAAGAGAACCTGCGCTGTAGACTGTAAAGGATTCCACTAAAACTGGAACACTTCTGTCCTATGGCATCCTCATGCCCTCCTCCCCCTCCCAGCTCATCCAGTCCATCATTCCTCCCCACAGAAACTGTCAAACCTCAGCCTTTCACAGTCCTCTATCTAGAGTCTTGCAAATGTCACAGCCCCAGGCTTCTTTTTTCTTTTCTATCCAGTTGCTGCTACTTTTCCACAGAGGGAAGAGATGGCCTCTATTTCTGCAGCTCTGTGGGTCCCCAGGGAAGTGGGGAGAACGCCAGTCCTATGAAATGGAGGGAGAGACTTCCTCCTCGGACTGGTGCCCTCCTAGGGTGTCTAAAATGAACCATTTCTCACCACTGCTGTAGAACAATTGTTTACTCACTAGGTGCATGAAAATTCACATTCTTCCTCTGAACATACCCTGAACTCTATTACTCTGACCCCTTGTCTTGGGCAACAGGGGAGCATTCACACACAGCCTTCCTGCCCTGGGCGTCTTTCATTAACTTGAGAAACAGAATCCAGCCCCAAGGCTTCTCTCTTTCATTGGACAAGTCAAGATGAGAGATAGCAAGTCAGAAGACTCCACCAAGGAAAGCAGGAATGTATTTTGTTGGGAGAATAGAAAGAGCAGGAAAGCTTGAAATATTAATAGGCCAGGACAGCAGTTGACAGAGGAGCTTGAAGGGGAGAGTTTTGATTTTAGAAGGAAAAAATGATTTTTAAAAGTTCACTCTGCCAGCCAGGCACAGTGGCTCATGCCTATAATCCCAGTGCTTTGGGAGGCCAAGGCAGGTCGATTGCTCGAGCCCAGGAGTTGGAGACCACACGGAATAAAATGGGCAACATGGTAAAACTCCGTCTCTACAGAAAATACAAAAAATTATCCAAGCACAGTGGCACACACCTGTAGTCCCAGCTACTCTGGAGGCTGAGGGGGGAGGATTGCTTGCGCCTGGGAATTGACTGGAGGCTGAGGTGGGAGAATTGCTTCCGCCTGGGAATTGACTGGAGGCTGAGGGGGGAGGATTGCTTGCGCCTGGGAATTGACTGGAGGCTGAGGGGGGAGGATTGCTTGCATCTGGGAATTGAGGCTGTAGTGAGCTATGATCGTGACACTGCACTTTAGCCTGGGCGACAGTGAGACCCGGTGTCAAAAGAACAAAAAGTTCACTCTGCCATTACAAAAGTCTTGAAATTTTGTAAGCTACCAAAAAATAAAAATAAATAAAAAAAATAAGTCTCCGATAATTTCACCACCTCAAGACAACCCATAGCCACTATTAACACTTTAGTGTTACTTCCTTCCACATTTTCTCTGTGCATACTTTTACACAATTTTGATCATTCTTTTGATAGAATTTTTTGGTCTACCCTTTTCACCTGTTAGAAATGCAAAATGCTTGTTCCCCGGTGCCATAAAGAAATAGGACTTGAACATGAATTTAATTCTCTCAGCAAGGCAATTTATACTTTCTGTAGAAAGGGTGCCCATTGCACATGGAACAAAGGCAAGGAGGTAAAAAACATTTATATGTGACCCATCCGAACCCTGCTGCTGTGTCCTGATTCCGTTGGCTGGTACTGAACCTCACAGTCTAGGCAGCACCCGGTCGGCTAAAGGTTTAAAACTTTTTCTAAAGAGGTAATGGCAGAGGAGAACAAAGGAAAAGAGGAGGTTGCTTATGAAAAGACTTAGAAAAGTAATAACATTCTCAAATAAGGAAGGGGCGTAGGCTGCGAGCTGAGACATGCCTGTGAGCATCTTGGTTAAAGTACAAGGACATAGAATGTATTTATTTTCTTATATTTAACAGCTACATAGGATAGGGCTTAACAAAGAGTTATTAGCACACAGCAAGGAGGCTTGAAGGAAGTTAGTTTTTAAAAGAAACTATTATTTCTAACACTTGTGATTTATTCTTTAACAAGAAGGGAAATTTTGAAGAGAAACTTTTTACTTTTTACATCACCCAATGTTGTAGGCATTTTCCATGTTGCAGCAAACTCTTTAAAACATTTTAGGCTGGGTGCAGTGGCTCACACCTGTAATCCCAGCACTTTGGGAGGCCAGGGCGGGCAGATCACAAGGTCAGGAGTTTGGGACCAGGCTAACCAACATGGTGAAACCACATCTCTAATAAAAATACAAAAATTAGCCAGGTGTGATGGTGTGTGCCTGTAATCCCAGCTACTCAGGAGGCTGAGGCAGGAGAATCGCTTGAACCTGGGGGACGGAGGTTGCAGTGAGCCAAGATCACGTCACTGCACTCCAGCCTAGGTGACAGAGCGAGACTCTGTCTCAAAAAAAAAAAGTCTTAAATGCTGTGTTACACTCCTAACTTAAGGAGGTATCACATGTACTTTAATTTTGCTGTTATTAATAGCTTACATACACACAGGGAAGTGAGGTAGGGAGACCACACTCATTTTACTCCATATGGATGTACAGTTGATCCAGCATCATTTACTAAAAATACCAAATCTTAAGTGTCCATCTCAATGAATCTGTATAGTACGAAATATTTCTAGCACCACAGAAAACTACTTTGGGTTCCTCTCAGTCCGCACCCTTCCCCTACCAAAGTAACCACTGGCCTGACATCTGTCATGATGGAATACTTTTGCCTGGTCCTGAACTTCATATAAATAGAATCAAATAGTAGGCATTCTTGGTTCCTGGCTTGTTTTTTGCAACATAATGTCTGTGAGAATCATCCATGTTGTCACATTGGTTCCTTTTTTATTGCTGAGAAGTGTTCCATTGTGTGACTAAAGCACAATTGATTTATCCATTCTCCTGTAGATGGATATATGGATTAATTCCGTCTGGGGACTATTGTAAACCAAGCTGCTATCAACATTCTTGCATATATCGTTTGATGGTTACCTGCACTCATTTCTCTTGGATATGTACCTGGTTGTGTCATAGGATAGGCGTATGTCTCGCTTTAATAGATTCTGCCAGTTTTCCAATAAACTCTCCTATCTGCAGTATATCAAAGTTCCAGTTGCTCTGCATCCTTGCCAATGCTTTTTAAGTTTTGCCATTCTGCATATGTGTAGTAAAATATAATAATGGAGGCCGGGCACGGTGGCTCAGCCTGTAATCCTGGCACTTTGGGAGGGCAAGGCAGGTGGATCACCTGAGGTCAGGAGTTCAAGACCAGCCTGGTCAACATGGCGAAACCCCGTCTCTACTAAAAATACACAAATTAGCCGGGTTTGGTGGCACGGGGCTGTAGTCCCAGTTACTCAGGAGACTAAGGCAAGAGAATCACTTGAACCTAGGGGGTAGAGGTTGCAGTGAGCCGAGATCGCACCACTGCACTCCAGCCTGGGTGAAAGAGCAAAACTCCATCTCAAAAAATAAATAAAATAAACAAATAAGATTAATAATAATAATAATGGCTTTAATTGTGCATTTCCCCAATATCAAATGATGTAGAGCACGTTTTAGATTCGTGTTGGACCACATAGATATCGTCTTTACAGTATGTCTTCTCCTTGTAGATTTGTTGTCTTTTTCTAAAATATTCTGAATGCTAGTCTTTTTTTGGATAAATGTATTGTAAACATGTTCTCCCATTCCATGGTTTGTCTTTTAATTCTCTTAATCTCGTGTTTTGATGACCAGAAGTACAGAAGTTCTTAATCTTAAATAAGTCCTAATTTGTCCATTTTTTAAATTTCATAGTGATTTCTGTGTTTTGATTAAGAAATGTTTGCCTACACGGTTATGACAATATTCTCCCATATGTTTTTCTAAAAGTGTATTGTTTTGCCTTTCAAATCTAGGTCTGTGATCCATTTGGAATTAATGTTGGTATATGATATGAGAGAAAAGTTCATTTTTTCCATACAGACATGCAGTCGATCCGATATTATTTGCTAAAATGACCATCCTTTGTCCCTGAGTTGCAGTGGTATCTTTATTATAAATCAGGTGATTATGTATGTGTTAGCCTCCTCCTGAATCCTCTATTCTTTTCCACTAGTCTATGTGTCTAATCTGGAGCCATTGTGATACTGTCTTAATAATGTGTGAAAGGGAGCCGGGCGCGGTGACTCACGCCTGTAATCCCAGCACTTTGGGAGGCCGAGGCAGGTGTATCACGAGGTCAGGAGATTGAGACGATTCTGGCCAACATGGTGAAACCCCGTCTGTACTGAAGTATAAAAAATTAGCCGGGCATGGTGGCGGGCACCTGTAGTCCTGGCTACTCGGAGGCTGAGGCAGGGGAATCGCTTGAATCCGGGAGGCAGAGGTTGCAGTGAGCTGAGATCGTGCCACAGCACTCCAGCCTGGGCGACAGAACAAGACTGTCTCAAAAAAAATAAAATAAAATAAATAAATAATAATAATAATAATAATAATAATAATAATAATGTGCTAAAGGAAACTATCTTAAAGCCCCAGAATCACTAAGCTAAAGGGAAAAGTGAAGCAGAGAACTGCGTAGGGCAAAGCTGCCCCCTATTCTATTCAAGGCCACCCCTCTGCTCACTGAGATAAATGCATATCCTTTTGCCTCTTTTGGAGAGGCTCATCAGAACCTCAAAAGAATGCAACTATTTGTCTCTTATCTACCTACGACCTGGTAGCGCCCCCCCTCCAGCTTTGAGATTTGTCCCGCCTCTGCGGACACAACCAAAGTTCATCTGACATATGTTGATGGATGTCTCAGGTCTCCCTAAAATGTATAAAACCAAACTGTGCTCTGGCCGCCTTGGACACATAGCAGGACCTCCTGAGGTTGTGTTGGGTGTGCGTCCTCAACCTTGGCAAAATAAGCTTTCTACATTAACTGAGACCTGTCTCCAATTTGGGGGGTTCACAAATGGGAACCTTCTTTTGAGACAGGATATTCACAGTCCCCCAGGCAGGAGTGCAGAGGCACGATCTGCAGCCTCAGCCTCCTGGACTCCAACAGTCCTCCCACCTCAGCCTCACGGGTAACAGACTACAGGGATGCGCGACCACGCACAGCCAATTTGTTGTTGTAGCTGTAGAGATGTAGTTTTGCCACGTTGCCCAGGCTGGACTTGAACTCTTGGGCTCAAGTGATCCACCCACCTCAGCTTCCTAAAGTGCTGGCATTACAGGCAAGAGCCTCCACACCTGGCCAAGAATGGGAACTTTATACTAAATCTTGCTCTCTGGTGTTATAAGTGTTCCAACTTTATTTTCTTTCAGAGTTTGTCTTGATTATTCTAGGTCTTTTCCATTTTATGTAAATTTTAAAATCGACTTTCCAATTCTCACAAAACGTCCTGCTGGGATTTTTATTGGGATTACATTGAATCTCCAGATCACTTTGGGGAGAGTTGACATCTTGACTCTGTTGAGTCTTTCGAGTAATGCACATAGCATGTCTCTTCATTTATTTAGGCTGTCTTTAATTTTAATGCCTTGTTCATATTGATACAGACCTCTGGCACCTCTTTCATTAGATTTATTCTTAAGCATTTGATGTTTATGTTACTGTAAATGATACTTTATTTAATTGATTTAAATAGTGTGGGAATAAATACCTCAGTAGCCATGAAATGAGAACCCTGGATTTTCCCAGGAGTATACATGACCTTCAAACAGAATGGAGAGTGGAGTGTTGAATTCAGAACGGCACATGTTGTTCAGAATTGCAGTTTATCTTGATAAGAAAATTAAACAAAGACATTCACATGATTACACCTATTTCTAGAATTTCTCCCTTTTTTCACAGTCACCAGGACCAGGGGCTACAGGGTCCCGCGGTGCCTGGAACATAGGCATTGCTTCCTAGTTGCACTCCCTTAGGGTCAGCAATTCTCTTCTCCAAAACTGAGCCATTGGCAGACACACATATTGATATTTCGTACCGTACACATTGATATTTTAAACTTTGTAAAAGCTTCTTAAAAGTAGGATCAACCTTGACAGATTGTAAATGAGGAACTTCCAAGATCCAGGCTGCTAAATCAATTATCCTCAGACCAGCTTCCTATCAGCAAAGTCAGCCAACCAAGGTGGAAAACCCATACAGCCTGTCAAAACTTCCAAAGAAATGCTGCCTTTCCCAGCATGAAACTAGTCAGATGTCAAAGGCATGAGGACATTAGTATGAGTGTAAAAACTGGCTCTATATTCAAAAGAATTCATATCAACCTTCCTCAATTTCTTCAACCTACTACATTTGTGGGATGGGACCCGGGAAACAAGGTAGGACCACGTTGGTGTTTTTTCATCCACCTTTACCTCTATACCCAACAATGCCTGGCGTACAACAGAGGCTCAGTCCAGTTGGTTGAATCGAATGGGTGATAAACATAGCCTCTGCCTTCAAAGAGTTCAGAGTAGGGGCAGAAATAAAAACTGTAACACGAGTAAGTACTGCCTGTCTTGTCAGCTTCTATCTGCAGTGGAGAAGATCCAGCCCTTATAAGCATAAAAGCTGTCCGCAGAACCAGCCCTGCAGGTACTTTAGGAGAAAAGCCAGTCAACTTCTAGTAAGAACAGGTAACATTGGGAGGGTCCTATGTGCCAGGCACTGTACTGTGTGCTTTCTGTGTATTTATTCATTTAATTCTTCAACAGCCCATAAGCACTGGGTCTTTTAATTATCTAACAACCCCATTTTTTATAAGTGGGGCACAGAGAGGATGAGAAACTCGTTCAAGGTAACACAGCTAGTAAAGAGAGGAGGCAGGATTCAAACCCAGGCCAAGCCCTTGACCACCCTGGGGTGCTACCTCTCCCACATGACGAACTACACAGAATTTTCAAGACTCCCTCACATGGGCTGGACACAGTGGCTCATACCTATAATCCCAGCACTTGGGAGGCCATGCTGGAGGATTGCTTGAGGCCAAGAGTTCAAGATGAGCCTGGGCAACGTAGGGAGACCCATCTCTACACAAATAAAAAATAAAAAAATAAGAAGTTAGCCAGGCATAGTGGTATGCACCTGTAGTTCCAGCTACTCAGGGGACTGAGTGGGGAGGATCACTTGAGCCTGGGAGAGGCTGCAGTGAGCTCTGACTGTGCCACTGTACTCCAGCCTGGGCAACACAGCAAGACCCTGTCTCAAAAATAAAATAAAAAAGATTCCCTCACATAATCAGCATGAAGGGCTCACCATTAGAGTCGCTTTTAAGAGTCATCTGGAGACAGATCTTTTGCTCGGTTAAGGCATTTCTTACCTGGAAGGGATAGCAAACTTGCTAGCTAACCACATTAGCCAGGCTAAGGGTGTCAATTCTACGTGGCTATGGAAGTCCATTAAGAACCCTGTGTATCAGATTTAAGCCATGACTGAGGCAGTGATGCCCAGCAAAGAGGATAAAGAAGACCTTAAAGCATTGGCACCCAAGTCTGGAGAAGCCTGAGGCTGCAAAGAGTTGGAGGCTGTCTCCAAGCATGACCCCTGTGTTGGCCTTGGGGGCACTGGAGCAGACAGAAACCACGTGGGCCATGGCTGGAAAGCACATTAGGAAATAGGTCAAGGAAACTACCTGACAAAGCATTTGAGCAAGAGTGCCCTGGGTGCCAGCCAGATGCAGAGAGGAGTTGAACCATCCACCCTGGTCATAGGACAGATCTCTCCAGAAGGAATGGAATCTAAATGGAGCTCTGCTTTTGAGCAGTCAGCGCAAGAAACCAGGGACTTGCATAAACTTGCCACGCCCCAAAGCAAATCCCCTCTCCACTAAAGGGCACCGGGCTGCTTGTAGGGTGTGAGCCACTGGATGCTGGCAGGCCGTGTTTGTGCTTGTCTCTTCTGAGAGACTGAGAGATGCTGGAAAACTCAGCATCTCAGTGAATGACTGAAAGAAGGAGGGAGTGAAAGAACATGAATGTGGACCAACCCTATACACATGCAGACATATGTATGTGTGTTTCGATATTTGTAGATATGCGTTTCTATTTTTAAATGATTATTTCCGGGTCTCAGATAGAGGTGAAATTCTAACCTACTCAGAGTGATTTCTTTTAGGTTCCCAGACCTGGGATCCACATTTTTTGCTCTGCTGAGGTAGGAAGGTGTCACTAGATCCATTAAGAACTGCAAATTAAACAACTATGAGAATGGTTGAAGCTCAAAAGGCTGGTCAGCTTCTCAAATACCCAGTGACTGAAATAACTGGCCAGCTTCTCAAATAGCCAAGGCAGTGCCAAGGTTACTACTCAGGAGAATGTCTTCCACGTGCCTGGGGCAGACAGGAAGTGTTCTGACCCTCTGCCCACAGCTGTGTTCCTGTACCCACCAACTCAAGTGATTAACGGGGTGGCAGGTGGTGCAGCAGCCAGGTGACCTTCACACACTGTAACTCGTTTTGTTTCCTGGGGGACACTTTCCAGATGGGGTTTTCAGCACTCAGGAAACCTCTTCGTGGCCGGCATGAATGCAAGAAGTGCAGTGTTCATCCATTTCCTCTCCTGAAGCCCTGCCCTTTGGAGCCTCGTCCTTGTATTGCTGCCAAGGTATTTCACAAATTCCAGATCATTCCCACACTGTTCCTGCACACACACCACTATCCCCTGTCCCCTGCTGTCCTCTTGCATGTGACAAGCCACAGTGACTTTATTTCCTACATTTCTAACCACAAGGTTCTTACAGAAATTTTCCCTGGCTGCCAAGACTCATTCAACATCATAGGTGGCCCAGACTAGAGGGTAGGTAACATTATTCTCTCAGAATGTTCTTATGGTGTGTTGGGACCAGAGATCTGCACCTGGACGAAAGAGAAATCCTGAAACATGTTTTAGCCAAGTAGGAAGCACATAACATCTCTTCTAAGCAAATATAAAATGATAGTAGACCTCAATCTGGCTTATTAGCTAGGATTTAATTTGACTAAGTGACTTAACAGGGATTAAAGCACACAAGGTCCCAGCCTGGGCAACATAGTGAAACCCCATGTCTACAAAAAATACAAAAATTAGCCAGGTGTGGTGGCACACACCTGTAGTCCCAGATACTCTGGAGGCTGAGGTGGGAAGATCACTTGAGCCCAGGAGATTGAGGCTGAAACGAGCCATGATCATGCCAGTGTACTCCAGCCTAGGTGACAGAGCAAGTGAGACCTTGTCTAAAAAATATTTTTTAAATTTTTAATTAAAAAAAACACACACACAGATACACAAGGTTCTGTTTTCTCAAGTAAAAGGGGTGGGGAAGTAGGCAGACAGAGCTGGTATTGGTAGCAGCATTAAGCTCTTTCCAGCTTTTGCCTCCATCATCCTTGCAGGGTGACCCTGATCCTTAGGTCTAAAATGGATGCCAGAGCTCCAGCCATCATACCCGTATTCCAGGCAGCAGCAGACTTTCCAGAAACTTCACACAATACTTTCACATATATGTCATTGAATAGCACTTGGTCACAGGACCCCATCCAACTATACTGGAAACCAGGAAATGTCTTTATGCTGGGAATCCAGAACATGGAACCACTGATGTGGTTTGGCTGTGTCCTCACCCAAATCTCATCTTGAATTGTAGTTCCCATAATCCCCACGTGTCATGGAAGGGACCCAGTGGAAGGTAATTGAATCGGGGGCAGTTACCCTCATCTGTTCTCATGATAGTGATTTCTCATGAGATCTGATGGTTTTATAAGGGGCTTTCCCCCGACCTTCACTCTGCACTTCTCGGTCTGCCACCATGTGAAGAAGAACATATTTGCTTCCCCTTCCACCATGACTGTAAGTTTCCTGAGAACTCCCCAGCCGTGCTGAGCTGTGAGTCAATTTTCTTTCCTTTATAAATTACACAGTCTTAGGTATGTCTTTATTAGCAGCATGAGAACAGACTAAAACAGCCATCTACAAGATAAGTGGCCTGATCTCATGAGAGGTTACTGTTCTAGATTAAAATAAACTAGTAGGACGTGGTGGCTCACGCCTGTAATCCCAGCACTTTGGGAGGCCAAGGTGGGCGGGTCACCTGAGATCAGGAGTTTGAGACTAGCCTGGCCAGCATGGTGAAACCCCGTCTCTACTACAAATACAAAAAAAATTAGCTGGGTGTGGTGGCAGTCCCCTGTAATGCCAGCTACTCTGGAAGCTAAGGCAGGAGAATAGCTTGAACCTGGGAGGTGGAGGTTGCAGTGAGCAGAGATCGTGCTAATACATTCCAGCCTGGGCAACAGAGTGAGACTCCCTCTCACAAAAAATAAATAGGACGGGCGCGGTGGCTCACGCCTGTAATCCCAACACTCTGGGAGGCTGAGCGGGTGGATCACGAGGTCAGGAGATCGAGACTATCCTGGCTACCACAGTGTAACCCTGTCTCTACTAAAAAATACAAAAAATTAGCCAGGCGTAGTGGCGGGCTCCTGTAGTCCCAGCTACTTGGGAGGCTAAGGCAGGAGAATGGCGTGAACCCGGGAGGCGGAGCTTGCAGTGAGCCGAGATCGTGCCACTGCACTCCAGCACTGCAGCTTGGGCGACAGAGCGAGACTCCGTCTCAAAAAAATATAAAAATAAAATAAATAAATAAAATAAAGAAACTGAAGAGGCATATGGATGAGCCTTGATTGGATATGGAAGATATTTTGGATACAACAGGAGAAATTTGAACATGAACTCAGTGTTAGATGACATTAGCAAATCATGGTTAATTCTCTTATGTGTGATTATAGAATTATGGTTACATAGGAGCATGTACGTAGATAATGCAGGTTACAAAGTACTTAGGAGTGAATCAAAATACACAATAAAAATAGGCTAAAAGATTGGCAGAGCCAACAGGGAAAAGATAGTAAGAATTACTGAGTGTAGGTGGAAGGAGTATGGATATCCATTTCTTTCAGATTTTCTGTATATCTAAATTTTTTTTTTTTTTTTTTTTTTTTTTTGAGACAGAGTCTCGCTCTGTCACCCAGGCTGGAGTGCAGTGGCGCGATCCTGGCTCACTGTAGCCTCTGCCTCACAGGTTCAAGCAATTCTCCTGCCTCAGCCTCCTGAGTAGCTGGGACTACAGGCATGTGCCACCACGCTCGGCTGATATTTGTATTTTTAGTAGAGACAGGGTTTCCCCATGTTGCTTAGGCTGGTCTAGAATTCCTGGCCTCAAGTGATCTGCCCATCTTGGCCTCCCAAAGTGCTGGGATTACAGGCATGAGCCACCATGCCCAGCCTAAAATTCCTTATAATACAAATTATAGGAGGGTAATTATCTATTTGTGCTGACTGTTCCTCAGCTTTCTCATGTGAGGCTGATGGCCTTCTGGTGAAAATGAGTGAGGTTCCTGTCAGTATTCTGGAACCAGTCAACACAAAGGGTCTGAGGAGTGGGTTGAAGCCCATGGTCTCAGCCAGGATGGATCTTAGAGCTTGTGGATGTAGGGAGAGAAAACTGCCCTCCAGCCTCAGCTTCTCCGATAGTCTGTCATCACCCAGCACTGCTGCAAGGATTCACAAATCCCATCACCTATTTGAGATAACAACACAACAGAAGATAGAAAATGAATCTAAGACATCTTACGTAGTGGAGACATCAGTACTCTGTCAGGACATGACTGGGTGGAGCAGAACAAATGCCAGACTTGAGATTAGGAGAATTTGTTGCCCCCTCCACCATTTCTGCCCATATCACCTTGGAGCAGGTGCTTAATCTGTTTCCTCGACTGTAAAATGGGGATTGTAATTGCCACCCTCACCTGCTCCACAGAGCTGTCTGAGGCTTCAATAAGATAATGTGTGTGATTTCTGGTAAATGTGCAAGATCATTTGGAAGAAAACCTTGCTTGTCCCTGAACTACTGCTTCATCCTGTTAGGCTCGCATGCAATTATCCACAGACCCCAGAACCAGGTGAACTTTTTCAAAACCCTGCTTGTGGTGGTTGAAAAATATCTCCACAAATTATTGGACATTCCTCCCTTCAAAAGTGGAAGCCACCACATTTTTCTCACCAGCTTGCTTGGAAAAAAAAGAAAACAAAAGTGGAAGCCATTCCCTTGAGTGGTGGGCTGGACAAAATGACTTGCTTCTAACACAGGGTTTCCAGAGAAGATATATGATACCCAAAGAAATTTGAGTTCAGATAAACAACAAATAAATTTTAGAATAAGTATGTCCCAAATACTGCATGAGATAGACTTATACTAAAAGTGTATTCATTGTTTATCTCAAATTCAAATTTAACTGGGCATCCTTTTGTTTTAGTTTTGCTTAAACTAGCAACTCTATTCCAATGAGTAGAATGAGGCTGGGCACAGTAGCTCATGCTTGTAATCCTAGCACTTAGGGAGGCCAAATCTGGAGGATCACTTGAACCCAGGAGTTCGAGACCAACCTGGGCAATATAGTGAAACCCAATCTCTACAAAAAAATACAAAACTTCGTGAGCCCTAGTGGCATGTGCCTGTAGTCCCAGCTACTCAGGAGGCTGAGGTGGGAGGACTGCTTGAGCCTTGGAAGTTGCAGTGAGCCGTGATCATGCCATTGCACTCCAGCCTGGGTGACAGAGCAAGACCCTGTCTCTATAAATAAAATAAGAATAGAATGAATGTGGCATAAGTAATGATGTGTGACTTCCAAGACTAGGTCATAAAGGCACTGTAGCTTTCACCTTGCTCCCTCTTAGCTTACTCACTCTGGAGGAGCTGGACGCCATGTTGTAAGGACACTCAAGCAGCCCTATGGAGAGGTTCATCTACACTTCCTGCCAACAGTTTGCATCAGGAGGAGATGCTCATACCCTGGGGGCTCCAGTTCTTTGAATCCTAGCCTCATAGTTTAGGGAAGTTATTTAATCTCTCAAAGCACTTGTTTTATCTGTAACTATGGGTATACTAATATCTATTTTCAGGACCTATTTGTGATCAGAAACATAAAAAACAATAGCTAACATTTATGAGAAATTTAGAATATGCTAAGCACTACTGTAAGCACTTCACATTTAATTCACATAGTAACCCTCTGAGATCGGTGCTGTCCTTATTCCCATTTTACACATTGGGAAACTGAGGCACACAAAATTTACATGATCACCCACACCTAATAAGTATATAATGTGACAGGCACATAATATGCATCCTTTTTTTTTTTTTTTTTTTTTTTAAGAAAGAGACTTGCTCTTGTTGCCCAGGCTGGAGTGCAGTGGCATAATCTCAGCTGACTGCAACCTCTGCCCCCTGGGTTCAAGCGATTCTCCTGCCTCAGCCTCTGAAGTAGCTGGGATTACAGGTGCGTGCCACCACATGCAGCTAATTTTTGTATATTTTGTAGAGATGGGGTTTCGCCATGTTGCCCCGGCTGGTCTCAAACTCCTGAGCTCAAGAAATCCTCCTGTCTCGGCCTCCCAAAGTGCTGGGATTACAGGCTTGAGCCACTGTGTCCAGCCTGCATCCTTTTACTTTTTATTTTTTTTGAGACAGAGTCTTGCTCTGTTGCCCAGGCTGGAGTGCAGTGGCACTATCTTGGCTCACTGCAACCTCCACCTCCCAGGTTCATATGATTCTCCTACCTCAGCCTCCTGAGTAGCTGGGACTACATGTAGGTACGCACCACCACACCTGGCTAATTTTTGTATTTTTAGTAGAGATGGGGTTTCATCATGTTGCCCAGGCTGGTCTCAAATTCCTGGCCTCAAGTAATCTGCCCACCTTAGCCCCTCAAAGTGCTGGGATTACAGGTGTGAGCCACCATCCCCAGCCAATATTCATCCTTTTAGAAGTTGCTGTTGTGGCTGGGCACGCTGGCACATGCCTGTAATCCCAACACTTTGGGAGGCCGAGGTGGCGGATCACTTCAGGTCAGGAGTTCAAGACCAGCCTGACCAAGATGGTGAAACCCCGTCTCTACTACAAATACAAAAAATGAGCCGGATGTGGTGGCAAGTGCCTGTAATCCTAGCTACTCTGGAGGCTGAGGCGGGAAAATCGCTGGAACCTGGGAGGCAGACGTTGCAGTGAGCTGAGATCGCACCATTGCCTGCACTCCAGCCTGGGAAACAGAGTGAGACTCTGTCTCAAAAAAAAAAAAAAAAAAGTTGGCCGGGCGCGGTGGCTCAAGCCTGTAATCCCAGCACTTTGGGAGGCTGAGACGGGCGGATCACGAGGTCAGAAGATCGAGACCATCCTGGGTAACACAGTGAAACCCTGTCTCTACTAAAAAAATACAAAAAAACTAGCTGGGCAAGGTGGCGGGCGCCTGTAGTCCCATCTACTCGGGAGGCTGAGGCAGGAGAATGACGTGAACCCGGGAGGCGGAGCTTGCAGTGAGCTGAGATCCGGCCACTGCACTCCAGCCTGAGCGACAGAGCAAGACTCTGTCTCAAAAAAAAAAAAGTTGCTGTTAGTATATCATCGAACCTGCCAAACCACTGTTTTTACAGTTGAGAAAACAGGGCCTCAGGGAGGTGAGGTAAATCTTACAAGGCTGACTCCAATGTCTATACTTCAATCCTACACCCAGTGAGTCTGGGGTCAATAGCACACCCCCTGGGGCCCTCCTGCCCCACCCCTGGATGGAATGGGCCACTTTCCTGATATAGCCCTAAGTCCTCCACCAGTGCCCCTGGTTCATGGACATTACTAATCACTACCAAGGATTGGTATTGTCAAATTTTGCCCCCAGACAAGATCGACCTGAGAGATGCATCTAAATTAAACTATGCACACAATTAGAACAAAGAGGAGTCTGGACTTCTCAAAAACACTCAGAGGCTTTCCTTTAATCAGCATTTTTGAAAGCTCCAAATGCAGTTGGCAGTCTCTAAATTTTTAAAGGAGACTAACCGGAACAATTAACCATGTCTCTGAAAGCTTGAAAGACTCTCAGACCCTAAAACAGAGAGCCCTGTATCTCCCTGCTCCCCCACTTGCATTCCACCTCCATTTTTCCCATCTCAACACCACTCTTTGCCTGGAACATTGCAGGGACCCTGAGGGTACCAGCAAAAGCCCTTTGAGCCCCTCCAGCTCCTCCAAGATTGAAGACAACTGGGTGCCTTCCTCCTGAGTCTCAGACTTCCCACACAATTCCGGTCCTGAGTTCTGTTCAGCTAGATATTCTCACCCCTCCATGAAGTGGTGAGTTTTTCCTTGAGGCTTTATCTCTCTCAGGAAGGGGGTAATCACTCTGGGGTTCTCCCCTGTGTGCACATGGATAACTGTATGCCATTTCTAAAACTCTTTTGTGAGGTGATTTTTCAGTGAACCTTCAGAAGGCAAAGGGGAAGCTTTCCCTTGGATCCTACAGTTTTGGTGCTGTGGGCAGGCTCACTAAAGCCACTCTGCTCTTCTAGAAGCCACAGTGAAGGGAACCCAGGGCTTGACAACGGGCAAAAGGGTGAGAATTCCTCAACAGTCAGGCTCCCAGCCTGTCTTCTTGTGAAACCCAGTTGAGCAGACAGGAAAAAATAACCGTTTATCTCCTCTACATAATCTCGATTAATGGGAGTGATATGGTTTGGCTCTGTCACCACAAAAATCTCACCTTGAATTGTAGTAATCCCCACATGTCATGGGAGGGACCCAGTGGGAGGTAATTGAATCATGGAGGCAGGTTTTTCCCATGCTGTTCTCCTGATAGTGAGTAAGTCTCACAAGATCTGATGGTTTTATAAAGGGGAGTTCCCCTGCACACGCTCTCTCTTGCCTGCTGCCATGTATGACATCCCTTTGCGCTTCCTTCATCTTCCACCATGATTGTGAGGCCTCCCCAGCCATGTGAAACTGTGAGTCCTTTAAATCTCTTTCCTTTATAAATTACCCAGTCTCGGGTATGTCTTTGTTAGCAGCAGAGAACTGACTAATTCAGGGAGAAAAGGATTTGTGTGACTAGTTTGGGGTGTAGAACTCTGGTGTGCTTTTTGGTAGTTTTTGGTATGAATATTTATTGTTTGATCCCTTTTTCTCAGTGAAATAGTGTTTTCCTTTGTCTTCATCTTTCTGTGTCATTCTGTCACAAAGAGGGGTAGAACAGGAGCCTAAGCCCCTAGAAGCCCACTTACTCAAGCCAGCCCTGCAGACTGCTCAGTTTGTGGTCAACATACTTTTTTGGAGGCAGGATCTTGCTCTGCCACTCAGGCTGGAGGGCAGTGGCACAATCATGGCTTACTGCAGCCTCAACCTCCAGGGCTCAAGCAGTCCCCTCACCTGAGCCTTCTGAGTAGCTGGGACTACAGGTGGTTGCCACCACACCTGGCCAGTTTTGAAATTTTTTATAGAGACAAGGTCTCTTTCCTGTCCCAATGAAAGTACACACATTAAAAAAACAACAGGGTCTCGCTGTGTTGCCCAGGTTGGTCCCGAACTCCTGGTGTTACCAGTTGAAGGTGTCCAGGTTCTTGGAGTCTTAAACAAAGAACTGGACAAAATGTGCAAGCAGAGCAAGGAAAGAATGAAACAACAAAGCAGAGATGTATTGAAAATGAAAGTACACTCCACAGGGTGGGAGCGGGCCGAGCACAGGGGCTCAAGAGCCCCGTTACAGAATGTTCTGGGGTTTCAATACCCTCTAGAGGTTTCCATTGATTACTTGGTGTATGTCCTATGTAAATGAAGAGGATGAAGTAAAGTTACAAAGTCATTTACTCAGTGTATGCCCTATGTAAATGGAGAGGGTGTTTCCTGTCATCGCTGAAGTGTCTCCATTTGATTTAGTTCTAGGAAGTGAGCGTGAATCAGCCTTATGTTCCCTATCTCCAGACCCTATTCTTCTGCCTCACTGGGCTCAAGCAGTCCTCCCACCTTGGCCTTCCAAAGTGCTGGGATTACAGGCATGAGCTGCAGTGCCTGGCTTCAACACACATTTTGTTCTGAATATGTCAAGTTCTTGGAGGAGTTTATCTTAAGAAGTCACTGTGGGGGCTGGGCGCAGTGGCTCACACCTGTAATCCCAGCACTTTGGGAGGCTGAGGCAGGTGGAACAAGAGGTCAGGAGTTCGAGACCAGCCTGTCCAATATGGTGAAACCCCATCTCTACTAAAAATACAAAAATTAGCAGGGCGTGGTGGCACACGCCTGTAGTCCCAGCTACTCTGGAGGCTGAGGCAGAAGAATCCCTTGAATCCGGGAGCGGAGTTTGCAGTGAGCTGAGATCATACCCCTGCACTCCAGCCTGGGTGACAGAGCGAGACTCCGTCTCAAAAAAAGAAAGAAAGTCAGTCTCCCATGGAGAACCTTCCAAGCGCCGACTCTTCCCCCTTCTCCTCCACTCCTTCCCTTCCCTTTCCTGAATCGTTCAGTCCTAAAGCTATTAGGTGGGACAGAGCAAGGTAGATGCCTGTAACGTGGGGAAGGGAGGGCAGGTGACTCACAGAGAGCATCCAAGCCCAGAGAGAACGAGGAGGGTGTCCAGAGTGTGTGCGCTGGCACCTGACGTGGTGTGTGGGAGCCCAGGCTGATGAGGAAAGTGACCCCGCGGTGGACTGGCCAGCATGTGGCTCCTTTTGCCCATTCCCGTTTCTCCTTCAGTGCACTGCTCTTCCTGGAGTAAGGAACGAATGAGGCATGAGGCAATGAGCCGGCTTTTAGAGCAGCCAAGGCTTGGTCCATGGCAGAGCCATTCAGCACAACATGCTCTGTGAAAACACCGCCAGGCTTGAGCCCAGCCGAGCAGCCTCCACGCAGGGGGACTGGACAATCAGCTGCCTCTCTGCCCGTTTCCTCATCTATAAAGAGGAAACGTCAAGCCCTTGGCACAGCGTCCGGCCCACAGTCAGTGTTTGGTGGACATGAGCTGCCTTCATGGCAGCTGTCTTCAGGCCTCACAGGGTAGCTTTGAACAGGCAAAGCCAGAGGAGCTGGGGATGTCTCCTCTGTTGCTGTCTCCACGGTGGGAAATGGGCAGCTTGAAAACCTGATAGGAGCAACTTGGCTCTATCTATCAGAATGTGAAACATGCCAGCCCCTCAGCCCAGCTGTCACACTCCTTGGACCCTGCTCTGCACTGACGCCGGAACAAAGGCACAAGCACTTTCACAAGATGTTCACCGAGGCACCGACGGTGATAGGAAAATGCCGGAAGTTAGTGATGTGATCACCAACAGGGGACTGGCTAAATAGACCCCACTCAAAAGACCGAGGCCCAGCATGAACCATGCCCACATGAGAATAGTGAAGAAAGTCAACGGCAGAATCGTATTTGTAGGATGATGTCATTTGTATGAAAATGTAAAGTAACTATACAGAAAACAGTGTGCATTCCATCCATATATAGGTATACAAAAAATACAGCCACATATGTCTGAGTGTATGTACAAAATGAACATCTTCATGCAGGGGAAAAGTCCAGGAGGATAGACAGAAAGGCATGTCTGCAGAGTGGGGTGAGGAGGAACAGGAATGTTTACACTTCAAGAGTGCTGTACCGTTTGGATTGCTAGTAAAGAATGCAGGTCAATTTTATAATCAAAAAACTAGTATCAGGATGCTTAGGAGATGCAGACTGAAACACTTAAGAGTAAGGCACCAATGACTCAACAACAATAAATATGTAATACATGTGAATATTTTATCCATGTTATAGAGGGAGGGAGGGAGAGAAATGGGAAAAATTTGTGTGTGTGTGTGTGTGTGACGGAGTCTCACTCTGTCACCCAAGCTGGAGTGCACTGGTGCAATCTTGGCTCACTGCAACCTCCGCCTCCCAGGTTCAAGCGATTATCCTGCCTTGGCCTCCCCAGTAGCTGGGATTAAAAGTGCCTACCACAATGCCTGGCTAATTTTTTGTACTTTTTGTAGAAACAGGGTTTCACCATGGTGGCCTAGCTGGTTTCCAACTCCTGGCCTCAGGTAATCCGCCCACCTCGGCCTCCCAAAGTGCTGGGATTACAGGCATGAGCCACCATACCCCGCCCTTATGTTTGAAATATTTTAAAAATAAAGTTTAAAACATTAAATAAAAAAAAATAAAGATCAAATGAAAGACAGTCAAGTTCCTGGGAAGCCCACTGGAGATGCAGGTAGCAGAGGCCTGGAAGGACCTGCAGTGTCTGGGCAGGGCCTGTGGCAAACCAGAAAGGGCTAGCGTTGAAACCCAGGTTCTAAATGGCTTTATTTTTTCCATAACTTTTTCCCCCTAATATTCAATGTCCTTGCAAGACTGACGGATCCTAGGGTTTGAATCCACAAAGAATCACAAACACAGTTTATAGTCTGACCAAGGGACTGAAGAAAGCCTGCGGTTGATCCTGGTGACCCCTGACTGGCGTTTATGGTGCAGCTATGCCACGGCTGAGGGACATGGCTCAAGACAGAGTCCCTCCTCTCACAATCCAGCCATAAAGGCTTGCCTGAGTCCTTGGGAAGGTTCCAGATCAGGCTTCCCAACAGACGCTGTCCTCACCTCTGATGATCTGCTCCAATGGCATCTGTGACTCTGCCAAAGCCCTGCTCTCTGGAAAAAGAGCAAACAAAGCAATTTCAGCAAACAGTGGAGGACAGGCCCTGCTCTTACAGGAAGCCCACATTCACCCAGAAATGCATCATCCCGGCCCAGGCGCATCTGGTTTCCTCTACACTCTTCACCCAGGGACACAGGGATAGTTCTACCCAGGTAGGAACAGAGCAGGAAGGAAAGTGCTTTTAAGTACTGACAGTTCCCAACATTGAACCAGTGTTGTTTAATTAATGGGAATGCTGACGGGAGTCCTTAGGCTCTTCTCCCTCGAGCAAATGGACAACTCTGCCGTAGAAACACCATTGCCTTGGAGGTTAATCCTCAGTTCTCCTTGGCACTGTTTGTCCTTCATCAAAAGAGTAACCCAGAGTTTCTCTCCCCTTTCAGAGTGTACCCCTCAACTCCTTTTTGAATAAGAAACAGATCAACAGTATCTCCTTGACTTCAGTGATTCTGAATTAACCTCTGCCTAACTTCTATTTCAAGCCTCACTCACTTCAGAAGGGCCTCCAGCTCCCGCTTAACTCTGCCCACAACGGGTGGTCCCCAGAAGGTGAGGGCCGTGTACAGCTGCACCAGGGAGGCCCCTGCCCGGATCTTCTCCAGCGCGTCCTGCCCGCTGCTCACGCCACCAACCCCAATTATGGGAACTCGGCCTACAGAGAAGCACATGGTGACACTGTAAAGAAGGATATGGCTTCCGCCCCAGAGTCCCCCACAATCAAGGCAGATTAGGGAATGATGATTCCCATCAGGACCCAGGAGCCCAAGCCACACGCAGATCTGAAGACACAGATGCCGGAAGCCTTGCCTTGGGTGAGTGCATACATCTCCCGAATGGTTTGAGTTGATAAATCCCGGAGGGGCTTCCCACTCAGCCCTCCTGTTTCAGAGCGCAGGGCACCCTGGAGGCCAGCAGGGCGACTCACGGTGGTGTTCGTAACAATCAGCCCATCAATGCCCAACTGCAGTGTGAGATGGAGAAAAAGCCATGAGTCATGGCACCGAAGGACACAGAGGCGCTCCTCTGGGGGTCAGAGGCAGCAGCCGGGTCAGGTACCCACACCTACAGCCCCCAAAGCAAGAGCTACACCAGACCTTACTACTCATCTTTTCCTCAACAAGTTTTAGAATGAGCCATAACGTGACAACAGCAGCCATCACACACTGACCACCCACAGCATTCCCCTAGGACATGGTCCAGTCCTTAAAACAACCCAATTATAGTGTCTTGTCTGAGGCCCTCAGGTAGTAAGTGGTGGAACCATGATTTGAACCCATGACGGCCAGGCTCAGGCTATTTCCACTACTCTCCTATGCCACAGAGACCCGCTGTCCAGACAGGCTGGAGAGAGGAGTGAGGGAAAGAATTTTGAGTCCCAGTCAAGACTGGCCAAGGACCCAGGCTCAAGCCTTAACCTTGCTGGATGCAGATGAGGAGAGAGAGTAAGAGGCATGAGAAAAACTCCTTCAAGCAGTTATTCCAACAGTCGCTTTTGCCCACAGGGTGAGTTACACCATGAAAGACACCAAACCAGCCTTTAATACCAAGGAGAGGAAATCACAAAGGCCGCCATTCTGAGCTAACCCAGCTGGCCAAACAGCCTCTGCAGACCATGGGAGGCACACCCTGGGCCCAGGCCCCGACTCAAACCTCTTTGACCACACTGGCAATGTCCTCCTTGTCCTGGGCGGTGAGGTCAGGAGCGATCTTCACTAGCACTGCCGGCCTGTGCGCTCCCTGTAAGCCGTCCCTCTCCTGCAGCACCTAGGGCGACACACGGCCAGAGCTGGGGACCCTGCAGACTGCAGCCCCGCAGTGCAGCTGTGACCTACACTGCAGGTCAGTCGGTTTCCACAAAAGCAATCAGACTAAAGCAGGAACAATTTCTCCTTTTCAGGAAAGCCAGTCTCAGACACGTGAGGAGCACTAACGAGATGGATCCGAGTCCATTCTTTTAGGCCAAGGGATCCCCATGGACATTGGCTCATAGCTTAAGGGTGTTTCAGACTTTTCTTTTCTTTTCTTTTTTTTTTTTTTGAGACAAGGTTGCACTCTGTCACCCACACTGGAGTGTAGTAGCATCATCATGGCTCACTGTAGCCTGCACCTCCCTGGGCTCAGGCAATCCTTCCACTTCAGCCTCCAGAGTACCTGGGACTGCAGGTGTGCGCCGCCATGCCCAGCTAATTTCTGTATTTCTTGTAAGATGGGGTTTTGCCAAGTTGCCCAGGCTGGTCACAAACTCCTGAGCACAAGTGATCTGCCTGCCTCGGCCTCCAAGTAGCTGGGACTATAGGCTTGAGCCACTGTGCCTGTCTTAATTTTTAAATTTTTTGTAGAGACAGGGTCTTGCTCTTTTGCCTAGGCTGGTCTCAAACTCCTGGGCTATAAGTGATCCACCTGCCTCAGCCTCTCATAGTGCTGGGATTGTAGGCATGAGCCACCATGCCCAGCCTTTTTTAGACTTTCATTCCTAAAAGATAGCCAGGAAATATTACCACAAGTACTGGGTGAAGTCCTTCAGTTCACTCAGAGCTCTGGGTGCTAGGGTCAGAGTGACAAATGGGAGAGACGCGGTCTCTGCTCTTACAGACCTCGTGGTTTACAGCAGCAGGGACAGATAATTTGTCACTGTCACGTATAATCAGTGTCATGACAGGGGATCAGAGGGGACCCTGGGAAGGCATAGCCAGGGGTCCTACTGGTCCAGGTGCTAAGGACAGCTTCTGAGGGTGATGCTGAAGCTTTACCCTGGAGAATGAAGGGGAGCGGGTGGGGCAGGCTGGTGGGACGGGGCCTGGAGAAGGGGTGCAGTTGCCCACCTTGGTCAGCAGGCGGCGCAGCTCAGCCTTTCCCTGAAGGCTCCGCAGCCCGGCCGTGTTGGGGCTGGACACATTGACCACCAGGTAGTCGGCCAGCGGGCCCAGCACGCGCACCCCTTCTGCGTAGTCCTCCGCGGCGTCCACTGAGGTCTTGTTCTTCCCCAAGTTGACCCCCAGCGGCAGTCCATCTGCAAACGTCGCTGGTCAGGCCTGCAGCCCGCACACCATTTCCTGTGCCACTTTCTGAGGCTGTCCTTGACCAAACCACTGCGGACAGCTGGGCAGGTCTTCCCTCCAAACCTGACCTGCCCGACACCGGCTGACAGGTGCTCAGCTGCGGCCTGGGCCTGCCTACCAAAATCACTCGCCGGCTTTGTCTAGCAAAGTCGGGGCAGCTACGAGGATGTTTTGCTGCATTTTGCCCTTTTTTAAAAAAATTTTTCATGGAAAATGGACAAATTAGTGCAAATACTTGTGGGGCAAAAGATGGGCCTCATAAATTGAATAAAACTGAAAACAGACAGAACTCAGTAGGCACGTCAGGCCGGCAACGCTCACCTCAAGGGATGCTTGTTGGCCTTGGCTCAGTTGACTGGATGTACAGTTGTGAAGAAAAAACAAAATGAAAGAATATGTATAAAATTCTGAAAAACAGGCCAGGTGAGGTGGCTCATGCCTATAATCCCAGCACTTTGGGTGGCCAAGGGTGGAGGATTGCTTGAGCCCAGGAATTCAAGACCAGTCTGGGCAACATGGTGAAACCCCATCTCTACAATTGAAAAACTCAGCTGGGCGCAGTGGTGCACACCTGTAGTCCCAGCTACTTACTCGTGAGGCTGAAGTAGGATTGAGGCTCCAGTGAACCGTGATCATGCCACTGCACTCCAGCCTGAGCAGCAGAGCAAGACTCTGTCTCAAAATATATATATATTCCAATATATATATTGGAAAATATATATATACTGGAAATTTTTTTTTTTCCACTGTTGCCCAGGCTGGAATGTGGTGGCACAATCTTGGCTCACTGCAACCTCTGCCCCCTGAATTCAAGCAATTCTGCTGTCTCAGCCTCCTGAGTAGCTGGGATTACAGGCATGTGCCACCATGCCCAGCTAATTTTTGTATTTTTAGTAGAGATGGGGTTTCACCATGTTGGCCAAGATGATCATCTCCTGACCCCATGATCCGCCCGTCTCGGCCTCCCAAAGTGCTGGGATTACAGATGTGAGCCACCGCGCCTGGCCTAATTTTTGTATTTTTAGTAGAGAAGGGTTTTCACCCCTTCTCTGGTCTGGCTGGTCTCGAACCCCTGACCTCAAGTGACCCACCTGCCTCAGCCTCCCGGAGTGCTAGGATTACAGGCATGAGCCATCATGCCTGGCCAAATGTTTTCAATTATCATGCCTAAAATGTAGAGGTGTAATTGTTTTCTAACTTATAATTTTAGTTGTCTGAGGAAAGGGACTCTCCCTCATATAATAACTGAGGGGACCCTGTGTCTTCGGTGCTTCCCCGGACAGCCTGATTACTCCCCTAGCCTGGGCATCATTGTTAGCACCTGCCCTTTTTTACTCTCAAGAGGGTCTCAGTTTACATGTATGCAACGAGGTCAGCTTACTTAAAAATCCATGGGACTGACTATCAGTGGACTTGCATTTTGGACCTCCAGAAAAATACATTTTCAGAAACACACTATGTGTAAAAGAAAAGGGTTGTCTCTACTTGACTTCTCCTAAGATACTATCTTATCTGCATGAGGAGTGGTACATCAATGGTACAGGCTGTTTTTTCCATCTGAGAGTTGGGGAAAGACTTAGAACACCAAGTAGCTCACAAAATGGGTTGTCAGGCCAGAGAGGATCGAACAACATCTATTGTACTGCTCACCACCTTCTCACACCCCAATCACACTCTGGCATCATTAGCAAATGAGATAGTGTAGCTACTTTCCAGGGTGGGGACTGGAGGAGGGGATCAGAACCCACCCAATTAGAAGCCGGGCACAGCGGCTCATGCCTGTAATCCCAGCACTTTGGGAGGCTGAGGCGGGTGGATCAATTGAGGTCAGGAGTTCAAGACCAGCCTGGCCAACATGGTGAAACCCTGTCTCTACTAAAAATATAAAAATTAGTCGGGTGTGGCGGTGGGCGCCTATAATCTCAGCTACTCAGTAGGCTGAGAAAGGAGAATCACTTGAACCTGGGAGGTGGAGGCTGCTGTGAGCTAAGATCGCACCACTGTTGCCTGGGCAACAGAGAGAGACTCTGTCTCAAAAAAACAAAGAATCCAATTAGACAAAAGGTTTATCATAGGTCTCCAAGCTTCCCAGTCTAGCACCTATCAAGCCCAGATCATTTGTAAGCTTGAATTCTTTTCCACACAAGTAAACTGGCTTGAAGGAGAATATCACTTTCATGTAGCTAATGGATTAGGAGTCATCTGCCCAAACTGACAAGATTTGGGAGTTAGAGAGAAATTACTGGATTACTCTGTCCCCAGAGGGCACCAAAGCTTTTGTCAACACATGTTCCTTGGCATGGTGCTAACAAGCTGCCATGAAGGCCCCTAAGCTGCTGGCAGACACATCCGTGCAGAGCCCTGGTGCAGGCTCTGCTTCACTCCACAGACCAGGAGGGCCACTGGGAGGGAGGGCTGGGTGAGGAAGAACAGGGGATAAGCCAGGAAACTGCACTGCAGACACCAAGAAGAAAAAGCAAGCACGAAGGCAGGCAAGCATCACAAACCATGCAAGTCCTGTGATGACCTCCAAAGCTCCCCAGGTGGGCAGCTCTGCAGTTCAGCGGGGTCTGCTTCCAGCCAAGCCAGGGGTTTCCAAAAGATAATTTCCTATTCCCCAATTATGACACTGCTGAGTGCCTCAGCCCTTTCCACCTCACTTCCTGAAGTGAATCTCATATCCATTGGTTTCTTCATCCTGCTACCAGGACTATCTGGGACTAAGACATCCTAAAAGGAGTTTCAGAAGGACCCAAAGAAGACAGTGGTCGCTACTGAGCCGCAGCCCCCCACACACAATCCACGGGGTCCTGGGGCATCAGGGTCAGGACAACAGAGGGCTGTGACCACTAAGTGCATCCTGAGAGCGAGTGAGGCAGAGGCCACAGAGAACACCCGCATTGCCGGAGGCACCTTCAAAAATGCATGTTGTGGCCGGGCACGGTGGATCACACCTGTAATCCCAGCACTTTGGGAGGCCGAGGTGGGCAGATCACGAGGTCAGGAGATCGAGACCATCCTGGCTAACACAGTGAAACCCCACTTCTACTAAATATACAAAAAATTAGCCGGGCGTGGTGGCGGGCACCTATAGTCCCAGCTACTTGGGAGGCTGAGGCAGGAGAATGGCATGAACCTGGGAAGTGGAGCTTGCAGTGAGATGAGATCGCACCACTGCACTCCAGCCTGGGAGAGAGAGCGAGACTCCATTTAAAAAAAAAAAATGCGCATTGTTTTTGGTTTTTTAGAGAAATGGGATCTCACGATGTTGCCCAGGCTGGTCTTAAACTCCTGAGCTCAAGCGATCCTCCCACCTTGGGCACCCAAAGTATTGAGATTACAGGTGTGAACTGTGTCGAGCCAAAAATGAGCAGTTTCCAAAACAACTCATGAAGAATATTTTCCCAAATGCTAATATTAGTTATCCTTGAGTAGGGAGGAGTATCCGTTTCTTGAACTTTCTTTCTTTACGCTTCTCTGTATTTACTGTCTTCTGTAATTAATGAACATTATTTACACAATAGAGGATTAAAAAGGGAGGACAGAGTGGGCCACAGGAAGATGACATTCAAGTCCTGCTCCCGCCCTCCCTGCCTGTGTGATCACAGCCCAGCCGCTTCGCTTCACTTGCTTTCAGGCCTCCCTAGTTACGGTAACAGGTTACATAACGAGGCAGAGGCAAAGGGAGTATTTGCTAAATTGTGAAATCCAGTTAAACTCTTGGAGGCTGTGTGTGGGACCAGGAAAATCCCTCTAGGAGAGGTGCCCTGAGGTCCTCAGTGGTTTTTGCTATTGCTCAATCATGTTTATTTCACTAGAAATGTTCCCAGTGTTTCTCCCACGTTTTCTCCTAATAAATAAGAAAGGCCCTCTGACGCAACCCACTTTACCTTCTGTGAGCTTGGCCTGCTTCTGCTGTCTGGCGCGTAACCTGTGTTCCACCACCGAAAGCCCGTGACTGTTAAACCCATACCTGCAGAGCCACAAGCAGATGAGAGGGGCAGAGTGAGATGGCACCATAGCCACTTCCTGTACACTTAGGACTTTTTAAAACAAGAGAAAAAAAAATCACAGTCAGTTCTTACACTTCCAGGGTCTAAACACCCCTGGGGCTCCTAGAGAACTTGCCAGAACACCATCCAGTACCCAGGGGAAAGATTAAAATTTGCAAATGCTCAGCCAACTAGCATTGGAAACAGCCCAGATGCAGCAGCAGCTGCCCCAGACCTGCTGGATCCCCACTCCTTACCCAGCCACTCTGAGAACTGCACGCTCACTTGCCACCTGCCTGGGCTCCCAAACAGCCTCCTGAAGCCCCTGCAGCCACTCTGTCTCCCTATGCTTTCTGCCTGTGAAAATCACCTCTCTTCCTAGCTCAGAGCAAATGCTCCCTGTCCTCCTGCACAAAGCTCCCAGCTGCAAAACATCCCTCATCCCCCTGGCCTTCATACAGAGCTTTGGACCTACCTTTCTCCTGGCTCGGGATAGACACATACATATGTGCTTAAGGTCCCATACTAGGTTACGATCTTCTTGAGGGCAAGCAACATCTCATACCTCTCTCATCCCTCTATCACTGTCACTAGACACTTCCCGAAGGCAGGGGCCTCATCCCTGTATCCCCAGCCCCACTGTGGGTGTTGACTTAGTGGCCAGTCCCCTTCCTCTTCCTCCTTGCCAGTGAAACCCACCTGCCCTGATACAGGGTAAAAATGCTAATGACTCCTTTCCCAGCCTTGCTGGCAAGTGAAGCAAAAGTGTGTGCCTGAGACACAAGTGAGGCCTACTGGGAGCCTCTGAGAACATGCCTGCCCTTTTTCCTTTCTGCTCTTGAGCATCCGTGTAAGAACGTAATACTCGCAGCCGAGGTCACTCTCTGACAAGCAAAAAGGGAAGGCTCAAAGAAGTTGGACCACAGTCTCAACACTGCCCTAGTGCTCAACCAACCCTGGGCCTGCCCATTGCACCTGTTATGAGAAGAAAATAGTATCAAATGTGCCTGTTGTTTAAGCCACTTTGTTAGAGCCAAAAGCATCTATAATAGACACACTGGCACACATATCTGATGACTTAATAACTTCACCCATTCATTCAGCAAGTATTTACAGCACACTCACCACATGCCACGCAGCCAGGAGGCCACACACGCGGTGCTCAGAGCACGATCTCATACCCCTGCTCACCTATAGGATTCACCAAGTACCATCATCCCAGCACCTGCAGTTATCTGTAGCAGCTGAATGATAAGCAAATATATTTTGCCTGGCCAATTCTGAAGATATTGATCCCCACCTGCAATGCAGCAGAAAGATCGATAACTTGATCTCTAATGCTGCAGATTTTCCCTGAAACAAGCACAAGAAAGCAGGAAGCACGGCCAAGTAAATGTCCTACAGATCCATCTCCCAGGAGGCCACCAGTGACCCCAAAGATGCCCATTGAAATCTCCCCAAGGAGGCTCTTCAAAATCCTCTTACCAAAAAGTAGGCACTTCTTCACCTTTTGGGTTTGCTGCAGTAAAAATTACCCAGGGATGACAAAGGGAAGAGCTTTATACAGTCTAGAAGGATTTATCTTACTAAGAGCAGCTGTGCATGTTGAATGTTACATTCTCCTGTTTGCTAAAGGCTGGGGCTGTGCTGGCCAATACACGTCTGCTGGCCACATGTGGCTACTGGCTGCTGGGAATGCAGTTGGTCCAAAGGGAGAGGTGCTGGAAATAAAATGCACACTGGCTCTTACACTTGGTACAGGCAAAAGAAGGTAAAAACAGCGAATTAATACTTTTTATGGTGTTTTAAACACATGTTTTTTTAAATACTTGTAACACATTAAATATAACTAAATTATAATTTTAAGTAAGTATCAATTTCACTCATTCTGTTTACTGTGTCAGTGTGGTCACTAGAGCACTTTAAATTACACATGGGCTCACATTACATTTCTCTTGGACAGTGTCGAGTAAGAGCACTGGAGAAACAGCATGGACAGAGCACAAACTCTCAAGTCCAGTAAGCCCAGGCCATGCCCAAGCTCTCCTGCTTATTATCTCCGTGACCGAAGCGGAGTTATTTGGCTCTACGAGCCTCCGTCTACACAACTGTTAAATGGACGTAACAAAGCCTGCTTTTCAAGATAGATGCCTGGGGCACATAGTAGACGCTGAACGGGGTTCCTGAACATTCTAAATGACAGAAGAATGTCCACATTGTATGAGAGAAAAAAAACAGAGGCAGATCTTACATCTCTGAAAGCCCAGCTGGAAAGAGGGCATCCCCCATGAACTCTGGGCCGCTCACCTACCTGTTAATGACAGCTTGGTCCTCGGGGAGACGGAAGACTCTGGGTCTGGGGTTTCCTTCCTGAGGTTTTGGAGTCACACTTCCTATCTCAACAAAACCAAAGCCCATCTTATAAAGTCCGTCCACGGCTTCCCCATGCTTGTCAAATCCTGCAGCAATTCCTACTGGATTTCGGAATTTATGGCCCAGAACTCTCACTTCCTGGGAAGAGGAAGACAAAGTCAGAGGCACGCAAGGCTATCCCGGTGTTTCTCAAAGCATGGTTCCTGGCACGGCTACACCAGAATGACCTGGGAAGCTTGTGAAACCTCAGATCCCAGGGCCCACCCCCAAGGTCAAAATCTTTGGGGGAGGAATGGAGCACTGGGGGAACCTATTCTTAACAGTGCTGGCTCTCCAGGGGACTGTGACACCTACTAGAGTTTGAAAACCACGGGGCTTTATCATTAGCAAGCCTGGGGGGAGAAATGGTGTTTCCACCATGGGTTGAACAGGAGACAAGCGCTGCCTTTCCCAGTTGTGGTTAAGGTTCATACCTTCTTGTCAACTAGCCTTGGTGGGAGAGAGTAGCTCGCTGGTGTCAGGCCCTAGATAGTGCTTCCCTGAAACCAAGGCATGGTAAGCAGCAAACTCTTTAATCAGCTTAATAAACATCAGCTCCAGCTGTGTCCCTCCTCATCCAGGCTGGTAAGAATCCCCAGCCACGACCCCCAGCCTCCCACGGGGAACCCGAGGAAGGAAGGTGTTCAGCTGGGCAGAACTGACTGATGGGCTCCAGCGACCTTTCAGGAGACTAGCAAAGGCCTCCCAGGGTGAACACCGTGGGATCCCGGAAGCAGGGGTAAGAGAGATGCTCCAAGAAAGAAGAACAACAAATGAAGGTGAGAATGCTCGCAGCACCTCAGGAGACTGGGAGGCAAGATGTGTGTGGCTGGACTAGGGGCTTTCCTCCAGGACTGCGGTTCTCAGCTCCGGCTGCACCACAGAGGCCCCTGGCAGCTTTCAGGTCCCACTCTCAGATGTGGCGGTGAAACTGGTCTGGCACCAGGCCAGGGCATCTGGATACTCCAAATGCAACCCCGGGGGATTCTAACATGCCTGACGTAGGTGAAGGGTGGAGAGCTAAACCAGGAAAGCTGTGAAATCATCAAGAGTCCTGGCTACCAGTTAAAAAGTTTGAGTCACATTCTAAATGAGCTGCTGCAAGCGTGGGCACAGGCAGCGGTGTTTAGGACAACACCTCGGAGGTCAGGTTTGCCTGTCTCTGTCATCTGTGTTTACACAGACACAGCCTGCGCCCTCAGGCACACACTTCCTTCTAAATTCTCCTCATCTCTGCATCCCACTCATTATTCACTCCCATTCACTCCAGGGCTCTCAAACTAGCAGTCTGGGGTGAGGACGGTTTAGCGGAGTGCTCTGTCTGAGCCTACAGTGCCTGTTACTGTGTGAGCATGGCGAGTCAGGGGAAATGACACATCTGCTCAGCACCATACAATCAGAGTGAAAAGGAGTCTAAGGTCGGAAGGGGAAATGCGGTGAAGGCCCCTTTAATTTGTAACAGTGACCCTTCCTCACCAGAGTTCTGAGGGCTTCTTGTTTGCGTTTTCACACTCAAATCATTCCGACGTCCTCCCATTTGATAAGAAGCCTCTCGAAAGGAAACTGCCGAGACTTCCATGAGGAAGCAGCTTCTGTGAGGATGGGGATTCTTCTATTCGGTTTGCGGCACTAAGCCCGGAAGGTTGCATGAAACAGAGGCCCTCAGCCTTCGGCTGACACTGGCCTCTACAGTCAGAGGCTGTATCTACACTTCTGCCTACACACCCTCTTCCGGCCCTAAAGGCTTTCCTGGGACTCTAGGCCAAAGATTTCAAGCATGTGGAGAGGGCCCGTGGGCTGAACATGCGGCTGAGTGAGGCTGGGACCCAACGCTCCTGTCTCGCACGGTGCTCAATGACTGGCAGTCTCCCCATTTAGCCGAGGGGAAGACTGAGCTACCTGCAACCTCAGCAAGGCAGGACAGCGGCCAAGGGGCAGGAAGCCAGTGTCAGACTCCGTGGGTTTGAATCCTGGTCCTGCTACCCGCTAGCTGTGTGACTGGAGTTCCTTTTTGTTATTCCTTACTCTGTTTCTTGGTTTCCTGATCCATGGCTGGGGATGGTAACAGATCCAGCTCATGCAGTAGCTGGGAAGATCAAACAAGAACATCGCCTAACACAATCCCATATATGTAATAGATAATCATCATTGCTAATTACATGACACAAAAAAATAATGCTCAGACTGAATTCCAAATCTCCACTGCTCACTTGAGGTTCTGCTGTTCAAAAAGATCAGTCCTGGCTGAGAAGTTTAGGGACTTCAGCCTTCACCTTTGTATTTAATGCACAGGGTATCCAGGAACACCTACCAGCATGTCAGAGTCTTGAAATCTGGCCCGTGGAAGGAGCCCCAGGGAGGTGAAGCGAACAGCCAGTCTGTGGGCTGACTCCGGATCCAGCAGCCCCTGTAGAGCTGGCATCAGGTGTTCAGCATAGAAACGCTCATCTCCCGTGGCCATCAGGTAGGAGGCGAAGAGAAGTCCTCCACCCCCCAGGATGACCACAGCATCCTGGGCCCGCTTCTGCAAAAAAAGAGCCTATTAGAAGGGCCCTCCAGGCCAGGCTGCAGCACCCTCCCTGAGCCCTTCACACCCAGGCACACAGAGGGCATAACGGCAGGTCACATGAAACAGATGCCCTTAGCCTTCTGCTAACACTGGCCTCTACAGTCAGAGGCTGTATTGACACTTCTGCCTACACACCTCTTCAGGTCCTAAAGGCTTTCCTGGGACTCTCAGGCCAGAAATTTCAAGAGGCACCATACTGTCCTCTAGGGGGATTGTGGTGGACACTGCTACTGGTTACAGTGACAGGGTAATGCTAATAGATGTGGTGGGCAGGAATCCGGAAAGTCAGACATCCTTCTGGGCTTGAGACTATCTGACATGAACTGCCCCATTTCCTGTGTGACTTTTTTTTTTTTTTTTTGAGACGGAGTCTCACTCTGTCGCCCAGGCTGGAGTGCAGTGGCGCGATCTCGGCTCACTGCAAGCTCCACCTCCCGGGTTCACACCATTCTCCCGCCTCAGCCTCCGAGTAGCTGGGACTACAGGCGCCCGCCACCACGCCCGGCTAGTTTTTTGTATTTTTAGTAGAGACGGGGTTTCACCATGTTAGCCAGGATGGTCTCGATCTCCTGACCTCGTGATCCACCTGTCTCGGCCTCCCAAAGTGCTGGGATTACAGGCTTGAGCCACCGCGCCCGGCCCCTGTGTGACTTTTGAACATCCTACTGACATTCGTGTGCGTAAAAAATTATATGTTCATATTATCTGAGCCAAACTCTATTTTACCATATAAACTGTCTTTCTTGACTTCCTAGTCTCAAGCAATCCTCCCACCTCAGCCTCCCCAAATAACTGGGACCACAGGTACATGCCACCAAGCCCAGCCAATTTTTTGAAGAGATGGAGTCTCGCTATGTTGCCCAGGCTGGTCTAGAACTCTTGGGCTCAAGCAGTACTCCTGCCTTGGCCTCCCAAAGTGCTGGGATTACAGCATGAGCCACAGTGCCCAGTCTTCACATGGTTTTCACATACAGTACAAGTATCTTGTAAATTGAGGGACAACTATACAGTGTTGCATAGAACATTCCCAAGAATTGTTCATTTCAGAAAATCTCATCGGGAATGGTACAGTGCTTTGCTGGGGTGTTTGATAATGTAACACACCTGTACACTTGCATTTCTAAGTAGAGGCTTAAACACAACTATCTCACTAGGGGAGTCAGCAATATTTACATACGGAAATACATGTAATTTTATTAATATAAACTACTTTTAAATTTTCTCCTTTATATTCCACTTAGGGTATTAATTATGCTGGCTTTCAAAAATTGCACATAGCTGGACTTCGTGACTCATGCTTGTAATCCCAGCACTTTGGGAGGCTGAAGTGGGAGGACTGCTTGAGCTCAGGAGTTTGAGACCAGCCTGGGCAACACAGTGAGACCCCATCTCTAGAAAATATAAAAAATTAGCCAGGCATGGTGGTGCATCTGTGGTCTCAGCTACTTGGGAGGCAGAAGTGGGCAGATCCCTTGAGACCACGAGGTCCAAGCTGCAGCAAGCCGGGATCGTGCCACTGCACTCCACCTGTGCAATGGAGTGAAGACTCTCTCAAAAATGTATACATACAAAGATATTATACATATATTCCATTTCAGGGGGTGTAAAATATAAAACAGAAGCTTCAGATCTTATTGGATCAAAAGTGGTTCACGATGCTTTTCTCTAATTATCACTGCCAGATGCTGAGTTATTCATTCATTAGTTCAGTCATTCATCAAATACTGATTGAGCAAAGATGGCAAAACAGATCTTGCCCCTACCATCATGGAGAGTGTGATCTTATGAAGCGACAGACAGAAATCAATGATCATGCAAATACATAGTCATGGCAACTGTGATGAAGGATAAAAAGTATAAGGTAATGAAAGTATTCAACCTAATCTTAGAGGTAAGGAAAGGCTTCCTTAAGGAAATGACTTAAAGCTGATACTCAAGGGATAAACGAATTGTTGGGAGTCTCTTTGAACCTATTCTGGTTCAATTATTTTTAAAAAGTTAACCAGAAGACAGTAGGGAGAGGAAAAAGTGTAAAGGCTCTCTCAGTAGCAGAAGAGAATGAGAAAGGGAGAAAGTTTGGAATAGAGGAGTGAGGGAAAGTAAGGCTTAAGACGAAACAGGAGAAATGAGCAGGAGTTTGGCCGAAATCAACATGTGGGTTTTGTTCCCTAAGCCAGGAAATGACATGATCAGATTTGCTTTTAAAGATCCTTCCAAACTGCTAAAGAGATGTAGATCAAGTATTCATTGGCTGGGTGCGGTAGCCCACGCCTGTAATCCCACTACTTTGGGAGGCTGAGGCGGGAAGATCCCTTGAGGCCAATAGTTCTAGACCAGCCTGGGCAACACAGTGAGATCCCATCTCTCTCCATATATTTATTTTAAAAAGAGACTCAGGCCGAGCGCGGTAGCTCACGCCTGTAATCCCAACACTTTGGGAGGCTTACGAGGTCAGGAGTTCGAAACCAGCCTGACCAAAATGGTGAAACCCCGTCTCTACTAAAAATATCAAAATTAGCCAGGCGTGGTGGCGCGCGCCTGTAATCCCAGCTACTCAGGAGGCCGAGGCAGGAGAATCGCTTGAACCCGCGAGGCGGAGTTTGCAGTGAGCCAAGATCGCTCCACTGCACTCCAGCCTGGGCGACAGAGCGAGACTCCGTCTCAAATGAATAAATAAAAAGAGACTCAAGGTTTTCATTGCCTCCCTTGGAGACTGCACGCCCCCCCGCCCCCCAACCCCATGCCAATCAACAAATATTTGAACACCTACTACATACGGGGATACAACTAAGAACTTTTCACATAGAGCCCCCCGCCCTAACAAAACTTTACCTAAAAGGACTGGGACCATGTCCTACTCTAGTTTCATTCCCCATTGGATCCTGCACACAACGCTGGGCGGTCATGTGTTCACTAAGCACCCCTGTGCCAGGCTCAAAAACATGGCCCAGACGCAGACACTCAGATCAGCACCCATCCAGACCTGCAGGCGCTGTCTGCTCACGCCTGACCGAGTCCACGTGCAAATGCACACGCGCGAGCATTTACAGGCGTCCCCGGAAACACGCACACGTCCCGGGGGGCCCACACTCCCGGAGCCGCCTTCGGTCCATGCCTCGCCCGGCCTGACTCCCCGTTCTTGCCCGCCCGGACCGCCGGTTCCCGATCCACTGTGCTCACTCGCGGGACTCACTTTCAGGTGTCTCCACGCCATGCTCCTTCCGTCAATAAGCCCGCCCCTGTCTCCGTTCCATTGGAGAAGATGGCAGCGGCCCCTCCTATCTCCGCCCCTTAGCCGCCAGCCCACCAATCGCCGGGCAGAAGGGTTGAGCGGTCGCCTCCGCGCAGCGGGGAAGGCCCGGCATCACCCCAGGTTCTGGTTGGGTGCGCGTGCGCAGTAGCGGCGGCCACACCTCTTCCGCCCGCCCTGCTCACGGTCTGCCGCTTGGTCGCCGGCGGTTGGCAGAGAAGCTCTTGTGGGGGGTCTGTCCGTGGTACCGCAGCCTCGAATCCGAGAGTCCGCTAGGCGTCGGGGCTCTGTGAGGAAGACAGGTGTTGAGGTCGTGCCACACACCGGTGCCTTTCTGCCTTTCTGCCGGGGCCGCGTTGTGACTTTTGTGGGCCCCTTCCTGAAGTTGTTTTAGCGTAGACATCAAAACGCTGTGTTTCACGCCAGAAATATTTGTACAGTTTTTATCACTTTAAAAAATGAATTTTACTGCTGTGTTGATATAAAGATGAATATGTCAATATATAAAGTTTTTCAACTTAAAAGTTGATTTTTCTTAAGGTTTTTTAAGGAAATAAAACATTTTCTTGAGGCTCGGTGGCTCACGCCTGTAATCCCAGCACTTTGGGAGACCGAGGCAGGCGGATCACTTGAGGTCAGAGTTCGAGACCTGGTCAACACCCAAAACCCCGTCTCCGCTAAAAAAATAAAATAAAATACAAAAAATTAGCCGGGCGTAGTGGTGGGCGCCTGTAATCCCAGCTACTTGGGAGGCTGAGGCAGGAGAATCGCTTGAACCCAGGAGGTGGAGGCTGCAGTGAGCCGAGATCACACCACTGCACTCCAGCCTGGGCGACAACGCGAGACTCTGTCTCAAAAACAAAGAAAAACAACCAAAAAAAAAAACCATTTTCTTGAGACCCTAAAAGTGTCAGAGGCCCTTCCCTGGCCCTGCGCCTGTTGTGCCTCCTGGAGAAAGTGTCTCTGGTTAAACCTTGGCATTCTGGTGCAACAGATGTGGAGGTGTTTTTTTTAATACTGTTTCTAATCAAGACCCTGAGTGTGCAGCCCTGTTGGAGTGTGGTTTACTGCGGTGATTTTTTTTTTTTTTTTAAGACAGAGTCTTGCTCTGTTGCCCAGGCTGGAGTGCAGTGGTGCAATCTCAGCTCACTACGAGCTCCACCTCCCGGGTTCGCGCCATTCTCCTGCCTCAGCCTCCTGAGTAGCCCAGTTTGGTTCTGACCTCAATGCTCCCACTCAACTTTTGAGTCGTGGTGTGCGTCTAACTGAGTTGCTGAAGCAAGGACAGTGTTCTCCCATGGTTACTGAAGAACAAGTGGCTGTTATCTATGTGGGTGTAAAGGGGGTATCTTGATAAACTGGAGCCCAGCAAGATTACAAAATCTGAGAATGCTTTCTTGTCTCATGTTGTCAGCCAGCACTAAGCCCTGCTGGGCACTATCAGGGCTGGTGGAAAGATCTCAGAAGACTCATATGCAAAGCTGACGGAGATTGTAACAAACTTCTTGGCTGGGTTTGAAGCTTAAACTCCTATGGATTCACATCAAATATCAGTTCAGTTTTATCATTGTTTGTTCTAGTAAATTAGGTTCATTTGTAAAGGGGTTACTCTCATACTCCTTATGTACAAAAATCACATTTAAAAGTTTCCATAATGCATTAAAAAAAAAAAAAAGAGGAGAGTTCCGGGGACCAGGCGGCCGCCGCAGTTGAGCACAGCTGCTCCGTGCTGGAGTCCCTGCACGGCCGCCAGGATCATGGTGTTCTACTTCACCAGCAGCAGCGTTAATTCATCTGCCTGCACTATTTACATGGGAAAGGATAAATGTGAAATAGAGACGGGTTTCACCATTTTGGCCAGAATGTCTGGATCTCCTGGCCTTGTGATCCACCCGCCTCAGCCTCCCAAAGTGCTGGGATTACAGGCGTGAGCCACCGCGCTCGCCCTTGAGTTTTATATCTCTCCTGCTAACCCATAAATCATCATGAAGATCTGATCAAGCATGATTGGTCTCAAGATATCTGGTTTCATGTGGCCAAACTCTCTTTGGCTCATGTGTACCTTCGGTTGCATAAGGGAGAGAATATAGAAGACATTCCAAAGGAAGTGCTGATAGACTGTGCCCACCTTGTGAAGGCCAATAGCATTCAAGGCTGCAAGATGAACAACGTTAATGTGGTATATATGCTGTGGTCTAATCTGAAGAAAACAGCTGACGTGGATATGAGGCAGATAGTATTTCACAGGCAGAAGGATGTAAAAATTGTGACAATGGAGAAGAAAGTAAATGAGATCCTAAACCGATTAGGAAAAAGCAAAGTAGAGCGGTTCCCAGACCTAGCAGCAGAGAAAGAATGCAGAGATTGTGAAGAGAGGAATGAGAAAGAAGCCCAAATTCAGGAAAAGAAAAAGAAAAAATGAAGAAGAGAGAAATGGATGAACTTAGGAGCTATTCATCACGAATGAAAGTTGAAAATATGTCTTCAAATCAGGATGGCAGTGATTCAGATGAATTCATGTAAAAGGAGAAAAGGACCTTTGAAAGATGTGAATGTAGAGACAATTGCAAAAGGGCCTTTGAAAGATGTGAATGTAGAGACAATTGCAGACCTTTTGGTTTCATCTGTGTTCTGAAGTATAAAATACAACCAAAATTGTACCTTCATCCTACCCAGAAATGATTGATTTTGGAGTTTTAAAAACATTTTACCTTTTTTGCTGACAGAAAAGGATCAGATATGTATAAAATAGTTGAACTTGACCGCATATAACTTAAATGAAAATGTTTTGGCTAGAACATGTCTTGGTACCTTGTGAAAGCCAGCTGCCCTTGTTCTCGAGATAGACTTTAAAACGAACTAACTCTGAAAAGTACTTCTGTTGCTGTGGTCTATCCCTGAAAACAGGTGTCTTGAAACACTTTTCATATTCTTAAAATAATCTTCACTTCTGTTAAGAAGAACATGTTGATGGGTAATTATGCGAATGTTTCCCTGTCCCTGATTTCCCGGTTAGAAAAAATGGTGTATGAGTTTTGAAAAAGAGATTTCCAGAAGATTGTTGGCTTCAGTATTCACGTTCCGTTGTGTCATCTGGGTCTGTTAGTATAGTGACCCTGCGTGCAGCCTGTCCCAGCTTTTACGTCCTTGCTTCCTCTGAGCAGGGGACTCCATCTTAGTATCATCATATTTAAAGAAATCGATGGTGTTCATCAAGGTGGGGCCTGTGGCAGTTGTTGCCTGAGCACCAGGTCACCCAAGTCACCTATGCAACAACTTCTGGGCCCAGGAGTAATTTCTCAGCACTGAGGGTAAAATAGGAAGGAATGCTCTGTTGATCATTTGGGAGATGTAGGTTACCTGATTGGTGCCTTGGGATGCAGCATGAAGCAGAAGTCCATATTGCAATTATGATTTTAGAAGGAACTAAGCATTTCACCAGCCAGCCAAGTAATTATTTTCTTTACCCTGAAATCATATTTGAGTTGTAACCCCAAAGTTCAATTTCTTATTGTAAATTCACTAACTTACTGTGTAACATTACTTCTCACTTGAACCTCTCACTATCTGTTGTGATTCTGAGCAGAAGATGTCTTTTGATTGCAGTATGTAAGGCAACCCCTGTAGAAGGAGACAAAATGAGGAGAAAGAGAACAAAGCCTGCAAGACCAGAGGCGAACAGACGGACATTTTACTCACACTCACAGCAGCAAGAATGACCTCCTGCAGCATGTACTCCACCCGTAATAGCACTTTGGAACTGTGGGCAAAACCAAAAGGCTAGTGTTTCCATTTATGTAGGGGGTTGAACTGGAACATTCCCTGAGGCATAATTCATTGGCCAAATTTTGAGAGGGTATAGAAGATGACTTTAGAAATGAGTGGTTTTGTGTATGTGTCTAACGATATTCAGCCTGACGTTCTGCAATTTTAAAAGTTGTAATAAAGTATCATTTTTTAATCTGGAAAAAAAGCTTGAAACATATGTGTGGATGTATCGTGTATGTAGTTTTGTACGTATATGAAGATGTTTAGAAGTTGCGGCTCTGTGAACTTTGAAAACAAAAGCATCCCGCATCCAGATGATTCCATTGCCACACACTCTTGTAAGGGTGGACGACTCTGCTCAGAAAACTTCCAAATAAACCGCAAACCCTTTATCCTGGCATTTGAAACACTCCCATTTTCTGGTTACAGTTCCCACTACTGTTCCACCAAGTACCCCCTACACATACATACACACACACACACACACACACACACACACACACACACAAACATACACACGTATTTCTTTATCAATACCTTCCACTTTCCCACCTCTGTGTATTTATTCACATCGACTCCTCTGCCGAGATGTCCATTTCATCTGTCAATATTGCCATCTTTATGTGTTCATTCCAAAAGCTGGAAGTAATTCATTCCTTATCTGAACCTTCACAGCAGCACCTAAGCTGTCCCTCTAGGCTGGCCCTTTTCACTGCCTATATTAATTACAATTACTATGCCTTTTCTTCGTTAATTGGACTTTTTGAAAGTGAGGATCATACTGTATTTATCTTTCATTTGATTACTGCAGTGTTTTGGTGTTTTTGGTTTTGGGGCTTTTTTTGAGACAGAGTCTTGCTCTGTCGCCCAGGCTGGAGTGCGGTGGCTCTATCTCAGCTCACTGCAACCTCCGCCAACTGGTTCAAGTGATCCTACTGCCTCAGCCTCTTGAGTAGCTGGGATTACAGGCACGGGCCACCGAGCCCGGCTAATTTTTGTTTTTTTAGTAGAGACGGGGTTTCACCATGTTGGCCAGGCTGGTCTTAAGCTCCTGACCTCAAGTGATCTGCCCACCTCAGCCTCCCAAAGCACTGGGATTACAGGCGTGAGCCACTGGCCTTGGCCGATTACTGCAGTGTTTTCCAAACAGGATGTACTCTTGCAGTCTGTGTTTTAGAGAATTTCATAATGTTGGTGACCACTCCTGCACTGATTTTTAGAGTAACGTAAGCATCATTTGCACTATCTGGATAACCATCTTAACCCTGAAACCTGCCAAGTGGTTCAGTGCCCACATTTGCTTGAGTTTATGATCACTTTTTGGCACCAAGAAAGAACCAGCTGTAATCCACGGGGTGAGTATGCAACAGGTGGAGACCAAATGACCTGCTGTGTGAACAAAGGGTTTTTTTGTTGGTTTTTTTTTTTTTGTTTTTTTTAGTGAGTCAAATAAAGAAACGTGTTATCAGAACTGAATCCTCCCCATATCATAAAATAGCATGCATGCCAGATTCAAAGAAACCTGAGTAGTCGTAGGCCAGAACCCTGTTTGTCTGCTACTGAGCTTGGCAAAACATGGATCTCATTGGTTTTTAGTTTTGTTTGTATTTACTTTGTATTCATTCTTCCATTTAATATTGCTTGGTTTTTATGACTGTGTAAGAGCTTTAAGATAAAGTTCATGAACCAGGGGCGGTGACTCACACCTGCAGTTTGAGAAGCCAAGGTGAGAGGATTGTTTGAGTCCAGGAGTTCAAGTGTGCACTGAGCTATGATCACGCTACTGCCCTCCAGCCTGGGTGGCATAATGAGACCCCCATATCAAAAAAAAAAAAAAAAGGAGTTTATGTCTAGTTCTGTTTGCACGTACTGAAGAGACAGAATACAGTAATTTAAATCAGTCCTGGCGGTAGCAGAGATGTAGGATGAACAAGTCGAGAGATTTAATGTACACCCTGAGGACTACAGGTAATAAAACCATACAGTAGACAGGATTCATGCTGGATGAGATTTTAGCTGCTCTTGCCACAAAAACCAAAAGTGGGTAACTAATGTGAGGTGTTGAATATGTTTGTTTTACTATAGTAACCTTTTTAAAATCTATATGTATCCCATAACATTATGCTGTGTGCCTTAAATATACACAATACAATTTACTTTTTTTAAAAATGAGGCCAGGTGCAGTGGCTCATGTCTATAATCCCAGCGCTCTGGGAGGCCAAGGTGGGTGGATCACCTGAGGTTAGGAGTTTGAGACCAGTCTGACCAGCATGGTGAAACTCCATCTCTACTAAAAATACAAAATTAGCCGGGTGTGGTGGCACATGCCTGTAATTCCAGCTACTTAGGAGGCTGAGGCAGGAGAATCGCTTGAACCCAGGAGGTGGAGGTTGCAATGAGCTGAGATGGCGCCATTGCACTCCAGCCTGGGCAGCAAGAGCAAAACTCTGTCTCAAAGAAAAAAAAAAAATCAATCCTAGAGGGTCTGCAAGAATGACTTTCTTTAAAAAATATATATATATATGGCTGAGTGTGGTGGCTCACACCTGTAATTCCCCAAATTTGGGAGGCCAAGGCGAGCAGATGTCTTGAGCCCAGCAATTCGAGACCACCCTGGGCAACATAGCAAGACACTATCTCTAAAAAAAAAAAAAAAAAAAAGAGTTGGGCGTGGTGGTGCGCTCCTATAGTCCCAGCTACTCGAGAGGCTGAGGTGGGAGGATTGATCCCTTGAGCCTGGGAGGTCGAGGCTGCAGTGAGCTGAGATCATGCCACTGCACTCCAGCCTGGGCAACAGAATGAGACCCTGTCTCAGAAAAGAAAAAGCTACACTTATTAATTTTTAGCCACACTAACTTAGATGTTAGATATTCATCATCCTCTACCCAGTGCAGCTTAGACTCAGCTTTACCATCTATCTCTACTTGCTAAAGTCATATTTGGTAGGTAGATACAGATGGTGGGGCCCCAGACACAAAGGGCCATTGCTTTATTGATCTCTGCTATTTGTTTTCAGCTTGTAGGAACTGCACCTGGGTCCTCAAAACAAAACCTTTTGTATCCTTGGTAAATTGTTCCCAACTCATAAAAGAAGAACACTAATAAGACAAGCCCATCAATATATATATTTAAAGGATCAGGCAGCTGCTAAACCCCCACACTTTTTCTTGCTACAATTCAGAGAACATGTTCTTCAAAGGAGGAAGCTGGCTTTGGTTATACATCAGAACAAGTATCATTCTAGGAAGTGAACTAAACAGCCCAGGGCCACACGGGCAAAATAATTGTTACCAGTTTAACAGATTTCACTGCAGCTTTGAGGAAGCAAAGAATTACTGTCATGGGCAGAGAGGATTCCTAGCTCGTATTTGGAACCAGGAAGTTGAAGATCTCATCCGGGACTTTCTGGAAGAAGGAGAGAAGTGGTGGATTGGGCAAAATGTAATGCCCCTGAGAAAGCATCAAGATAAAAACTACCCAGGTAAGACTCTAGGGTTTGGTGTTTATGAAGAACACTTTCTTATATTTTATTCTGGGACAGAAAAAAAAAAAAGAAAATCTTAATCTTTCTGCTTTTGTACACAGAAAAACCAATCACTTTACTTCATTACCATCTTTCCTCTGAAATATTTCCATTTTGTGCTACAGCCTTTGATTTGTCCGTGTAGCAAAAGTGATGCGATTTTTCCTAGAACCCATCTACAGTTAACTTACCTAACCTTTCACTAGAAGAATTGTGCTAGGTTTGCCGGGCACGGTGGCTCACGCCTGTAATCCCAGCACTTTGGGAGGCCGAGGCGGGCGGATCACAAGGTCAGGAAATCGAGACCACGGTGAAACCCCGTCTCTACTAAAAATACAAAAAATTAGCCGGGCGCGGTGGCGGGCGCCTGTAGTCCCAGCTACTCAGCAGGCTGAGGCAGGAGAATGGCGTGAACCCGGGAGGCGGAGCTTGCAGTGAGCCGAGATCGCGCCACTGCACTCTAGCCTGGGCGACAGAGCAAGATTCTGTCTCAAAAAAAAAAAAAAAAATTGTGCTAGGTTCGAAAGACAGAAACCTTTGGTGGTCATTTTTTTCCTAATAAACATCTCTTCATTGTTCTGATCTCTAAGTTTTCTAACACAAAACTAAGAGGAAGATTATCTACCTATTGTCTTTCTTACAGTGTTTTCAAAGCTATGCACCATAATCTTGAAGTTTTAGAGACAAATCCAAGCCATTATTATATCATTCTCATCATCCTCATTAACGTGTAGGTAAAGTAATACTAAGCCTCGTGGTAAGGAACACATACAAAAAAATAAACTATAATGTATGGGAGGAAATTCTACATTTTTATCTATGGAAGCCAGCCAAATTTGGCTTTCATATTTACTTTTTAAAAATGCCTGGCGGGGCGGGTGCAGTGGCTCACGCCTGTAATCTGAGCACTTTGGAAGGCGGAGGTGGATGGATCACCTGAGGTCAAGAGTTCGAGACCAGCCTGGCCAACACGGTGAAACCCCCTCTCTACTAAAAATACAAAAATTAGCCAGGTGTGGTAGCGGGTGCCTGTAATCCCAGCTACTTGGGAGGCTGAGGCAGGAGAATTACTGGAACCTGGGAGGCGGAGGTTGCAGTGAGCAGAGATGGCACCACTGCACTCCAGCCTGGGCGACAAAGTGAGACATTATTGTCTTGAAAACAATAATAAAAAATAAATCTAAAAGCCTGACTTTTGAGTATGAGGCTCACCTGGGTCTGATCTCCCCTCAGCAGATGTTGCAGCCCACGGGGCCCCAAAGCCCCCCAGCTGCACCTACCTGTCCAGAAACCTCAATCGGATCTTATCCAAAGAGGACAAGTGCTTCCTGAGACACTATTTCATTTGCCAGACTGGTAAGTGATAAAGTTACATGCTGCCAAAGACCCACATTTTAAAAACTAATTCTAAATAAGGAGTGCATGTGAGAGTATTGGTTAAATAATCTGTGAGTGGTAGACCATGGGATGATACAGAGCTATTGATTTTCATGATACTGATTAGCATGAGAAACTCATCTGGAGTGACTCCCTTATCCATCCCCACGGGAGTTGAAAGGGTTGCGCCTTGATGTTCTCCTCGTGTTTTGACTTGGGCAGAGTGTGGAAGAAATTGTATTGGTGACACCATTTTCCACATGCACACTCATAATTCAGTTAGCATTTGGGCTTCCGAGGGAAGGATGGGAAAGAGAAGGAGGAGAAAAGAATATGGCAGAGGAAGATGAGAAGGCGAAGGGTGACAGGACTGTTATCTGAGGTTTGCTTCTGCAGAAGTAGATCAGGATTAAGCTATGTGTGTATGTATGCATTTTTGTGTGTGTAGTTGTTGTATTTATTTATTTTTTCTAAGATGGAGTTTTGCTCTTGTCGCCCAGGCTGGAGCGCAATGGCGTGATCTTGGCTCACTGAAACCTCCGCCTCCCGGGTTCAAGCAATTCTGCTGCCTCAGCCTCCCGAGTAGCTGGGATTACAGGCATGTGCCATCATGCCTGGTTAATTTTATATTTTTAGTAGAGATGGGGGTTTCTCCATGTTGGTCAGACTGGTCTCGAACTCCCAACCTCAGGTGATTCACCTGCCTCAGCCTCCCAAAGTGCTGGGATTACAGGTATGAGCCACCGTGCCCAGCCTATTTATTTATTTTTTTATATGGAGATGGGGTCTTGTTAGGTTGCCCAGGCTTGTCTCGAACTCCTGGACTCAAGCAATCCTCCCACCTCGGCCTCTCAAAGTGCTAGGATTACAGGAATAAGCCACTGTGCCCGGCCTTGGTGATTTCTTTAAAAAAAAAAAAAAAAAAAAAACTACCATACAACTGAGCAGTTGCTGGGCATTTATCGCAGAAAGAGAAAACCTGTGCTCACATAAAAATGTGTATATAGATGCTTATAGCAGCTTTACTCATAATAGAGCAAAACTGGAAACAATTCAGATGTCTGTCAACAGGTGAATGGTCCAGCCATGGCAGTCACACTGTTTCCATTCTCCCTGGTGAGTCTGTCCCACTTCCCTCTCTCTACTCAGCCTCCAACACCTGGGAGCCTCCCTCAGTCTCATTCTCAGGTCAGGTGATAACCTTGCTTTCTAACTCAAGGAGAAAAAAAAAAATCAAAGCAATTTGGAGTCCGTCCAAGGCTCGGACTGCCGAATCTAGCCACCTACCAGCACCTGTTCCTGTAGCGCGATAATGCCTTCTTTCATGCTGCTACAAACCTTCGTACTCCTACCCAAAGTGAACCCCTCTGATTGTTGAATTGGATTCCATGGAGTCCAATTCAGTAATAAAAAGAAACAAACTATTGATACACATAGCAATCTCCAGAGAATTATGCCAAGTGAACAAAGCCAATCTCAAAACGTCATGTACTCTATGGTGCCATTTATTGAGCATTCTTGAAATGATAACATGATAGAAATGGAGAACAGATTAGTGGTTGTCAGGGTCTAAGAAGGGCATGGGGGCAGGAAGGAAGTAGGCATGGCTATAAAAGGGCAATGTGGGCCAGGCACAGTGACTCACGCCTGTAATCCCAGCACTTTGGGAAGCCAAGGTGGGTGGATCACGAGGTCAAGAAATCGAGACCATCCTGGCCACCATGGTGAAACCCCAGTCTCTACTAAAAATACAAAAATTAGCCAGGCATGGTGGTGCGCACCTGTAGTCCTAGGTACTCAGGAGGCTGAGGCAGGAGAATGGCTTGAACCCAGGAGTCAGAGGTTGCACTGAGCCAAGATTGCACCACTGCACTGCACTCCAGCCTGGTGACAGAGTGAGACTCTATCTAAAAAAAAAAAAAAAAAAAATAGGGGGGGTCAACGTGAGGGATTCTTATACCAACTAAAAAAAAATTTTGACATGACTGTATCCGTGTCCATATCCTGTTGTTACCCTTGCAAGATGTTACCCTTGGAAACTGGATACAGGCATCTCTCTGCATTTTCTCTTACATCTGCATGTGAATATACAATTATCTCAAAATAATGTTACTTTTTTTAAAAAAAGAAAAATGCCCTGATATAAGTATACATATCACTTACACAGTATTCTTGCCAAAAAAAAATAGAGTAATGCAAATTAAAAACAAACTGAGATACCCTTTCCCATCTATCAGATTGGCATAAATCCACAAACTTAACAACATCTTCCGCTGGCAAGACCTTAGGAAAATAGGTACTCTCATAAACTGCTAGTGAGAATGCAGTAAGATAGCTCTATGAGTTTATAAATAAAGGAGAATTCAGCAATATCTAGCAAAATTACATATACATCTACCCTTGAACCAGTGTCCACTGCTAGGAAACTATCCCAAAGGCAAACCAGCAAAAGTACAAAAAGATGCACGCATAAGGCTATTCATTGTAGCTCTCTGTGATAGCAAAAAAGTAGGAATAATCCACATGCCCATTAAGAAGGAACTGGTTGTAAAAAGCAAATAACAACGATCTCCATATACTGCAGTGGGGTTATCTCTACGATGGATTTTTTTTTAGTGGAAAATAAAGGTGCAGAACATATATATTTGCCTATATACATACACGTACATATAAATAGAAGGAGAAACAAAAACTAATGGAAATGGTTACCTATGGGAGAGAGAGAAAACAGGGCAGAAAGGATGAAGAGGGAAATGAGACCTTTCGAAATGTACCCGGTTTTATAGTTCGGCATTGGAACTCTTTCAGTGTTTTCCATAATTATTGCTATGGTTTGAATGTGCCCCTTCCAAAACAGGTGTTGCCAATGTGATTGTATTAAGAGGTGGGGCTTTAAGAGGTGGGTTGGCCTACAGGGTTCCTCCCTCGTGAATGGGATTAGGTGTCCTTATAAAAGGAGATGGCAGAATGCGGGCTTCTCTTGCCCTCCCAGCTTGTGAGGATGCGGCCCTCATCCAACTCCGAGTGCCGGTGCCTTCGTCTTGGACGTCCAGCATGCAGAACTGTGAGAATTAGATTTCTGTTCTTGATAAATTACCCTGTTTGTGATATTCTATTAGCAGCACAAAACAGACTGAAGCAATTATAAAACAATTTACGTCAACTTTTTTTTTTTTTTTTTTTTTTTTTTTGAGATGGAGTTTCACTCTTGTTGCCCAGGCTGGAGTACAACGGCACAATCTTGGCTCACTGCGACCTCCACCTCCCGGGGTCAAGTGATTCTCCTGCCTCAGCCTCCCAAGTAGCTGGGGTTACAGGCACCCGGCTAATTTTTGTATCTTTAATAGAGACGGGGGCGGTTTCACCATCCTGGCCAGGCTGGTCTAGAACTCCTGACCTCAGGTGATACACTCTCCTAGGCCTCCCAAAGTGCTGGGATTACAGGCGTGAGCCACCACGCCTGGCCTGTGAACATTTTAAAAAGCAATCCCTAAAAGTAGGGAAAGAGAGGAGAGGAGAAGAATTGGAGCTAACAAGTTTGGACAGTTTTTAAGGTAATTTTGCTCAAAAGCAGGAAACAGCTGGGGCAATAGTTCATGAGGCCAATATAAGTTGTTGGGTTTTTTTTTAAGACAGAAAAAATAGCATGCAGGAATGATGTACTTAATCTGAGCTACCAAACAACTAGAGGGATTCACTTTGGGTAGGAGTAGGAAGCTTTGTAGCAGCATGAGAGAAGGCATCGTCGCTCTACAGGTACAGGTGCTGATAGGAGCTAGATTTGATGGTCAGAGTCATGGAAGGACTCTAAATTGCTCTGATACTCTCCTTGAGTTAGAAAGCAAGGTTATCACCTGACCTGAGAATGAGACTGAGGGAGGCTCCCAGGTGTTGGAGGTTGAGTAGAGAGAGGGAAGTGGGAGTCACCTGGGAGAGTGGAAACAGTATGATTGCCAGGCAGTGTGAAGGCAGGCCGCCCGAACTTCATGATCGTGAATTTAAGCAGAGCCATAGTCATCGTGGTTATATGATTTTTCTCTAGCCATGTCCAACAGCGTGTGTGAGAAACTCTTGCTTGCTCATGTATGCAAGGAGGCATATGCAAGAATGTTATTGCCAGCCGGACGTGGTGGCTTATGCCTGTAATCCCAGCACTTTGGGAGGTCAAGGTGGGCAGATTACCTGAGGTCAGGAGTTCAAGACCAGCCTGGCCAACATGGTGAAACCTCGTTTCTACTAAAAATACAAAAATTAGCCAGACGTGGTGGCATGTGCTTGTAATCCCAGCTACTTGGGAGGCTGAGGCAGGAGAATCACTTGAACCCGGGAGGTGGAGATTGCAGTGAGCCAAGATCGCGCCATTGCACTCCAGCCTGGGCAACAGAGCAAAAACTCCATCTCAAAAAAAGAATGTTTTCACCCACCTTCTGAACTCTTTTATCTCTGCCAATGAGAGTTAAAGAACACAAAGGAGAATATTACGCTTAGTACGGAATTTTCCATTTATGCTGGAGGTTGCAAACTTTTTTGGTGAAAAATCAGACCCTGGCGATGACCTTAAGCAGTAGATGTAAATAGCTCCACAAGCTTAGTGTTTCAGCAATGGAACACTAGGCATGAATGGGTTAATGAACTTCTCAGTGTTGACCCAACTAGTGGACTTAATTTGAAATGTGGGACACCATAATGTGTTGTGAGCAGCCTCCACAGCAAAAGGGCTACTGCAGAATTCTTAGTGTCCTTAAAAAACTGGATAGGAATTTTTAATTTGTGTTTTCCTAATTATCACATAAGTACGTGTAATGATGGTTTTATAGACTTGTAGCCATAACTATCACCTATAAATTGTGTATTGGCTTCCAAATAGATGACGTTTTGGACAGAGATGCCCATTATGAAAGAAATGGAAATGATTCTCATTTGTACGAGAGACCCGAGAAGACAAAAAGAGGAGTTGCAATAGGAAGAGACAAAATGCCCTCAGGTAATGCATTCCTCCTCTAGTAACCTTAAAAATCCATGGAATCAGTTTCTGCTAAAGGAATGCACGAGACTGAATTAAGGCTGAAATGTATTATACCACGTGCCCAATATTCATTGCATTCTATTCTGTCTGATCTTAATATGGCAATCTTTGCCTTCATTTTATATATGTGTTTTCTTGATACGCCCTTGGCCATCTTCTTTTCATGTGTTCCCAAATAAAAGACAAGGTTTTATTCCCAAAAAATTTTTCATCAACAAAGAGAAAGTCGTCTTAAAGTTCTTGCAAAGTCTTTCAAATCATGGTGCTAACACTTGTTTAATTTTGAAAACCAAGTACTATTTGGGAAGGATACATTAGCCTGAAATGATAGCAATCAATATCAGTGGATGGCTGGTTATAGAGATCAACGGAAAGAAAGAAGTAAAACAGATCAATTTAAAGTGGATCTCGTGATCATTCCTCGGGGTATGACCTCACAGTGCAAGTGTTAGACGTCCTGGTCAACAAACCCTTTAAATATCACTTAGCAATTTAGAAAGTTTTATTTAGAGACACGAATATATATTTGAAGAATAAATGTAAAATCCAACTTTGCTCAATCTTTTGTAAAAGGGGACTTGTGAGTTGTAGGAAAATGTTTAGTGATAGCATTAGGTGGAAGTAAAGATGACATATTTTGGAAAACTGTTAAATCCAAAAGTTGTTCTGATGATAATTAATGCAATGATGTTAAGGACGCATTTGAAATGTTTAAGCTGTGTCATGAAATGTGAGTTTCGTGAGAGCAGTGCTTCCAATATTACTTTACATAACATGTGGCTTAAATGTCATAGTAAAACTAAATTACTGAATTAAATAGACATTTGACTATTTCATCTACATCCTTTAAGTTTATATTGTCAAGCTTGCCCCGGAAATGCTTTTTAAAATCTCCTCATTGGGAAAAATGCAGACTGCCTTATTGTGGGGCAATTTACCTAACAAGCAATATGCCTAAATTTATGTACATAGAGTCTTTTATAAAGTTTGTGGGCTGGATCTCCCCTGAGTAGACGTTGGCTCACACCTGTAATCCCAGCACTTTGGGAGGCTGAGTGGGAAGGACTGCTTGAGGCTGGGAGTTCGAGTCCAACCTGGGCAACATACTGGGTCTCTGTCTCTACAAAAACTTTTAAAAATAAAAATTAAAAAAATTAGGTTTGCCGGTGCATGCCTGTAGTCTCAGCTACTCAGGAGGCTGAGGCAGGAGGATAGTTTAAACCCAGAGTTAGAGGCTGTTAGAGCCATAATCAAGTCACCGCACTCCAGGCAGCCTTTTTAAGTCTCTATCAGATTGTTTGTAAAAGTTTTTTGTAATTCAAAAATTTTCTTAGTGTGTATCTAGGTTACTTGTCACTCATTGTGCCTAGAACATGATGCTACATATACACATCTTTCTTGAATCAAGAATATCCTACATATGTATCACTTCTTTTCATTTGTTCTGATTCTGTCCTTAAGAAATATCAGGTATCTATGTGCCGTATTGCTGCTTCCTATCCTCTGTATCTTCCTGTACTCTCTTTAAATGAAAAGAATGGTTTCATGTTGATCACCCTTTCTGTTGTTAGAGGAGGGCACCTTACATTTATCTTCCATATCAGGGACTAATTTTTCCACATCTACTCAGTATTCCCTCCCAGGTGGATTTTAATTTTTCTGCAGTATTTTTTTTGTCATCTTGAAATCCTTTGATACGGTTATTTTTCTTTTAATGTACCTCATTCTGGCGCATGTTAGCTTCAAATAGTTTATCCTTACGATTTTGTTTGGTTCCCTCTACCTTTCTCCATCATCACGGTGGCTGTGGTTGACTCGGTTTCTTGCCATGTCTTCTCACAAGACTTTCAGAATCAAGTGATTCCTGGCCAAGAAATAAAAGCAAAATCATCTGATTCCCCAGTGGATGATAAAATCACATACAACTGATATAATCAGGTACAACTTCAGGAGGAGACACTGGAGAAGAGGCATGCTGGGTCTGTAAGGAATTGCACATTAAGATGGCATATGTATTTATGCTGTCTCAATCAAGGTCATCTATCAATCACTGTCACCTCACCATTTCAAAAACCATTTTATTGGGAAAATGGTTTTTCTCTTTGTTTCTATGCTCTTCACTCGTAAGCTGATGCAGTAATAAATATGTGAGACCTTTTATTTGGGGAAATAACCTTTTTCGTTCCTATTAAGGATGTATTTACAGCTTTCTGAACCTTTTTTCTGGATTTTGCTGTTGATAATTTTCAGGGCTGTGCTTTTCTTGGAGTCCTCTGGATTCCATTCCCAGGTTCTTGAATCATCATCATAGGTTCCCTTTTGTCTTTCCTTCCTTATCTTTATTTTTTTTGGTGGGGGGGGGCGGGGACGGTGTGGAATCTAGCTCTGTCACCCAGGCTAGAGTGCGGTGGCACGATCTCGGCTCACTGCAACCTCTGCCTCCCAGGTTCAAACAATTCTCCTGCCTCAGCCTCCCAAGTAGCTGGGATTATATGCACCTGCCACCACGCCAGCTAATTATTATGTTTTCAGTAGAGACGGGATTTTACCACATTGCCCAGGCTGGTCTCAAATTCCTGACCTCAAGTGATCTGCCTGCCTCATCCTCCCAAAGTGCTGGGATTACAGACATGAGTCACCATGCCCAGCCTTGGTTTTCTATGTAAAACAGTTTGCATTATTTTTTAGCCATGAATAAGAAGTCCTCAAGTAAAACAAATATTTCTGTCTTAGGCTTTTACTTGAACTTAGTCTGCTTTCTTTTTTCTATAGGACCTGGTGCTCTTTCAGCCACATGTCACCATCCTCTTCCTGCTCATCTCGTAAGTACTTCCCCTGACAACATACATTGTGAAATGTTGATCTCTTTGTCTTACCTGGTAGATCTGGTCAGAGCTCGATCTTCTAGAGTGTTCTGAATATAGTTTTCTAATAAGGAAAATAAAGTACTTACGTGCAGGGAAAAAATTGGGTTTAATAGGTGCTTCAAGGATTTATTTTTATTTTTTATTTTTTTTATTTTTTTTGAGACAGGGTCTCACTCTGTCACCCAGGCTGGAGTGCAGTGGTGTGATCTTGGCTCACTGCAACCTCTACCTCCTGGGTTCAAGTAATTTTCCTGCCTCAGCCTCCCAAGTAGTTGGGATTACAGGCCTCTGCCACCACACCTGGCTAATTTTTGCATTTTTAGTAGAGACGGGGTTTTGCTATGTTGGCCAGGCTGGTCTCAAAATCATGACCTCAAGCAATCCACCTGCCTCAGTCTCCCAAAGTCCTGGGATTACAGGTGCGAGCCACCATCTCCAAACTTGTTATAGGAATTTCTAAAGCCTATCTTTCTGGCTTTCATGCTGATGTAATTATCATGTATTTGTTGGTTGGGCGTTTATTCCCTGCTTTGTTCCAAAAAGGACTTGTGGCATCTTACAAAAATACAATGCAATAAAATGTAAACATCAAACAGAAAGGGAAAGGAAAATAAAGGTAGAAACTGTCTACACAATCTATAAAGTTTCACCTTCAAGAAATCTCTCAGCATTCTTGCCCTTGTGTCCTATGTAGAAACCCTTCAGTTGATGCCTAAACACTGATACGCATTTGTTTGACTCAATGCTTACTGCAAAAATAAGTGTTTCTAACGGTATAAAAGAACAGCGGCCAGGCATGGTGGCTCACGCCCATAATCCCAGCACTTTGGAAGGCTGACGCAGGCAGATCACCTGAGGTCCGGAGTTCGAGACCAGCCTGGCCAACATGGTGAAATCTCGTCTCTACTAAAAATACAAAAATTAGCCAGGCGTGGTGGTGCATGCCTGTTATCCCAGCTACTCAGGAGGCCGAGGCAGGAGAATCGCTTGAACCCGGGAGGTGGAGTTTGCAGTGGGCCAAGATTGTGCCATTGTACTCCAGGTTGGGTGACAGAGTGAGACTCCATCTCAAAAAAAAAAAAAAAAATCGGGATGAAGTAAAAAAATCCCTCACGTCAGTATTCTCCAAGCTGTGTTCTGCAGAGCAACAACCACTAGCCCTTGAAATTGAAAGGGTTAAAAATATGCCACTCTGGTATATTGATGATTTCAGTTAAAGGCATTTGAAAAACAGCAGGTGCAAAAACAGCACTCTGACCTTGGTACTGTTTCTTAAAAACAGGAGATAAAATTCCCGTGTAGAATATGCAACACTCTTATCCTCCAGGAGCAGAAGTCAAGACCCGGAGAAATCTGCACAGACCTTGTTAAGATAACACTATCTTTTAAGCCTCCCCACATAATTTTGCTTCTTCACAACTAACTGCTCTTTGTCCAATTCAGCACAGGAGAGACGGACTCTAACTGCTGCTTCAGGTCTTCATTTTCTTATGAGGACTCCTGTGCCACGTAAAACTTGGACTCAATGAATGTGTGTGCTTTTCTCCTATTTAACTTATGTCAGTTTAATTCTAGGCCCAGCTGGAGCCCTAAGAGAATGGGGGTGGAGTTTTCCACCCCTATAATATGTTACCAGAAGAGAAGAAAACAAAGGCATTTGACTACAGGACTTTGCAGTCTTTCACAGGTCCCAAATCTAACCCCTTCTCACTGTTGTCACCACGATCACCACACGGTCCAAGTCACCATCTCCCATCTGAACTTTCACATTTGCCGGCTGGGTGCAGTGGCTTACGCCTGTAGTCCTCGCACTTTGAGAGGCCAAGGTGGGTAGACCACTTGAGGCCAGGATTTCGAGGCCAGCCAGGCTAACAGGGTGAAACCCCGTCTCTACTAAAAATATGAAAATTAGAAGGGTGTGATAGCGGGCGCCCATAATCTCAGTTACTCAGGAGGCCGAGGCAGAAGAATTGCTTGAACCTGGGAGGTAGAGATTGCGGTGAGCCAAGATCACACCACTGAACTCCAGCCTGGGTGACAGAAGAAGACACCATCTCAAAAAAAAAAAAAAGAAAAGAAAAAATGAACGTTTACATTTGCCTCCTACTGATCAGCTTCTACTCTTGCCCCTTTTTCTGACCCTTCTCAACAGAATGGTTGATCATTTAAGACACAGAAGGATCCGTTAAAACAGAATTGAAATCATGCCACTGTTCTGCAAAGCCCTTTGTCTTCCTGCCTCATTAAAAGTAACATCTGCACCAGGCATGGTGGCTCATGCCTGTAATCCCAGCACTTTGGGAGGCCAAGGCAGGTGAATCATTTAAGCTAGGAGTTCGAGACCAGCCTGGGCAACATAGTGAAATCCTGTCTGTAAAAAAGTGAAAAAAGGCTGGGCGCAGTGGCTCATGCCTGTAATCCCAGCACTTTGGTGGGAGGCTGAGGCAGCAGATCTTTAAAGGTTAGGAGTTTGAAACCAGCCTGGGCAACGTGGTGAAACCCTGTCTCTACTAAAAATACAAAAATTATCCAGGTGTGGTGGTGTGTTCCTGTAGTCCCAGTCACTCAGGAGGCTGAGCCAGGAGAATTGCTTGAACCAGCGGGGAGGAGGCTGCAGTGAGCCGAGATGGCGCCACTGCACTCCAGCCTGGGTAACAGAGTGAGACTCCATCTCACAAAAAGGTAGCCAGGCATGGTGGTGTGTGCCTGTAGTCCCAGCTACTTGGGAGGCTGAGGCAGGAGGATCACTTGAATCCAGGAAGTCAAGGCTGCAGGGAGCCATGATTGTGCCGGTGCACTCCAGCCCAGAAAACAGAGTGACACCCAGTCTCAAGAAATCCTCTCCTTACTACTGAACACCCTCCATGATACCCACTTTCTCTCTGCTTAGCCTTATTTTCTTCTTCATAGCACTTATTTAATACATGACATAATATATCTTCCTGCCTCCACCGCTAACACAGGCTCAACAAGGGCAGGAACTTGTTTCCTTTTGCTCATTGCCATATTCAGTTCTCCAGAACATCCTCAGCGGCTTGTAGATGTGTAGCAATTTGTTGAATGATTGACAATAAATACTCTAACATAAATCATGAATCTTAATATGCAGCTTTCTCAAAATTTCAAAATTCAAAATTTCAAAATTCTGAGCACAGAATTTTTTTTTTTTTTTTTTTTTTTTTGAGACGGAGTCGCGCTCTGTTGCCCAGGCTGGAGTGCAGTGGTGGGATCTCAGCTCACTGCAAGCTCCGCCTCCCGGGTTTACGCCATTCTCCTGCCTCAGCCTCCCGAGTAGCTGGGACTACAGGTGCCCGTCACCTCGCCCGGCTAGTTTTTTGTATTTTTTAGTAGAGACGGGGTTTCACCGGGTTAGCCAGGATGGTCTCAATCTCCTGACCTCGTGATCCGCCAATCTCGGCCTCCCAAAGTGCTGGGATTACAGGCGTGAGCCACCACGCCCGGCCAGAATTTTTGAACAGAAATGCTTATTAGTATCTCATAGGACAGAGTTTCAGAGCATTTGGGGAAATGCTGCCTTAATTATTAAATGGTAAAATCAGATTCAGCCTTTTCCTTTACTTATTTTTATCTTTTAGTCCAAGACCCTGTGTCATCCCATCAGCCCGTTTCCTTCAGTACTACAAAATACCACATCACAGGTAACAGCCACATCTGAAGCCAGCAGCCAGCCTCTCCCTGTGATAACACAGCTCACCACGCCTGTGTCTGTCACACGTGCTGGGCAATCTCTGGCAGAAACAACTTCAAGCCCAAAGGAAGCAGCTCATGTGAATACCGTCACCTCTCATCTACAAGTGTCATTGCAGAATGCATCTGGTCAGGTAAACGTGGGAAATTCAAGTCACAACTAGGTAGCTTTGTGACCCCAAAAAAGTACTTGGTTTACCATTTGCCTCCCTGCAGAACTGCACCTAAGAATGTCTGACAGATCAGCATATATGCCAATCCAAAGAAAAACTAAACAAGTCCGTGGAAACGGCCAATTTGACGGCATATACACAGCCCAGCGTTTCCCTAATGATGCTATTTAATGCTCTTATAGTTAATGCTTCAGATGGGGAAGAGGTTTTGTTCACCTACCCTGCTTTTTCAGCAGCAGCAAACTTCTAGACAATTCCTCCTACTCACTGTCCTCTCTTTTTGCCTTGTTTCCTTCCTCCCAAAAACATAGACAACAATGCAGCCAGACTCAGTCGCGCCTGTAATCCCAGGGTTTGGGTAGGCCAAGGTGAGAGGGTCACTTGAGCCCGGGAGTTTGAGACCAGCCTGGGTAACATAGTGAGACCTTGTCTCTACTAAAGTTCAAAAAAATTAGCTGGGCACAGTGTCTCACGCCTGTAATCCCAGCACTTTGGGAGGCCGAAGTGGAAGATCACATAAGCCCAGGGGTTTGAGACCAGCTTAGGCAGCGTTATGAGACCTTGTCTCTATTAAAATTCAAAAAAATTAGCCAGGTGTGGTGGTGTGTACCTGTGGTCCCAGCTACTTGGGGGGGCTGAGGTGGGAGGGTCGCTTGAGCCTGGGACGTCCAGACTGCCGTGAACCGTGATTGTGCCACTGTACTGTAGGCTGAGCAACAAAGCAAAACTCACCCAAAAAAAGGCAAAGCCCCTTTGACAGTATTGACTGAAGAAAATAATCCTGCTTCCCCCATGCTTTTTTTTTCCCTAAATTCAAGCGAGCCCTGTTTATATGCAGTTGAACATTTCCCTGCTGAAACATCATCCTGTTCACTCTGGATCTGCCTGCAATGGTAATGGAGATTCGGTGTTCTGCTGGGGGAGAAACTGACCTACAGGAGTTTAAGCAAAGAGTTTTTTTTTTCTTAAATAGAAATCCTGAAGTATAGAATATCCAAAAGAATCTGTAATAAATTATTAGAAATATTAAGAGAATTTAGCAATGTTCAGCATTTAATCGAGATTTCTTGAATGTGTGATTGAATTAGGCTGTGAGTGAGCTGGTCTCCAGAAATGGACCACGGGGTTGGCATTAACGGTGATCACCTGAGGGTTGGACTTCAAGGACAAGTGCAGTGGCCGCTTAAGCTTTGGGACTGCGGCCACTTGCTCAGTTTGTTTCTTGGGAGAGGGAGGTTTTCTCCTTCCCACCTCCTGTTATGAGTCATTTTAAGTCATTATCTCTTGAATATGAACTCTTGTTTGTTTTTTGAGACAGATTCCCGCTCTGTTGCCCAGGCTGGAGTGCAGTGGCGCAATCTCAACTCACTGCAACCTCCACCTCCCGGGTTCAAGAGATTCTCCTGCCTCCGCCCCCTGAGTAGCTGGGATTACAGGCGTCTATCACCACGCCTGGTTAATTTTTGTATTTTTAGTAGAGACAGGGTTTTGCTATGTAGGCCGGGCTGCTCTTGAACTCCTGACCTCAAGTGATCTGCCTGCCTTGGCCTCCCAAAGTGCAGGGATTACAGGCATGAGCCACCGTGCCCGGCCTTAAATATGAACACTTGAATGGAGGGAAACACGCACAGAGGGGAAACCTGACAGGAAAACATACTTCTGAATAGAAAAGTTTGGTTTTGGCTTTTTGATTTCCAAGTTTCCCTCATCTTTGCTCATGGCCTTAAGACTTAAAGTTACTGCTATAAATCTCATTTCCAGACTCATTTGCCCTTGGAGCAATCATTGTCTAAACTCGTTATTCGTTTTCTCGATCGTATGCAAGTAGAAATAAATTCTGTCCACTCACAGAAAAGCTTCTGAAAGTAATCACTGTTTCAGAGAGCTGAGATTCATAGAGTTTATAATGTTATCCAAGGTCAACTTTGATTAAAACAATCTCCCTGCCGGGCGCGGTGGCTCAAGCCTGTAATCCTAGCACTTTGGGAGGCCGAGACGGGCGGATCACGAGGTCAGGAGATCGAGACCATCCTGGCTAACACGGTGAAACCCCGTCTCTACTAAAAAATACAAAAAACTAGCCGGGCGAGGTGGCTGGCGCCTGTAGTCCCAGCTACTCGGGAGGCTGAGGCAGGAGAATAGCGTAAACCCGGGAGGCGGAGCTTCCAGTGAGCTGAGATCCGGCCACTGCACTCCAGTCTGGGCGACAGAGCGAGACTCCGTCTCAAAAAAAAAAAAAAAAAAAAACAACAACAAAAAAAACAATCTCCCTGACTACTACAGTACAGTAATCTTGTAGAAGTAATTTTGACAACTTCTTTGTTCCCGGTAGGTCATAGATGAGATAGCAGGGAACTTCAGCCGAGCAGTTCATGGTTTGCAAGCTCAAAACAAACTACAGGAAGCTTGTGAGTTCCTCCAGAAACTAACAGCCTTAACCCCAAGATTTTTTAAGCCAGCTCAGGTAAGCGGAAGGTGACTGGGAGGGAAGAAGATAGGAGAGAGGGAAACATGGAAAACAGAAAAAGAATCTGAGGCTGGGTGCGGTGGCTCACGCCTGTAATCCCAGCACCGTGGAAGGTCGAGGCAGGCGGATCACATGAGGCCAGGAGTTCGAGACCTGACTGGGCAACATGGCAAAACCTGTCTCTACTGAAAAAAACAAAAATTAGCTGGGCTTGGTGGTGGGTGCCTGTAATCTCAGCTACTTGGGAGGCTGAGGCACAATAATCGCTTGGACCCAGGAGACAGAGGCAGTGAGCCAAGATCACGCCACTGCGCTCCAGCCTGGATGACTGAGAGACTGTGTCTCCAGAAAAAGAAAAGAAAAGAAAAAGAGAATCTGGAGATTGTGCCTTATGCCAAGCTTAGCATTATAAAGACTATATTTAAATTTTAGCAAGCATATTTGTACCTTTAAATCTGGAAAGTTATGAATTAAATTGATCAGTAGTGACATTGTTGGATATACTATGTTTATGTTCGTTTGTTCATTAATCAGCTTACTGCCTTGCTGATGTATTTGTTAGAAGTCTGGGCATTCAGTGGGACACGGTGGCTCCTACCTGTAATCCCAGCACCTTGGGAGGCTGAAGCAGGCGGATAGCTTGAGCCCAAGAGTTCAAAACCAGCCTGGGCAACATGGTGAAACCCCGTCTCTACCAAAAATACAAAACTTAACCGGGTGTGGTGGTGCGCGCCTGTAGTTGCAGCTACTTGGGAGGTGAGATGGGAGGATGGTTTGAGCCCAGAAGGTGGAGATTGCAGTGAGCCAAGACTCTACCACTGAACTCCAGCCTGGGTGACAGAGCCACACTCTGTCTCAAGTTAAAAAGACAAAAAACTCAGCATTGGTCTTTTCTTCATTCCTTTTTTTAGTCTGGTGGTGTTAATTGGATATTTGGTCTACTTACCACTCAAAAAGAATTATCAGTTCGTCAAAATAACATGAAATATGAATCCTCTCTTATAGGTTATATGAAATAATATATTCTCCTTCCCTGTCAAATTGTAACTTTTTAAATAAAATGCATTTGAAATGTATAAAGAATATTAAGCTGCTAATAAGAAGTATGCAAATTTTAAGCAATCATGTGCTAGGTGTGTGGCTCATGCCTGTAATCTAAACACATTGGGAGGCCAAGACAGGAGGGTCTCTTGGGGCCAGGTGTTTGAGACCAGCCTGAGCAACATAGTGAGCCCCCTCCTCTACAAAAAAATTTTAAAAATTAGGCGTGGTGGTGCACACCTCTGTCCTAGCTACTGGGGAGGCTGAAGAAGGAGGATTGCTTGAGCCCAGGAGTTCAAGGCTGCAGTGAGCCATGATTGTACCACTGCACTCCAGCCTGGGCAACAGAGCAAGACTGCATCTCTTACAATTTTAAAAAGCAATCATAGGCTGAGCATGGTGGCCCACACCTGTAATCGCAGCACTTTGGGAGGCCAAGATGGGAAGATCACCTGAGGTCAGGAGTTTGAGAGACCAGCTTGACCAACATGGAGAAACCCTGTCTCTGCTAAAAATACAAAATTAGCCAGGCATGGTGGCTCATGCCTGTAGTCCCAGCTGCTCAGGAGGCTGAGGCAGAAGAATTGCTTGAACCTGGGAGGTGGAGGTTGCAGTGAGCTGATTGCATTCCAGCCTGGGCAACAGGAGTGAAACTCTGTCTTCAAAAATAAAAAGAGAAAAGAAAAAAGAAAAAATCATAAACAAGGATGTATGTTTGCTTTCTAATACTCCCAGGTTAATCTCATCAATTCCCTTATTTACCTGAGTGAGGAGTTACTCAGGATCCCATTTCTGAATAGCAGCAGTCTGGACTTCAAAGTTCCTGCAACTGTCTGCCCCTTTCATTCCTTCAACGATGTCACCAAAGCTGGAGAAGGAAGTTGGCTGGCATCCAAGCGTGATACTGAGCAGGTAGGTGCCAGATCTGCAGGTGGCCAGATCTGCTTAGAAGCATTTTAATCTTGACAGGTCCAGGTATCACAGCCTCTCCCCAGACCTTTAAAGAGAATCTTGCTGAAGTATGTGCTGCAGAAAAACCACTCTGCCAAGCCTTCTCTGGGGTCTCCCTCCCCACCTACCAGTGAGCCAATACTCCCTAGTGCTGTTATCAAGTGAAAAGGACTTAGGGGCTGGACCCGGTGGCTAATGCCTGTAATCCCAACACTTTGGGAGGCCAAGGCAGGCAGATCACCTAAGGTCAGGAGTTCGAGACCAGCCTGGCCAACATGGCGAAACTGCATCTCTACTAAAAATACAAAAATTAGCCAGGCGTGGTGGCACATGCCTGTAATCCTAGCTATTCAGGAGGCTGAGGCAGGAGAATCACTTGAACCCAGGAGGCAGAGGTTGCAGTGAACTGAGATTATGCCACTACACTCCAGCCTGGGCAACAGAGTGAGACTCCATCAAAAAAAAAAAAAAGAATTTAGGAAAGTGTTGGCATAAGGCAAATACTCATAGGTTATGTTTGCTATTCACATGAAAAGATGCTTAACTTCATTGGTCATTAGGGAAATGCAAGTCAAAACCAAAATGAGATGCCGCTTCACACCCAAAAAGACAGAAAATAACAAGTATTGGCAAGGATGCAGAGAACTTGCAACCCTATCCATTGTTCAATTGTAAAATGATGCAGCCGCTTTGGAAAACCATTTGGCAGTTGCTTAAAATGTAAAAAATAGAACTACCATGTAACCTAGCAATTCTACTCCTAGCATCTACCCAAGAGAGTTGAAAACATATGTCCATACAAAAACTCGTACGCTCATCTTTGTAGCAGCATGGTTTAGTAGCTAAATAGCCAAAAAGTGGAGATAACCCACACATCTACAGTCTGACAGATGTCTAAGTAGAATCTGGTCTGTTCATACAACGGAATATTATTCAGCAACATAAAGGGATGAAGTCCTGGTACGTGCTCCAACATGAGCTTTGAAAACATTATGCCAGGTGAAAGAAGCTGTCACAAAAGACTGTATGTTGTGATTCATTTATATGAAATGTCCTGAAGAGGTAAATCTATAGACACAGAAAGTAGACTCGTGGTTGTCTAGAGCTAGAGGGACTAGGGATGGGGAAATGGGGAGTGACTGCTAATGGGTACCAGGTTTATTTTATTTTGAGAGTCTCGCTCTGTTGCCCAGGCTGGAGTGCTGTGGCGTGATCTGGGCTCACTGCAACCTGTGCCTTCCAGGTTCAAGCTATTCTCCCACCTCAGCCTCCCGAGTAGCTGAGACTACAGGCGCACGCCACCATGCCTGTCTAATTTTTTGTAGTTTTAGTAGAGACAAGGTTTCACAATGTCGGCCAGGTAGGTCTCAAACTTTTGACCTCAAGTGATCCACCTGCCTTAGCCTCCCAAAGTGCTGGGATTACAGGTGTGAGCCACTGCACCCAGCCACCAGGGAGGTGGATCACCTGAGGTCAGGAGTATTTATTTTAGGGAGGATGAATCCTAAAATTAGATTGTGGTATTGGTTGCACAACGCTGTGAATATACTAAAAAACATTAAATTATATACTCTGAGTGGATGAAGTGTATGTGTGAAAGTTATCTCAATAAAGCTGTCATTTAAAAACTCTAGCATGAGCAGGTCTGGGGCAATTATATGATGGGGCAAAGGCATATTTCCTTGGCAGGCCCTCTTAGTTTGGTTCAAAGGACGGTAAGTCTTTAGCTAGGCTGCAAGTACTTTCTGTGAGAGTCCGAGGCCCTCTCTAAGGAATACCACCCTTCATTACGTCACTGTGAAAATTCCCTTCCCAATCTTCTCCGAAACCGTTTACTAACATAAGACACTGAGGTTTTACAGGTCACACGCTGTCTTCCTCTCCATGCAGGTAGAAGACATCCTGGAAATGTCCTTGGCGGAGCTTGGGAATATCGGGGAAGCATTTCTAGAGCAGGACCAGTCTCCCGAGTCTTCAGTGACTTTGACCTCCTCCGTTGCTACTCTGCTGCTGAGCAGGTTAATGAGAGGAAGGAACAGGGAGAGTTTCACGGTGTTTTTCACTTTCAGAGGACATACAAAAATTGACTTCCATTTTAACTTTTCTCGTTAGACAAAACACATCCACCTTACCACTGAGCTCTTACACTCTGGGTCACCCAGCCCCTGTGAGACTGGGCTTTCCGTCGGCTTTGGCTTTGAAGGAGCTCTTGAATCAACACCCAGGAGTTAATGTCCAAGTGAGTGTGAAATTGATCGTGGTCAGAATGAAAGTGGGATCTGATGGCCATGGAGGCATTTGGGTGAAAGTAATGTACCATGAAATGTAAGCCGAACAGACCAGATCAGATGAGAGAGTTGATGTGGCATTCGTTTTTATTTTACACTGGCAGGGATAGAGGCCTCTTAAAAGTGATCCACTGTAGAAGTTGGGAGCATTAAGCAGATTTCTGGATTTAACTAAATTTCTGTTCTGTGATTTGGATTGATCTCAACTCTGCAGTTTGTTTTTTGTTGTTGTTGTTGCTATGTTGTTGTTGTTGTTTTCGAGATGGAGTCTCAATCTGTCACCCAGGCTGGAGTAGAGTAGCGTGATCTCGGCTCACTGTAACCTCTACCTCCTGGGTTCAAGCAATTCCCCTCCCTCAGCCTCCCAAGTAGCTGGGATTACAGGCGCCCGCCACCACGCCTGGCTAATTTTTGTATAGAGACGGGGTTTTGCCACATTGGCCAGACTGATCTCGAACTATGGACCTCAGGTGATTCGCCTGCCTAAGCCTCCCATAGTGCTGGGATTACAGGTGTGAGCCACCATGCCCGGCCTCTGCACTATTTCCAAAAGCTGGGACTATCAAAATAATTGTTGACTCAGTATACCAACCCAGTCATATCAGTATATTGTATTTCTTTCAGCAGTTACCTGACAAATAAAAGCATTGTTGCCTTATCCTGAAGAGCAGAATAGTTACTTCCTAGTAAAATAGAATCCTCTAGATATAAAGATTAAAAATAATTCTGAGGGTCCCAAGTATAATTCATCTTTAATTTACTATTTCTCATAGAGGCTATAATGGGGAATGTTATTTCATTTGTGGTATTAGTAGGGGGCACATCCCAATGTTTAATATATGATATCCAGCTGGGCACGGTGGCTCAAGCCTATAATCTCAACACTTTGGGAGGCCAACGCGGGTGGATCACCTGAGGTCAGGAGTTCGAGGCCAGCCTGGCCAACATAGCGAAACCCTGTCTCTTCTAAAAATACAAATATTAGCCAGGCGTGGCAGTATGCACCTGTAATCCCAGCTAGTTTGGAGGCTGAGGCAGGAGAATTGCTTGAACCTGGGAGGTGGAGGTTACAGTGAGCCAAGGTCATGCCACTGCACTCCAGCCTGGTTGACGGAGCATGAGTTTCTCAAAAAAAAAAAAAAAAATCTATATATATATATATATGTGTGTGTGTGTGTGTGTGTATGCACACACACATGTATATACATATTATATATATGATATATCTTTATTGGAGTCATTTAAAAATATTTCGGCAATGGATAAAACTGGACTTTTCCTTGTCTCTAGGTAACAGGACTAGCTTTCAATCCCTTCAAGGATTTGGACCACAGAAACGTTGTTGGAAGCATTGGAAGTGTGTTACTAAGCGCTAATCGCAAATTGCTCCAAGTCCATGATTTAGTGGAGGACATTGAGGTAGGAACTGATTCTTAGGGAATAAAATAGAAGAGAATGGGATATTCTGGAACAGGATCGAAGGATGCAACAACTTAAAGGGAATCATGTTAGACCGATGACTGTGCCATTGTTTTGTTATTAACATATTAGGAACTTTTACAAAGAGGTACACCTTACCCTTAGAAAAAGTGTTTTAGAGGGCCGGGTGCATTGACTTACGCCTGTAATCCCAGCACTTTGGGAGGCAGGTAGATCACTTGAGGTCAGGAGTGCGAGACCAGCCTGGTCAACATGATGAAACACCGTCTCTACTAAAAATACAAAAATTAACCCAGTATGGTGGTGGGCGCAGTTATCCCAGCTAATCTGGAGCCTGAGGCATAATAGCTTGAATCCAGGAGGTGAAGTTTGCAGTGAGCTGAGATTGTGCCACTGCACTCCAGCCTGGGCGACAGAGTAAGACTTAGTCTCAAAAATAATAAGAATAAGAAGTGTTTTAGGTCTTGGACTATGTACTTACCCTTAACCCCAGCAGTATTAGCTACTAACATCCAGTGGAGAAGACCTGGCTGGGCACAGTGGCTCATGCCAATAATCCTAGCATTTTGGGAGACTGAAGCGGGAGGATTGCTTAAGACCAGGAGTTCAAGACCAACCTGGCCAATATAGCAAGACCCCATCTCAGAAAAAAGGAGGAAGACCTAGGAAGTTTCCTTACCTTATCAATATAAAGTATTTTGAAAGGCATCAATGGATGGACCATTATAATGATTAACTGTCTCTTATTCTAGATCATGCTCTGGAGAAACGTTAGCATGGAAACCCATCCCACCAGCTTCAACATGAGCACAGATCAGCTTACAATCACAGTGAACATCACCTCCTTGGAGAAATCCCTGATAGTGAGCATAGATCCTGACAGTCCCCTTTTAATGACGCTCTACCTGGGGTTCCAGTATCAGCCTAACTGCACTCACTTCCACCTAAACATCACCCTTCCGAAGGATAAGGTGTGGCAAAAAGGTAAGACCCAATCATCTGTCAGAAACTTGCTTTGATTTTCTTTTGCCTAGGATGGAGTGCAGTGGCACCATCATTGTTCACTGCAGCCTCAAAATGTCAAGCTCGAGGGATCCTCCTGCCTTAGCCTCTTGAGTAGCTGGGACTACAAGTGCACACCACCACGTCTGGCTAACTTTTTTCTTTTAATTTTGTAGGCTGGGCGCGGTGGCTCACGCCTGTAATCCCAGCACTTTGGGAGGCTGAGGCGGGTAGATCACGAGGTCAGGAGATCAAGACCTTCCTATCCTGGCTAACACGGTGAAATCCCGTCTTTACTAAAAATTCAAAAAAAATTAGCCAGGCGTGGTGGCAGGCGCCTGTAGTCCTAGCTACTTGGGAGGCTGAGGCAGGAGAATGGCATGAACCCGGGAGGCGTTGCTTGCAGTGAGCTGAGATCGCGCCACTGTGCTCCAGCCTGGGTGAAAGAGCGAGACTCTGTCTCAAAAAAAAAAAAAAAAAATTTGTAGAGAAAGGGTCTTGCCATATTGCCCAGGCTGGTCTTGAACTCCTGGCCTCAAATATTCTTTGTCTCAGCCTCCCAATGTGCTGGGATTACAGGCATGAGCTACTGTACCTGGCCACATTTTTTTCTTTTTTAAAAAAATTTTTATTTTCAGATAATTGTAGATTCGCATGCAGTTATAAGAAATAACAGAGACAGGCCAAGCACAGTGGCTCACACCTATAATTCCAGCACTTTGGGAGGCCAAGGCAAGTGGATCACCTGAGGTCAGGAGTTTGAGACCATCCTGGCCAACATGGTGAAACTCCGTCTCTACTAAAAATACAAAAAATTAGCTGGGTAGGCATGGTCGTGGGCACCTTTAATCCCAGCTACTTGGGAGGCAGACACAGAGTTGCTTAAACCTGAGAGGTGGAGGTTGCAGTGAGCAGAGATCACACCATTGCACTCCAGCCTGGGCTGCAGAGCAAGACTTGGTCTCCAAAAAATAGAGAGACAGCCTAGGCACTCAGTGGCTCCTGCCTGTAATCACACTGTAATCCTAGCACTTTGGGAGGCTGAGGTGGGTGGATCACCTGAGGTCAGGAGTTTGAGACTAGGCTGACCAACATGGTGAAACCTCATCTCTACTAAAAATACAAAAATTAGCTGGTCATGGTGGTGGGCATCTGTAATCCCAGCTACTCAGGAGGCTGAGGCACAAGAATCGCTTGAACCCGGGAGGCAGAGGTTGCAGTGAGCTGAGATCGCACCATTGCACTCCAGCTTGGGTGACAGAGACTCTACCTCAAAAAAAAAAAAAAAAAGAACAGAGACAGCTTGTATACCTCTCATCCAGTTTCTCTGAATGGCAGCATCTTGCATAACTATAGTATATCACAACCAGAAAATAACATTAATACAATCACTGATTTTATTCCGATTTCACCAGGTTTACAAGCACATTTCTGTATGTGTGTGTATTGAGTTCTGTGTGGTTTTGCCACATGTGTAGACATGTGACAATGAAATGCATTTTTTAAAAGATTGATTATGGGATGGATAAGGATATGTACGTGAGGAAGCAGATTTAGTAAGACGTTAATTGTAGAATCTAGTTAATGGTTATATGGTTATTCCCTGTAAAATTCTCTCTGTATTGTTGAAGATTTTCATAACAAAATGTTGAGACCCACAGCAGAAGTAGCGTTCACAGCACCATGGGTTACATGTACTTCACATTTATATATTACAGATGACTATATATGAAATATGTTGTATGTATTTCAACTTTATTTCTAATCTAAGATTTGAGGAAGATGGTCCTGATGATATCTCAATAAGTCTTTGTATAAGACCAGAATGACTGTATTGTAGTTTAGAAAAGTTAAGAATTTCTGAGACATAACATTAAAGTTAAAAATGTCTAGCCTGGTGTAGTGGCTCACCCCTGTAATGCCAGCACTTTGAGAGGCCACGGCAGGAGGATCTCTTAAGCCCAGGAGTTTGAGACTAGCCTGGGCAACATAGCGAGACTCTGTCTCTATCAAAAAAAAAAAAAAAAAAATTTAGTCGGGCATGGTGGCGTGCATCTGTAGTCCTAGCTACTTGGGAGGTTGAGGCAAGAGGATCGCTGGAGCCAAGGAATTCAAACCTGCAGTGAGTTTTGACTATATGACCGCACTCCAGCCTGGGTGACAGAGCAAGGCACTGTCTCTAAAAACTAAAAGTTCCTGATAGATAGAAATAGTGCCCAGATACACTGGATCAAAAACATGCTCTGTGGGTATCGACTTTAAACGTTTTACTGAAAAGTCTTAATAAGAGCTACACTTTTGTATTTGTTTTTACGTTGGGAAAAATCTGAATGGAGAAAGCACGCGACAGTCGCCCTTCATGACCACCTTCCATATTGAGAGAACTTTCTCTGGCTCTCGCATGGGCCCTGCTCACACAGGAACAATCACTTTTAAGTTCTTGCTAATTTTAGGCAAAGTCCCTGAGGCAGCCATGCTCACTACCGGGCTGCCCACTACAGAGTTTGCGTGAATTAGCAATGGGCCCTTTCCCAGTTCCAGAGGGGTACTCGGTTTTGTTTTTGTTTGTTTTGAGATGGAGTCTCACTCTGTCGCCCGGGCTGGAGTGCAGTGGCGCATTGCCGGCTCACTGCAACCTCAGCTTCTTGGGTTCAAGCGATTCCCATCCCTCAGCCTCCCAAGCAGCTGGGACTGCAGGCACGTGCACCACCATGCCTGGCTAATTTTTTGTATTTTTAGTAGAGACAGGGTTTTGCCATGTTGGTCAAGCTAGGTCTCGAACTCCTGGGCTCAAATAATCCTCCTGCCGTAACCTCCCAAAGTGCTTGGATTATAGGCATGAGCCACTGTGCCTGGCCATGCACTCAGTTTCTCTTGCTGATCTTGGCAATGATGTCATTGAGAGCTGGAAGGGACCTTCGAGAGCCTTTGTTTGACAGACAGGACTGTTTGAAAGATGAGAAAGCTTGAGGCCCAGAGAGACTGGGTGACTCGCCTTAGCCCCTACCAGCCAGCTTGTGACAGAGCCAGGCCCGACCTCAGGTCCCTGGCGTGCAGTCCTGGGCTTTGTTCCTGAAGCCACCCTGTTCCTATCTTTGCTTCACCCTGGGGTTTCATTTGTTACCTTAGTCTTCTATCTGCTAACTTAGGTGTGTGATCATTTCATTTTTCTAAACCTCATAATGCATTCTAAGTCATTAGGCCTAAATGTTCATATGCCAAAATAATATAATTCTTTTTTTTTGAGACAAAGTCTCACTCTGTTGCCCAGGCTAGAGTATAGTGCTGTGATTTCAGCTCACTGCAACTCCCACTTCCCAGGTTCAAGCAATTTTCCTGCCTCAGCCTCCTGAATAGCTGGGATTACAGGCTCACATCACCACACCCCACTAATTTTTGTATTTTTAGTAGAGATGGGGTTTCACCACGTTCACCAGGCTGGTCTCGAACTTCTGACCTCAAGTGATCTGCCTGCCTTGGCTTCCCAAAGTGCTGGGATTACAGGCATGAGCCACCACACCCAGCCAAAAGAAAATAGTTCTTTACTGGAACGGCAGTAATCCAGAGCCGGGGACTGTATCACTGGTCATTTTCTTTCCAATCATTTGTGACTCTAGGTTTATCATGATCTCATCTGCAAAATATTAATAGATGCTTTAGAAGAGAGGTTCTAATGGTGTTTTTGTTCTGTTTGATATACAAGTAAGCACTCTTCTTTGTTCTAAGATGAGGAGTACACGTGGGTGCTGACTCCTGAGCATCTACAGCACGGGATTGGCACCTACTGTATAAGAGCTGTGCTGAGTGAGAGCCAGAAGGGTGCTCAGCAGACGCCCAGTTTGGTCTCGGTCATCACGGCCATCACTCAGTGTTATTACTGGGAGAGCCACAACCAGACATGGAGCAGCAACGGATGCCAAGTAAGAAACTGAGCCGCTTCTTGGGTCTCTCTCCTGCTGTCGCTGCTGTTAAACCCAATGCACCTCATTTGGGGCAGCCCAGAAAGAAAACTAGGAGGTTTCAAATAACTCTGCCTTGGCCAAAGGAGGAGGAGGGTTGTGTCTGGTGGGCAGGGCGAGTGTGGCTCCTCCAAGCAGGGGCAGCTTTGTGCTTTATCTTTGTAATTTCTTTCTCAAACACAGTCCAGCGTGGATCTGACAATTGTGGATAAAATACAACAGCATGTGGAAGCCATAAAATTCTATAAGTATTAAATATGTTGTGGGTGGGTAAAATGAAACCTCTTGCTAAACAAAAGAGAACTTTCTTAGCTCAAGAAATACGTTCTCAGATTCTTGTACATTCCAGGCCAGGTGAGGACAGGTTGTCACTTTTGTAATGATCACCTTGTTCCTGGTGTCCAACTGCTTTAAACCAGCACTATTACGTTTGTACACTCGTGATTCTGTGAGATCCTGCCTGATGAAAGTCCTGGTTCGGTTGCTAAAAGAATGTGGTATAAGGTCTTGCAGATCATGAAGTTGTTCTAGAAAGAGCTAAGAAAGTACCATCTAGATTGGGAAGAGAAGGAAAGAGAGTTGGGTTTTTTGTTGTTGTTTTTTTTTTTTTTGAGATGGGATCTCATTCTGTCCCTCAGACTGGAGTGCAGGGACGTGATCACGGTTTACTGCAGCCTCAACCTCCTGGGGTCAAAAGATCCTCCTGCCTCAGCCTCTCAAGTAGTGGGGACCACAGGCATTTGCCACTATGCCTGGCTAATGTTTTAGATTTTTGGACAGACAGGGTCTTGCCATGTTGCCCATGCTGGTCTTGAACTTCTGGGCTCAAGCAATCCTTCCACCTGCACTTTGGGAGGCCAGAAAGAGGATTATTATTGTTATTATTATTTTAAATGGAGTTTCACTCTTGTTGCCCAGGCTGGAGTGCGATGGCACGATCTCGGCTCACCACAACATCCACCCCGCTGGGCTCAAGCAATTCTCCTGCCTCAGCCTCCCCAGTAGCTGGGATTACAGGCATGCATCACCATGCCCAGCTAATTATTGTATTTTTTTTTATTATACTTTAAATTCTAGGGTACATGTGCACAACGTGCAGATTTGTTACATATGTATACATGTGCCATGTTGGTGTGCTGCACCCATTAACTCATCATTTACATTAGGTATATCTCCTAATGCTATCCCTCCCCACAATAGGCCCCGGTGTGTGATGTTCCCCTTCCTGTGTCCAAGTGATCTCATTGTTCAATTCCCACCTATGAGTGAGAACATGTGGTGTTTGGTTTTCTGTTCTTGTGATAGTTTGCTGAGAATGATGGTTTCCAGCTGCATCCATGTCCCTACAAAGGACAGGAACTCATCCTTTTTTATGGCTGCATAGTATTCCATGGTGTATATGTGCCACATTTTCTTAATCCAGTCTGTCACTGATGGACATTTGGGTTGATTCCAAGTCTTTGCTATTGTGAATAGTGCTGCAATAAACGTACATGTGCATGTGTCTTTATAGCAGCATGATTTATAATCCTTTGGGTATATACCCAGTAATGGGATAGCTGGGTCAAATGGTATTTCTAGTTCTAGATCTTTGAGGAATCGCCACACTGTTTTCCACAATGGTTGAACTAGTTTACAGTCCCACCAACAGTGTAAAAGTGTTCCTATTTCTCCACATCCACTCCAGCACCTGTTGTTTCCTGATTTTTTAATGATTGCCATTCTAACTTGTGTGAGATGGTATCTCATTGTGGTTTTGATTTGCATTTCTCTGATGGCCAGTGATGAGCATTTTTTCATGTGTCTGTTGGCTTTATGAATGTCTTCTTTTGAGAAGTGTCTGTTCATATCCTTTGCCCACTTTTTGATGGGGTTGTTTGTTTTTTCCTTGTAAATTTGAGTTCTTTGTAGGTTCTGGATATTAGCTCTTTGTCAGATAAGTAGATTGCAAAAATTTTCTCCCATTCTGTAGGTTGCCTGTTCACTCTGATGGTAGTTTCTTTTGCTGTGCAGAAACTCTTTAGTTTAATTAGATCCCATTTGTCAATTTTGGCTTTTGTTGCCATTGCTTTTGGTGTTTTAGACATGAAGTCCTTGCCCATGCCTATGTCCTGAATGGTATTACCTAGGTTTTCTTCTAGGGTTTTTATGGTTTTAGGTCTAACATTTAAGTCTCTAATCCATCTTGAATTAATTTTCGTATAAGGAGTAAGGAAAGGATCCAGTTTCAGCTTTGTACTTATGGCTACTCAATTTTCCCAGCACCATTTATTAAATAGGGAATCCTTTTCCCATTTCTTGTTTTTGTCAGGTTTGTCAAAGATCAGATGGTTGTAGATGTGTGGTATTATTTCTGAGGGCTCTGTTCTGTTCCATTGGTCTATATCTCTGTTTTGGTACCAGTACTATGCTGTTTTTGTTACTGTAGCCTTGTAGTATAGTTTGAAGTCAGGTAGCGTGATGCCTCCAGCTTTGTTCTTTTGGCTTAGGATTGTCTTGGCAATGCGGGCTCTTTTTTGGTTCCATATGAACTTTAAAGCAGTTTTTTCCAGTTCTGTGAAGAAAGTCATTGGTAGCTTAATGGGGATGGCATTGAATCTATAAATGACCTTGGGCAGTATGGCCATTTTCACGATATTGATTCTTCCTATCCATGAGCATAGTATATTCTTCCATTTGTTTGTGTCCTCTTTTATTTCACTGAGCAGTGGTTTGTAGTTCTCCTTGAAGAGGTCCTTTACATCCCTTGTAAGTTGGATTCCTAGGTATTTTATTCTCTTTGAAGCTATTGTGAATGGGAGTTCATTCATGATTTGGCTCTCTGTTTGTCTGTTACTGGTGTATAAGAATGCTTGTGATTTTTGCACATTGATTTTGTATCCTGAGACTTTGCTGAAGTTGCTTATCAGCTTAAGGAGATTTTGGGCTGAGACCATGGGATTTTCTAAATATACAATCATGTCATCTGCAAACAGGGACAATTAGTAGAGATGGGGTTTCTCCATGTTAGTCAGGCTGGTCTCAGACTCCTGACCTCAGGTAATCCGCCTGCCTTGGCCTCCTAGAGTGCTGGAATTACAGGCCTGAGAGAAAGAGGATTCTTAGGAAGGTATCTGCACCATTCATAGCCTCAGGCAGTCATAGCTGGACAATAGCTATCAAGCAAATCTATAAATAGCTTGTTAAAATGTAGATTCTGAAGCAGTAGCTCTGGTCAAGCCTTTCTAACAAGCTCCCAGCTGTCCCAGTGCTGCTTGTTAGGCAAACCATACTTTGAGAAGAGTAGCTTGAGAGCTTTTCTCCTCTCTCAGCACACACCTGTTGATTGCAGAAGGCATTGGATATTTCCCACTTCCTTGAAGCTCTTTGAAGTGCTTGGACACCATGAAAGGAATTGACCTGCCCCAAGTACAGCACAAGAGTTCTTCCAAAGGTGGACTAGCTTGGGCCTCCAGGACTTAACCCTGTGCCATGGAAAGAAGTAGTCATAATGACAATACTGGAGGCTTCTCATCCACGAAACCAAACACAGAATTGGTAGCTTCCATGTAATCACCTATTGAAATATTTTTAAATATGCAGAAATGTTCTAACATATGGAAAGTCATACGGAATAATAAAAAACATTGAATGCACATTCAGCTTTATCAAAGTTAGTATTTTTCTCTGCTTCAGATTTTCTTAAATAATAAAACACTCAGGAATAATTAAAGCCCTCTGTGTATCCCTCTCTAGTCTCTCTCTCCTTCCTTCCCTTCTACCAAAGGGTAACTACTGGCCTGAATTTGAGGGGGGAATTCATTCTTTCAGCAAATATTTATTGAGTGTCTTCTACATGCCATGCCCAAGTCTAGGAACTAGAGATACAGCAGTGAACAAGACAATATCCTCATGAACTGACATTCTGGAGAGGGAAACTGACAATGAATAGATAAATAAGTGTTTTGCATGCTTCTTAGGCTGTGTGCAAGTGGCATTATACTGTACATATCTCTTGTTTTATTCACTCAGCATTTATCCATGTTGATACATCTACCTCTAATTGATCCATTTTTTTAAATTTTATTTATTTGTTTTGGAGACAGTCTTGTTCTGTCACCCAGGGTGGAATGCAGTGGTGTGGCCTCGGCTCACTGCAACCTCTGCCTCCCGGGTTCAAGCAATTCTCCTGCCTCAGCCTCCCAAGTAGCTGGGACTACAGGCGCCCATCACCACGCCTGGCTAGTTTTTTATATTTTTAGTAGAGATGGGGTTTCACCATGTTGTCCAGGCTGGTCTCAAACTCCTAGCCTCAGGTGATCCACCTGCCTCAGCCTCTCAAAGTGCTGGAATTACAGATGTGAGCCTCCGCACCTGGCTAATTCATTGATTTTTAACTGCTGTATAGAATTCCATCAGTTTGCCTCTGCTTACTTATGTACCATTAATTTGTATGTTCTGTTATTGAATATATAAGTTGTTTCCTATTTTTGATAATTATCAACAAGGGTGACAAAACATTCCTTTTCGCATATCTTTATACACATGTGCACAGTTCCCCTAGAACATATATACACTCAGAACTGGAATTGCAGGATTCAAAGAGTTTGTGCTTCTTCAGCTGTACTAGATGTTGCTAAATTGCTTTCCATATTGGTTATACTAATTTACGTCATCACCAGCAGTGAATGAGAGGTCCAGGCACCTCTTTCCAGCTCTAAATTGCTGGTGTTTGTTTTATGTCTGTCCCCTCCTTAGCACTCTGTCCAACTAGAATCAACGTCTTGATTCTAATTCCAGGTTGGGCCACAGAGCACAATTCTGAGGACACAGTGTCTCTGTAACCACCTGACCTTCTTTGCCAGCGACTTCTTTGTCGTGCCCAGGACCGTGAATGTTGAAGACACGGTTGAACTGTTCCTTCGCGTGACCAACAATCCTGTTGGGGTGTCACTGCTGGCTGGCCTTTTAGGATTCTATGTGATCACAGTTGTGTGGGCTTGGAAAAAGGATCAAGCAGATATGCAGAAGGTAACGAGACTTTGAGTTCAACAGATTTGCCATGATGGTCTTGAGTAATTAAATAAGATGGGGGAAAAAAACACACCTTTGTCAAAGCCTGGTACTGGGAGGCATAGAAATTCAAGTGGAACTTTTCTTACATTTATCTTCATGTCTACTGTCTGAAGACCTAAGAACCTTTTCTCTATTTTTGTTTCCTTTGGTTCCAAGATTGGACCCTTGTGGGACTCCTTCTAGGACAGGAATGAGCCAAAAGAAAATACTAGCCAGGTACAGTGGCTCATGCCTGTAATTCCAACATTTTGGGAGGCCAGGGCAGGAGGATCACTTGAACTCAGGAGTTGAAGGCAAGCCTGGGCACCATAGCAAGACCTTGTCTCTATTAAAAATTAAAAACAATATAAGCCAGGCATGGTGGTGCATGCTTGTAGTTCCAGCCACTTGGGTAGCTGAGGTGGGAAGATCACTTGAGCCCAGAATCGTTGAGGCTGCAGTGAGCTATCGTGCCACTTTACTCCAGGCTGGGCAACAGAGACCCAGTCTCCAAAAAGGAAAACAAAAGACCTAGAGAGCTTAACTAAAGTCAAATGCAAGTTTATCTTACTTTATACATTGGATATGAAAGTTATATGTAAATTGGCCAGGTGCAGTGGCTCACGCCTGTAATCCCAGCACTTTCAGAGGCCGAGGCAGGTGGATCACCTGAGGTCAGGAGTTCGAGACCAGCCTGGCCAACATGGTGAAACCCCATCTCTACTAAAAATACAAAAATTAGCCAGGTGTGGTGGTGCGAACCTGTAATCCCAGCTACTTGGGAGGCTGAGGCAGGAGAATCGCTTGAGCCTGGGAGACAGAGGTTGCAGTGAGCCAAGATCATGCCACTGCACTCCAGCCTGACTGACAGAGTGAGACTCTGTCTCAAAAAAAAAAAAAAAAAAAAGTTACATATAAATCAAATTATAATTTAATGTAACTGACTGGGTGAGGTGGCTCACGCCTGTAATCCCAGCACTTTGGGAGGCCGAAGTGGGTGTATCACTTGAGTTCAAGAGTTCAAGACCAGCCTGGTCAACGTGGTGAAACCCCGTCTCTACTAAAAATCCAAAAATTAACCGGCCATGGTGGCGCATGTCTGTAGTCCCAGCCACTCAGGAGGCTGAGGTGGGAGGATCACTTGAACCTGGGAGGCGGAGGTTGCAGTGAGCCAAGAATACAACATTGCACTCCAGCCTGGGCAACATAGCAAGACTCCATCTCAAAAAATAAAAATGAAAATGTAACTATATACAAGAAACTTACATGGTATGTTTTTTAAAACAAAAATGTTTTGACAGCCTCTTCTTTCCATGTGTTTGTTCTTCCTATGTTTTCTTGCACTTGGAAATTCTAGAATACGCTAAGTGTTCATTTCTTGTTGCCCTGGGTGTAGGGTTGTCCGCGTTAGTAAACAAAAATACAGGCTACCTAGTTAAATTTGTATTTTAAATAAATAGTGCATCTTTAGTGTAAGCATGCCCCAAATTATTCATAGTTTATCTGAAATGCAAATTTAGCTGGGTATTCTCTGTTATCTGGTACCTAAGTAGGAGAGAAGTGCAAGGATTTAGAGGCTCAAGACCTGATTGGGTGATTGTATGACTATTTCACTTGAGAGATACAGGCCCTGGAGGTTCAGGCTTCATCCCCACTTTAGTGGCTTAGGTCTGCTCACGTGTCTGTCTGCTGCCCACACCTCAGCCCTGCTTTCTGTAGGGCTGGCACACCTGCCAGAGTGCATCCTCCTGCTCCTCACTTGGAGGAGGCGGGAGCTATTCTACGTGGAGGCCTAGTAAGTTGCTTGGTTCTGCTTTTCTTGCAGGTGAAGGTTACTGTCCTGGCTGATAATGACCCCAGCGCTCAATTTCACTACCTTATTCAGGTCTACACCGGATATCGAAGAAGGGCTGCTACAACAGCTAAGGTTAATGAAATAAATGTTCTTCACTTGTTCTTGGTTTGTGTCTTCTGCCACATGAGACACACTCTGAGCTGGTGATATCCTGGCAACCAATAGCACTTTAAAAGCGATCAGAGATTGGTATTTTCTAGTTCTAAACTGTACATGCGGGCCACGCATGGGGGCTCACACCTGTAATCCCAACACTTTGGGAGGCCAAGATGGGGAGGTCACCTAAGGTCAGGAGTTTGAGACCAGCCTGGCCAACAAGGTGAAACCCCTTCTCTACTAAAAATACAGAAATTAGCTGAGCGTGATGGCCCATGCCTGTAATCACAGCTACGCAGGAGGTTGAGGCACAAGAATTGCTTCAACTCAGGAGGCGGAGGTTGCAGTGAGCCAAGATCACGCCACTGTACTCCAGCCTGGGTGACAGAGCAAGACTTCGTGTCAGAAAAAAAAAAAAAAAATACTGTGTATGAAGAATTCTCTATGCTTGTCTAAAATCCGAAAGACTTTGTCTAAATACAGTTTTCTATGTCTTCATCTCTCTCCTTAGGGATAAACCCAAAGAATCGTGTTAAAATTCCCTCTATTTTATCTTTCCCTGTCTCATGGTAGGTTGTCATCACCCTCTATGGATCAGAGGGACAGAGTGAGCCCCATCATCTCTGTGACCCCCAGAAGACAGTCTTTGAACGAGGGGGCCTGGATGTCTTCCTTCTCACCACTCGGTCCTCTCTAGGGGACCTGCACAGCCTTCGGCTCTGGCATGACAATTCTGGCATCAGTCCCTCCTGGTGAGTACTTATGTCCTGTTGGCTGTTGCTGCTGCTTTGTGGATCCAAGAGAGAAGAAGGAAGATCACCACAATAAATCACAGTAAAGCTTTGAGCCCCAAATAGTAACAAACGACTATTAGATTTCAGTTTTAAAGCTATCTACAAAGAATAAGCCCTGGAAAGAAGTGTGAGAGATTAACAATATGATTTTTTTTTGGACAGTAGAGTAATAGATGCTTTGTTTTCTCTAATTTTATTTTCATTAAATGTCATGATTGTGAACAGCAAATAACACCAATGAAATATTGCCTGAAAGTGCCACAAATTAAAAGTATTTGTAAATATGAAAAAATATCCTTAAAGACTAACTTTAGTAAACAACTATCTACTGACAGTCAAACTTTGAGTCAAACTTAAGAGCTTAAGGACAGGGCGTAGCAGCTCACACCTGTAATCCTAATATTTTGGGAGGCCAAGGCAGGAGGATCACTTGAGGCCAGGAGTTTGAGAACAGCCTTAGCAACATAGGAAGACCCTGCCTCTACAAAAAAAAAAAAAAAAAAAAAAATTAGCCAGGCATGGTGGTGTGCACCTATAATCCCAGCTACTCAGGAGGCTGAAGTGGGAGGATCACTTGAGCCTCGGAGGTTGAAGCTGCAGCGAGTATATCTGCACCACTGCACACCAGCCTGGGCAACAGCAAGACCCTGTCTCGGGGGAAAGGAAAAAAAAAAGTCAAGATCTTAAGGAAGGAGAAAGGATAGAATTACTGTATGAGATGTGCCTGAGGAGTTAGAGAAATAACTAGACGATGATAAAGTCCTTGAACCTAACATATGTTAGGTTCGAATGATTCAGCATCTTCCTTCAGCAGCACCCAGAGTTAGGAGAGGTGCTACAGAAAGTAGATGATGCAATTAATTAAGAACGAAGATTACTGGTTCCTTGGAGTTAAGAAAAAAGAGAAAAATAAAGTGGAGTCTTAAGGCTCAGGCACTCAATCTGTTGCTAAATGTTGCCCACCTGCAAAGAGCAAAATTTTGCCTAAATTTATTAGCAAAATACATTTTTCCCCCCAGGCTAGATGTACCAGCCACTGGGTCAGTAGAGCCTAATAACTTTCTTGCTGCTTCCGTTCTGTTCCAGTATGCACAAATCAGCTTGTAAACCATCCTTCCAGTTTTATTTAAAAAGGTGAATAATGTATAGGAAGCACTTGAAAAGATGTTCAACGTGATTAGTCATCAGTAAATGAAAATGGTAGAGCACTAGCCACCCATCAGAATGGCTTAAATTAAAAATTCTCACAAAAGACCGGGTGCAGTGGCTCACGCCTGTTATCCCAGCACTTTGGAAGGCCAAGGCGGGCAGATCACTTGAGGTCAGGAGTTCGAGACCAGCCTGACCAACATGGTGAAATCCTGTCTCTACTAAAAATACAAAAATTAGCCGGGTGTGGTGGCAAATGCCTGTAATCCCAACTACTGGGGAGGCTGAGGCAGGAGAATTGTTTGAACCTGGGAGGCGAAGATTGCAGTGGGCTGGGATGGTGCCACCGGACTCCAACGTGGCAACAGAGTGAGACTGTCTCCAAAAAAAAAATTCTCACAAAACCAAGTTTAGAGAAGAATGGGGAGCAACTAAAACTCTCACACACCCCTAGTGAGAGCGTCAAATGGTATGGCCACTCCAGAGAACAGCTTGCCAGTTTCTTGTGAAGTTAAACATACACTGACCATGTAACCCAGAAATCACACTTACAGATATTTACCCAAGATCAACAAAAACATGTGTCCACTGCAAGACCTGTACACATATGTTCATAGCAGCTTTATTAATAGCCCAAAACTCAAAACATCACAAATGTCTGTCTAACGAATTAACAAATGTTAGTATATTCATGCAATGCAATACTACTCAACGAAAAGGAAACTATTGTTACATATAACTACATGGATGAATTTTTTAAAATTATGCTTAGTGAAAGAAGCTGTACATAAAGAATGTATAGGCCAGACACCGTGGCTCACACCTCTCATCTCAGCACTTCGGGAGGCCAAGGTAGTTAGATCACTTGAGGTCAGGAGTTTGAGACCAGCCTGGGCAACATGGTGAAATTCCGTCTCTACAAAAAAATACAAATATTAGCTGGGAGTGGTGGCTCATGCCTATACTCCCAGCTACTTGGGGGGCTGAGGCGGGAGAATCACTTGAGCCCAAGAGGCGGGGGTTGCAGTGAGCCAACATCACACCACTACACTCCAGCCTGGGCAACAGAGCGAGACCCTGTCTCAAAAGAAAAAAAAAAAAAAAAATATATATATATATATATATAGCATATGATTCCACACATGTGAAATTCCGTAAAAGGCTAACTATTCTATAAAGATGGAGGACAGCAGATCACTGTTCTCCTAGGGCCAGGAGTGAGGGGGCAGGAGGTGACTGGAAGGAGGGATAGGGAAATTTTGGGGGTGATATTTTGATGGTGCTGGTGTATAAACGTTTGTCAAAATGCATTGAACTGGCCAGGCATGGTGGCTCATGCCTGTAATCCCAGCAGTTTGGGAGGCCAGGGCGGGCGGATCACAAGGTCAGGAGATCGAAACCATCCTGGCTACAACATGGTGAAACCCCGTCTCTACTAAAAATACAAAAATTAGTCAGGCATGGTGGCTTGTGCCTGTAGTCCCAGCTACTTGGGAGGCTGATGGAGAATCACTTGAACCCGGGAGGCGGAGGTTGCAATGAGCCAAGATCATGCCACTATACTCCAGCCTGTGTGACACAGTGAGACTCCATCTCAAAAAAAAAAAAAATGCATTGAACTGTGCATTTTAGGGGCACGTGTCATCAGGACCTCCTGAGGCTGTCACAGGTACACATCCTTAACCTAGGCAAAATAAACTTTCTAGATTGACTGGGACCTGTCTCAGATATTCAGGGTTCACATTTTGGTAACCACGAAGGGATTCTAAGTGGAGGTGCCCTAACCTTTGACAAATCTATCGGTGCTTGGTGCCAGCTTGAGCTACCTTTATGGCTCAAACCAATAGGACAATTTGCTGAGGCCTGGAAGCACCCCTTCCAGAGAATCCCTGATCGCCCAAAATTTGGTCGAGATCTAAAGTTTATTTTGCTGTACAACTCCTTTTTCTGGAGTTCTGATTGCTTCCAACAAGGAAAGCAAGATTTTCCTGCCTTCATGACGATGGGAGGCAGGTAACTCCTTTCTAGAGTCTGAGCTCACTTCTAACAGGGAAGGTGAATTTGAGTTTTTTCCTGCTTCTAGGGTAGTAGAGAGCAGTATTCAGCCTGAGACCTATCCCTAGGTAAGTAGCTGAATTGGAGTTTTGCCTTGGCTAAAGTTAAGATTAACAACCAGCTGGTCTTAATTTCTCCTGACCATTAGAGCACTCGGTGATCAGTTTTGGGTTTTTGTTGTTGTTGTTTGTTCCAGTCTTTGTCCTGTCATATTTGACCAACTCTACCTTACTTGGTCAAATCAAAATGAGAATTCCAAATTATGGGTATTAAATTGGTTAAAGTTCGTGACAGCTGCAAAAGAGGGAAAAAATGCATTGAACTGTATATTTTAAATGGGTACATTTTATCAGGTATAAATTATATATGTGATAAAGTTGATTTAAAAAAAAAAAGTGGCCAGGCACGATGACACATGCCTGTAATCCCAGCACTTTGGGAGACGGAGGCAGGCGGATCATGAGGTCAGGAGTTCAAGACTAGCCTGGCCAACATAGTAGAACCCCATCTCTACTAAAGATAAAAATTAGCCAGGCGTGGTGTCACATGCCTGTAATCCCTGCTACTTGGTGGCTGAGGCACAAGAATTGCTTGAACCCAGGAGGTGAAGGTTGTAGTGAGCCAAGATCACACCATTGCACTCCAGCACTCCAGCTTGGGCAACAGGACGAGACTCCATCTCAAAAAAAAAAGTATGCGGGCCAGGCATGGTGGCACACGCCTGTAATCCCAGCACTTTGGGAGGCTGAGGAGGGCAGATGGCTTGAGCCCAAGAGTTCAAGACCAGCCTGGGCAACATGGCAAAACCCCATTTCTGCAAAAATACAAAAAATATATATACACACACACACATATACACATATACACATATACACATATATATACATGTATATATGTCTATATGTGTGTGTGTGTATGTATATATGTGTATATATGTATATGTGTGTATATGTGTGTATATATGTATATGTATGTGTGTATATATGTACATGTGTATATATGTATATGTGTGTGTATATATGTGTGTGTGTATATATGTGTGTACAAATTTGTGTATATATATGTGTGTATATATATAGCACCAGGCATTGTTGGGGGAACCAGCCCCCAATATTTCAATGTAGGTTCTGTTTTCCCTAAGTGTTGGCCAGTCTGAGAAATAAAGAGAAAGAGTACAAAGAGAGAAATTTTACAGCTGGGCCTCTGGGGGTGTCATCACATATTGGTGGGACCATGATGGTGACCCCAAGCCACAGAACCATCAAGTTTTTATTAGGGATTTTTAAAGGGGAGAGGGTGTGCAAACAGGGAGTAAGTCACAAAGATCACATGCTTCAAAGGGCAATGAAGATCACAAGGCAAGGCAAAATTAGAATTACTGATGGGGGCCTATGTCCCGTTGTGCATGCATTGTCTTGATAAACATCTTAACAAGAAACAGAGTTTGAGAGCAGACAACCGGTCTGACTAGAATTTACCAGGCTGGAATTTCCCCATCCTAGTAAGTCTGAGGGTACTGCAGGAGGCAGGGCGTATTTCACTCCTTATCTCAATTGCATAAGACACTCCCAGAGCAGTCATCTATAGACCTACCCCCAGGAATACTATTCCTTCCCCAAAGTCTCAATTATTAATATTCCTTGCTTGTAAAAGAATTCCGTGATATTTCTCCTACTTACACATCCGTTTATAGGCTCTCTGCAAGAAGAAAAATATAGCTGTATTCTGTCCAACCCCGTAGGCAGTCAGGCCTTATGGTTATCTTTCCTTGTTCCCTGAAAATCGCTGTTATTCTGTTCTTTTTCAGGGTGCACTGATTCCATATTGTTCAAACACACACATTTTACAATTTATACAGTTAACGCAATCATCACAGGGTCCTGAGGTGTGACATACATCCTCAGTTTACAAAGATGATTGGATTAAGAGATTAAAGACAGGCGTAAGAAATTAGAGTATTGATTGGGGAAGTGATAAATGTCCATGAAATCTTCACAATTTATGTTCAGAGATTACAGTAAAGACAGGTATAAAAAATTATAGAAGTATTAATTTTGGGAACTGTTAAATATCCATGAAATCTTCACAATATATGTTCTTCTGCCTCAGCTCCAGCCAGTCCCTGTGTTCGGGGTCCCTGACTTCCCACAACAGTCCATGGTGGCACATGCCTGTAGTCTGAGATACCTGGGAGTCTGAGGTGGGACAGTCATTGAGCCCAGTGGTGGAGGCTGCAGTGCGATGCATTTGCGATACTGCACTGCACTCTAGCCTGGGCAACAGAGTGATACTCTGTCTCAAAAATATAAAATAGACTGGTTGTGATGGCTCACGCCTGTAATCCCAACACTTTGGGAGGCCAAGGAAGGTGGATCACAAGGTTAGGAGATCAAGACCATCCTGGCCGACATGGTGAAACCCCATCTCTACTAAAGATTAAAAAAATTAGCTGGGTGTGGTGGCACGTGCCTGTAATCCCAGCTACTCGGGTGGCTAAGGCATGAGAATTGCTTGAACCCGGGAGGCAGAGGTTGCAGTGAGCCAAGATCACACCATTGCTCTCCAGCACTCCAGCCTGGGTGACAGGGAGAGACTCGGTCTCAAAAATATATATTTTTTTATTTATATATGTGTATTTATATATATATATATATATATATTTATATATACACATACACACAGGCCAGTCATGGTGGCACATGCCTGCAATCCCAGCACTTTGGGAGGCTGAGGAGGGCAGATTGCTTGAGCCCGAGAGTTCAAGACCAGCCTGGGCAACATGGCAAAACCCCATTTATGCAAAAAATAAAGATATATAGCCAGGCATGGTGGCACACACCTTTAGTCTGAGATACCCAGGAGGCTGAGGTGGGACAATCATTGAGCCTAGTGGTAGAGGCTACAGTGTGACACATTCATGCTACTACACTCCAGCCTGTGCAACAGAGTGAGACTCTGTCTCAAAAAAATAAAATAGGCTGGGAGCAGTGGCTCATGCCGGTAATCACAGCACTTTGGGAGGCCGAGGCAGGTGGATCACGAGGTCAGGAGATCAAGACCATCCTGGCTAACATGGTGAAACCCCGTCTCTATTAAAAATAAAAAAATTAGCTGGGTGTGGTGGCGCATGTCTGTAGTCTCAAGTACTCAGAAGGCTGAGGCAGGAAGATGACTTGAACCCAGGAGGCGAAGGTTGCAGTGAGCCGAGATCATGCCACCACACTCTAGCCTGGGGACAGAGCAAGACTCCGTCTCAAAAAAAATGAAATAATAAAAAATAAAGTATGTGTATAAGAAAAGGTCTAGAGTATATATAATAAGTTAATATTTTTTTTTGAGACAGAGTCTTGCTCTGTTGCCCAAGTTGGAGTGCAGTGGCGCGATCTCTGCTCACTACAAGCTCCGCCTCCCACGTTCATGCCATCCTCCTGCCTCAGCCTCCCAAGTAGCTGGGACTACAGGTGCCTGCCACCATGCCCAGCTAATTTTTTGTATTTTTCGTAGAGATGGGGTTTCACCGTGTTAGCCAGGATGGTCTCGATCTTCTGACCTCGTGATCTGCCTGCCTTGGCCTCCCAAAGTGCTGGGATTACAGGCGTGAGCCACCACACCCGGCCAATAAATTATTATAGTTATCTCCAGGTAGCAAGATTATAAATCTTTTAAATGTTCTTCAGCGTACTTTTAGGTATTTTGAAAAAATTGAATGATGGATGTTATTTTATAATCATAGCAAAATAATTTTAAAATTTAACTCTTTTAGAGGAAGCACCCAAAGAAATTTACACCAATGTAATATTTTCTACTTTTCTCACAATTTCTTATCACTGGTTTATATCAATCCTCATTCTATATGTAGTCTTTGATTATAATTCTATTATTTTTTAGCTCACAGTGATTTCATGCTCCTCAAGGATAAAGATACTACTGTCTTATTAATATTCTATTCTCAGCAGCTAGAACAGTGCCAAGATTATAGAGGAACTGGATAAATACTTGTTACAATTAATAATTATAATTAATATTATAACAATAAGTATTCATTACAGTTAAATTCTCAGGATTATGTGTCACCTCTAGAGCTTCCTATCAGGTATTACGGCTCTTTTTTTGTTGTTTTGTTTGAGACAGAGTCTGGTGCTGTCACCCAGGCTGGGGTGCAGTGGTGCAATCTCAGTTCACTGCAACCTGTGCCTCCCAAGTTGAAGTGATTCTCGTGCCTCAGACTCCCGAGTACTTGAGACTACAGGCATGCGCCACTACACCCAGCTAATTTTTGTGTTTTTAGTAGAGATAGGGTTTCACTGTGTTGGCCAGGCTGATCTCAAACTCCTGGCCTCAAGCAGTGCACCCACCTCAGTCTCCCAGAGTGTTGGGATTACAGGCGTGAGTCATTGCGCCCTGCCCTTAAAGCTCTTTTGAAGGCATTCTCTAGTCACCATTTGATTTTCTTTTCATTTCTGTTTTCTTCATTGTTGTTTGAGGTCCTACCCTGTTGCCCAGACTGGAGTGCAGTAACATGATTATGGCTCACCACAGCTTTGACCTCCTGGGTTCAAATGATCCTCCCACCTCAGCCTCCCAAGGAGCTGGGACCTCGGGTACACGTCACCACACCTGGCTAATTTTTCTTATTTATTTTTTTATAGAGATGGGGTCTCCCTGTGTTGCCCAGGCCAGTCTCAAACTCATGGGCTCTAGCAATCCTCCTACTTTGGCCTCCCGAAGTGCTGGGATTGCAGGTGTGAACCACCGCCCCGGCCTGTTTTTATGTTTTTAATTGCAAACATTATATGTGCTTGAATGCAGAAAACTTGGAAAGCACAGAAAAGCAAAAGAATCAGCTCCCATAAAAAAGACTGCCAGTCCTTTTTTTCTTTTTGTAGCAAATGACAATTTTTTCCATAATATTTCTACTAATCATAGTGAATGTCTCAACTAGACTTTCCTAACACGCACTTTAGATTCTCTACTTTTTCTTTTATTTGAAAGAATATAAGAGTAAAAGTTACACTGGACACACAAAAAGCCTGGGAATAGTTTCTCACCGATCAGAAAATAAATATTTTCTTCTTTATTTTGTTTTATTCTGCTTTTATTATACCTTGCTTTTATTTTCTTATTTTCCGAGACAAGGTCTGGCTCTGTCACCCAGGCTGGAGTGCAGTGGCATGATCACAGCTCACTGCAACCTCTGTCTCCCGGGCTCAAGTGATCCTCCCACCTTAGCCTCCTGAGTAGCTGGGACCACAGGCATGCACCACCATCCCTGGCTAATTTTTGTGGTTTTTTTTTTTAATAGAAATGGAGTTTCACCACATTGCCCAGGCTAGTCTCAAATTCCTGAGCACGAGCAATCCACCCATCTCAGCTCCCAAAGTGCTGGGATTACAGGCATGAGTCAGCACCCCTGGCCCATACTTTGCTTTTAAGTGAAAGCTTTATATGTATAAAATGCACTCCCTGGTTGAATCAAATGCAACTTAGTCACCTGTTGTTTTATAAACTGCTTCAGTGAGACAGTCCCCAGAATTACTTTAGGTTTAAAGGAGTCTATATTCCCAACACAGAAAATAACTTTCAACTAAAATTAAGATTTTGACAAGAGAAATTTAAGTGGTTTCATGACACTAAACACAGACCCTTGGGGAAAATAGCATCATTCCAGTAAAGGAGGAGGTTTGCTGACTAGTTGTGAGGTGAAATCAAATAGGTTGTACAATCAGGTGCCCCAGAGGACAAGTGTGTAAACAGCTGAAGGTAGTGGAGAAGTTAGTGATAAAACACTGTGGTTGGGAAAAGGATGAACTCTCAGGGCCTGTGGCTCTGTGAAGTGGAGATGAGACTAAGGAGAGCGAGAAGTCATTAATGTAAACGTTAAAGACTACACCCCATTTATACCCCTGATGGTGAAAGAGGGGCAGATGGGATATTTGAAAAGGTGGCAAGCCACTGTCACATATGGGACAGAGAAAGGTTATAAAAAGTATATATATATACTGAGCTATTCATACGTGAGAAAGGTTTGCTGTCTGGTGTCTAGTACGTGAACTCCCTTAGAAGTTGGGAAGGGAAAGATAAGATCTACTCTCATTTCTTTGTTTTTATTTTTTGAGACAGAGTCTCAAGTCTGTCACCCAAGCTAGAATGCTGTGGTGCAATTTCAGTTCAGTGCAGCCTTGACCTCCCGGGCTCAAACAATCCTTCCACCTCAGCCTCCCAGGTAGCTTAGGACTACAGGCACACACCACCACGCCCAGCTAATTTTTATGTATTTTTGTAAAGATGGGATTTTGTCATGTCACCCAAGCTGTGCTCAAACACCTGAGCTCAAGCAATCCGCCTGCGTCAGCCTCCCAAAGTGCTGGGATTACAGGCGCACACCACCATGTCCAACTTTCCTTTCTTTAGTTCTTGCCTTGCAATGAAACAGTTCATTTACTTGGACAGTTTACTAATGGTCCGAGGTTACGTCTTACTACAAACAACTGGTTCGAGCCCACCTGCCTAACGTGATTATCTTCATTTTACTACAGGTATGTCAGCCAGGTAATTGTCTGTGACATGGCAGTGAAGAGGAAGTGGCATTTCCTGTGCAATTGCTGGCTGGCTGTGGACCTCGGAGACTGTGAGCTTGACCGCGTCTTCATCCCAGTTTCAAAGAGACAGCTCTTTTCCTTTAGGTACTGTTGGAAAATTACTATTAACAGTGAACATTGATGTTCACTATTAATTGAATTGTTCACTGTTGAATTGTTTTTATGTGCAAATTAACATTTTATTAATATGTTATTTCAAACATACGTAAGCTTTACTGTTGTGGTTGTAAATGGTGTAAGCATTACCTTAAAAATCAGAAGGAAGACAAAAAGACATTTGCAGTATAAAAATTATAAATATTGCCCTTATTTTCTGAAACTGTTAACCTAGAGAATCATTGATAAATAATTTACTAAGATATCAAGGAATAAAACAATCACTCAGATCAATAGAATATAAAAAGGATACCACTACTTCTATTTATGAGAACAAAATATAAAAAATAAAGGAAAGTATGAGAGGGCTGTAGCCTTCAACTGATTTTCGAAAACACTAGTAAACTGGCCAGGCACCGTGGCTCACGCCTGCAATCCCTGCACTTTGGGAGGCCTAGGCAGGCAGATCGCTTGAGGTCAGGAGTTCAAGACCAGCCTAGCCAATATGGCAAAACCCTGACTCTACTAAAAATACAACAATTAGCCAGGTGTGGTAGTGCACGCCTGTGATCCCAGCTACTCAGGAGGCTGAGGCAGGAGAAGTGCTTGAACCTGGGAGGTGGAGGTTGCAGTGAGCTGAGATTGCCACTGTACTCCAGCCTGGGTGATGGAGTGAAACTCCGTCTCAAAAAATACAAAGATGCTAGTAAACCAAAATAATTAAAGCAATGTGGTACTGGTGAATTCAGACCAGGAGAACAGTATAATGTGTGTATCGACTTCTGTATCTTTCTAGGTATCCATGTATCTTTCTATGTCTCCTGAATGCTAAAGATGAGAATATGCCTAGGAGAATATACCTCTGCTATCTGACATCCTTCTTATCTTCAGCTTTCCGGTTCAATATTAGGGCTCTCGGCTTTTTCCTCATGGGAACAAGATGATTGCAAGAGGCCCAAACGTCATCTCCTGGCCGGACATGGTGGCTCACGCCTGTAATCCCAGGACTTTGAGAGGCCAAGGTGGGCAAATCACTTGAGGCCAGGAGTTTGAGACCAGCCTGGCCAACATAGCAAAACCCCATCTCTACCGAAAGTACGAAAATTAGCCAGACATGGTAGCATGAGACTGTAGTCCCAGCTACTTGGGAGGCTGAGTCAGAAGAGTGGCTTGAACCCGGGAAGTGGAAGTTGCAGTGAGCCAAGATAGAGCCACTGCGCTTCAGCCTCAGCGACAGAGAGAGACCCTGTCTCAAAACAACAACAAAACCAACCAGCCAAACACCATGTTCTTACATTAAAATGCCTAAAGGCAAAAACATGGAGCTGTTTCTTCTGAGACCACACTCCTATCCCGATCTTGTGTGACTGAGTAGTTAGGATGTCCAGAACAGCAAGAAATGTCTATTTCTTTATTAAGATCTGCTCCAATAACACTTGCTGCGTAACAAATTGCTCCCAAAACTGAGTGGATTAAAACAACCACTTTACTTTTCTCCTGGTTTTGTGGGTCAGAAATTCAGTAAGACCATGGCTGGGGAGTTTTCCCTCCGGCTCTTTCATCCTGGCTGGGTCTGTACTCATCTGTAAGTTCCTGTTAGATTTCCAAAAAGTATTCGCTCACAAGGTCAGTAGGGGGCGCTGGCTGTCAACTGAGAGCTTATCGGTGGCTGTCAACAAAGCACCTACGCGTGGCTCCAGCCTCAGGAGAGTGGCCTTTTTCATAGGGTGGCTGTCTCCCTCCAGAATAGGCAGTTCAACAGAACTAAGTAGGGGCTTTGGCCTTTTATGTCCTCACTTTGAAAATCAGATTCAAGGCCGGGCGCGGTGGCTCAAGCCTGTAATCCCAGCACTTTGGGAGGCCGAGATGGGCGGATCACGAGGTCAGGAGATCAAGACCATCCTGGCTAACATGGTGAAACCCTGTCTCTATTAAGAAATACAAAAAACTAGCCGGGCGAGGTGGCGGGCGTCTGTAGTCCCAGCTACTCGGGAGGCTGAGGCCGGAGAATGGCGTGAACCCGGGAGGCGGGGCTTGCAGTGAGCTGAGATCCGGCCACTGCACTCCAGCCCGGGCGACAGAGCGAGACTCCGTCTCAAAAAAAAAAAAAAAAAAAAAAAGAAAATCAGATTCAAGGGGGAGGGCCGGGTATGGTGACTCACTCCAGTAATCCCAACACTTTGCGAGGCTGAGGTGGGCAGATCACCTGAGGTCAGAACTTTGAGCTCAGCCTGGCCAACATGGTGAAACCCCTTATCCACCAAAAATACAAAAATTAGCCGTGCACAGTGGTGCATGCCTGTAGTCCCAGCTACTGGGGAGACTGAGGCAGGAAAATCACTTGAACCCGGGAGGTCGAGGCTGCAATAAGCTGACATCGTGCCACTGCACTCCAGCCTGTGCAAAGGAGCAAAGATTCCATCTCAAAACAAATAAGTCTTGAAACTAAAAATCAGGGACTCTCAGCAAGCAAGAAGTGGAAAAAAAAAAACAAAAATAAAAACAAAAAAAAATGAGTTCCTGTCTCCAAAACAAACAAGAAATATATATTTTAAATTGTGTGTTGCTTGTGTATAGGAATAAACTGGCGGAAATCGTCTCTCCTTTATGAAAACTTAAGGAGTAGTGAATACTATTTCCCCTCCGTGGACCCGATGCAGTTCTAGGTTTGGTTTGTTTTGTTTTGATTTTTGAGATAGGGTCTCAATGTGTTGCCCAAGCTGGTCCCAAACACCTAGGCTCAAGCAGTCCTCCTACCTCAGCTTCCTGAGTAGCTAGGATTACAGGCATACACCATTGCATCCAAAGTTCTAGTATTTTTAAAACATATATAGGTATATTTATTCGAACATTTTTGTTGTTGAAATGTGATTTTTTATCTGTTTAATCTCTGTGTTTCCAATAGAGGAATGACTGTGAGTTTAATTCTCCTTCAGTTACATAAGTTTTTACCATACAGACATATTTTACATGTCTATTGGATATTTATTAGGAGCGTTTAAGTGCATGTTATTCTTCTGGAGACATTGGGTTTTTTTTTATTATTATATAGGTCTCTCTTTGATCCTGTTGACACTTTGTATCTTAAATTCCATTTTATATTAACTAAAGAAAGTTGACATACTGATATTATTGTTTGTTCTTATCTTTTTACTTTCAGCCTTTTTTATGGTTTTGCTTAGAGTTATGTCTTGCAAGCAACATATAACTGGATATTTAAAAAACCAGATCTAATAATGTCTATCTTTTGATACATGACTTTACTATGTTTACATTAATTATGATTACTGATCTATTTGGACTTACTTTACCATATTATTTTGCATTATTTGTTATAATCCATTCTCTTTATCTACTTTCCACATTGTCAAATTGACAGGTTTTGTGGTTTTTTTAAGGTTCGTTGCCTCTTGTTGATTGTTTTTTGAGATGAAGTCTTGCTCTGTCACCCAAGCTGGAGTGCTGTGGCATGATCACAGCTCACTGCAGTCTCAGCCTCGCTGGCCTCATCCTCCCACCTCAGCTTCCTGAGTAGCTGGTACTACAGGTGTGTGCCACCACGCCTGGCTAATTTTAAAACTATTTTTTGTAGAAACAGGGTCTCACCATGTTGCCCAGGCTAGTCTTGAATTCCTGGGCTCAAGTGATCTGCATGTCTTGGTCTCCCAAAGTGCTAGGATTACAGATGTGAGCCACCATGCCTGACCACTTCTTGTATTTTTTAATCTTTGCTGGTTTAGAAACTATACATTGTGGCCCGGTGCAGTGGCTCAAGCCTGTAATCCCAGCACTTTGGGAGGCCGAGACGGGCGGATCACGAGGTCAGGAGATCAAGACCATCCTGGCTAACACGGTGAAACCCCGTCTCTACTAAAAAATACAAAAAACTAGTAGGGCGAGGTGGAGGGCGAGTAGTAGTCCCAGCTACTCCGGAGGCTGAGGCAGGAGAATGGCGTGAACCCGGGAGGCGGAGCTTGCAGTGAGCTGAGATCCGGCCACTGCACTCCAGCCTGGGCGACAGAGTGAGACGCCGTCTCAAAAAAAAAAAACCAAAAAACTATACATTGTATTTTTTCCTCTTTCTCCTCTTCTTTTTCCACTTCCTGCTTCTCTTCCTCCTTTTCCTCTTCTAATTCTTTTTATTGGTTACTTTTAATTTTTAACACGCTTTTTCTCTATATTAATTTTCTAAGAATGTTTCTTCTGTCGGAACATGACAAAGAATTAGCAATGCTTTAACCATTCTTGAGTAACCTCTCTCCCAATTCCCATGTTTTAAATTACTCTCTAGTGGTTTGGTTTTACCATTATGTTTTTAGATGCACAAAAAAGGCTTTTCCTTTCATAATTCACAGTTAAATATATTAATAATGTAGTAATTTTTCTGTTTATTCTAGTTTTCTGTATTCTTTGCTTTTTGTTTGTTTGTTTGGTTGGTTGGTTGGTTGGTTTTTGAGATGGAGTTTCGCTCTTGTTGCCCAGGCTGGAGTACAATGGCGCTATCTCAGCTCTCTCAGCTCACCACAACCTCTACCTCCCAGTTTCAAGTGATTCTCCTGCTTCAGCCCCCCAAGCAGCTGGGATTACAGACATGCGCCACCACGCCCAGCTAATTTTGTATTTTTAGTAGAGATGGGGTTTCTCCGTGTTGGTCAGGCTGGTCTTAAACTCCTGACCTCAGGTGATCCGCCCGCCTTGGCCTCCCAAAGTGCTGGGATTACAGGTGAGGGCCACCGCGCCCAGCTTAGTTTTCTGTATTCTTTTTGTGGCTTTTTTTTTTTTTTTTTTTTGAGACAGGAGTTTTGCTCTGTCACCCAGGCTGGAGGGCAGTGGTGCAGTCTCAGCTTACTACAACCTCCGCCTCCCAGGTTCAAGCAATTCTCCTTTCTCAGCCTCCCAAGTAGCTGGAATAACAGGCATATGCTGCCATGCCTGGCTAATTTTTTGTATTTTAGTAGAGATGGGGTTTCCCTCTGTTGCCCAGGCTAGTCTCAAACTCTTGCTCTCAGGCAGTCTGCACGCCTCACCCTCCCAAAGTGCTAAGATTACAGGCATGAGCCACCGTGCCCGGCTTTTTTTTTTTTTTTGAGATGGAGTCTCACTCTGTCGCCCAGGCTGGAGTGCAGTGACGTGATCTCATCTTACTGCAACCTCCGCCTCCTGGATTCAAGCGATGCTCCTGCCTCAGGCTCCTGAGTAGCTGGATTACAGGCACCCACCACCACGCCTGGCTAGTTTTTGTATTTTTAGTACAGATGGGGTTTCACCATGTTGGCCAGGCTGGTCTCGAACTTCCGACCTCAGGGTGATCTGCTCACCTCGGCCTCCCAAAGTGCTGGGATTAGAGGCGTGAGCTACCACGTCCAGCCAGTTTTCTGTATTTCTTATCGTTATTCTGGGCTTTTTTCTTCTTGTTGAAGTAGCTCTTTTAATAGTTCTAATGAGAAGTGTGTGTCCATCTTTACTCTTGACTCATAGTTAGCTATTTAACTGGATAGAAATTTTTTGTTATTTTTCCCTTAACACATTGAAGATTTTAATACATTGTCTTCTGCCTGTGCAGCAGTTCCTAAGCAGAAGCACTGTGACAGCTATATGGCTGGCGGGTAACACTTCCGTTTGGCTTGCAAGAAGACAGTAAGCACAGGCGGATTTATCGTCTTAGTAGACTGACCCTTTATTTTTATTTATTTATTTTTTGGAGACAGAGTCTTGCTCTGTCGCCCAGGCTGGAGTGCAGTGGCGTGATCTCAGCTCACTGCAAGCTCCACCTCCCGGGTTCACGCCATTCTCCTGCCTCAGCCTCCCAAGTAGCTGGGACTACAGGCGCCCGCCACCACGCCCGGCTACTTTTTTTGTATTTTTTAGTAGAGATGGGATTTCACCCTGTTAGCCAGGATGGTCTCGATCTCCTGACCTCATGATCCGCCCGTCTCGGCCTCCCAAAGTGCTGGGATTACAGGCTTGAGCCACCGCGCCCGGCCTAGACTGACCCTTTAATAAAATGTCCTTTATCTCTAGTAATAATTATTGTCTTGAAGTATATTTTGTCTTATATTATTAGTATAGCCACTCCAGCCCTTTTTTGATTGCTGTTTCCATGGAATACTTTTTTCCATCTTTTTAGTCCAGTGGCGTGATCTTGGCTCACTGCAACCTCCCGGGTTCAAGCAATTCTCCTGCCTTAGCCTCCCGAGTAGCCAGGACTACAGGCACGTGCCACCATGCCTGGCTAATTTTTGTGTGTTTATTAGACATGGGGTTTTGTCATGTTTGCCAGGCTGGTCTCGAACTCCTGCCCTCAAATGATCCTCCCACCTTGGCCTCCCAAAGTGCTGGGATTACAGGCATGAACTACCACTACCTGCCCATCCTTTTAATTTCAGTTCATTTGTGTCTTCATATCTAAATTATGTCTCTTGTTGACAGAATACAGCTGGATTAGGCATTTTTTGGTCCATTCTGCCAATCTCTATCTTTTAATTTGTGAGTTTAACCTATTTACATTTTATATAATTACTAATAAGGTGAGGTTTGTATCTGCCATGTTGCTATTTGTTTTCTGTCTGTACCGTATCTTTTTTGTTCCTCTGTTTCTTTATCACTGCCTTTTTTTTTTTATCTCCATCACAAATGGGGTTCAACAGTTACCCACACCTACTGGCATAGAATCTTCCAGTGGACATCACTGCCTTCTCTGTGTTAAATGGATATTTTCCAGTCTACCATGTTCTTTTGTCATATCTTTTACTATATCTTTTTAAATTATTTTCTTTATGCCTCCGCTGGGGATTATAATTAAAATTCTAATTTATGACAACCTAGCTGGATTACTATCAACTTAATTTCAATAGTATACAAAAATTTCACTCTTATAGCTCAGTTCCCTTCCTGCTCCTTTGTGCTACTGTTGTCATACAAATTACATCTTCGTGTATTGTGTGTCCATAACATAGATTCATAATCACTGCTGCATGTAGTTATTTTTTAAGGCAGAAATGTTGCAAGCTATATATTTATTTATGTTTATGTTTACACTATTTTTACAATTTTTAAAGTTATGGCAAAAACCATAACATTTACCATCTTGACATATTTAAGTGTTCAGTTCAGTAGTAGTATATGTATTCACATTGTTGTGCAACAGAGCTCCAGAACTTTTTCACCTTGCAAAACTGAAACTCTACACCCATTGAACAACTTCCTGTTTCCTCCACCTTCCAACCCTTGGCAACTATTCTGTTTCTATACATTTGATTACTTCACATTCCTCATGTAAGCAGAACCATACAGTATTTGTCTTTCTGTGACTACCTTATTTCATTTATCATAATGTCCTCAAGGTTCATTCATGTTGTAGTACGTGTAAGAATTTCTTTCTTTTTTGGGCCAGGCGCATTGGCTCACACCCATCATCTTAGCACTTTGGGAGGCCAGGGCAGGTGGATCACCAGAGGTCAGGAGTTCAAGACCAGCTTGGCCAACATGGTGAAACTCCATCTCTACTAAAAATACAAAACTTAGCCAGGCATGGTTGTGGGTGCCTGTAATCCCAGCTACTTGGGTGGCTGACACAGGAGAATTGCTTGAACTTGGGAGGTGAAGGTTGCAGTGAGCCAAGATCACGCCATTGCACTCCAGCCTAAGGGACAAGAGTGAAACTCCATCTCAAAAAAAAAAAAAAAATTCTTCCTTTTTAAAGCTAAGTGATGGGCCAGGTGCAGTGGCTCACACCTGGAATCCCAGCACTTTGGGAGGTTGAGACCGGTGGATCACTCGAGCTCAGGAGTTCAGGACCAGCCTGGGCAACATGGCAAAACCCCATCTCTACAAAAAATACAAAAATTAGCCAGGTGTTATAGTTAGTACATTCTCATGCTGCTATGGAGACATGCCTAAGACTGGGTAATTTGTGAAGGAAAGATGTTTAATTCACTCACAGTTCAGCATGGCTTGGGAGGCCTCAGGAAACTTATAATCATGACGGAAGGGGAAGTAAACACATCCTTTTTCACATGGTGGCAGCAAGGAGAATGAGTGCCCAGTGAAGTGGGGAGCACCTTACAAAACCATCAGGTCTTGTGAGAACTCGCTCACTATCACAAGAACAGGATGGGGGAAACCAACCCCATGATTCAGTTATCTCCACCTGGTTCCTCCCATGACAGAGGAGAGGATTTTGGAAACTACAATTCAAGATGAGATTTGGGTGGGGATACAGCTAAACCCTATTAGATGTGGTGGTGTGTACCTGTGGTCCCAGCTACTTGGGAGGCTGAGGTGGGAGGATCACTTGAGTCAGGGGGATGGAGGTTACAGTAAGCTAAGATCTCACCACTGCACTCCACTCCAACCTGGGTGACCCAGCAAGACCCTGTCTCAAAAACAAACAAAAAACTAAACTAAATGATATTCCGTTGTGTGTGTGTGTTTATATACACCACTTTTTTTGTTTGTTTTTTAGATAGAGTCTTTCTCTGTAGCCCAGGCTATAGTGCAGTGGTGCGATCTCGGCTCACTGCAACCTCTGCCTTCTGGGTCCCATTACATTAATTTCTTATGGGCTGGATTATTATTTTCCCTCTCCCTCCCACTCCTCTCCCTAGCACTGCACCTCCACACACACACATACCATCCCTCCCACCCCTTCCACCACAAACACCATCCCTGACTGGTTTTGCTACTGTTTTCATTCCAACCCTTCACATGTCTAGTCTAGAACTGGGTCTTATTATATGGAACTTTGGAGCTCCTATTTTTCAGTGAAATTAATGAAACTAGGAGTGTTGCAGATCTTGTCATGAGTCTTGGATCTCTTGACTCAGTTGCCGGTCATGAAGCTGTCCTTTTTTTCCTCACCTCCTTACTATAAATGTGTAGCCCTACAGAGGTGGTTTTGTTCTGACGTATCCTTTCATGAGCTCCAGCCTCAACCCTAGCTTCTAGCAGTGAAGTTGGTTGTCTCCCGCCCTTTCCTGCACCCAATGAAACATTTTGAGTTTCAGTCACCCTACAAAAGTCAAGCTCCCACTTTTGTACTGCCTTCTTCCAGATCAGGAGCTCAGTACTCCTGTGGCTTCTACCTCACTCTCACCACCTTGTTCTCTCATTCTGCTTCTCTTCCTCAGAAAGTTTTATTTTGTGTTTAATCCCAGCAAAGTCTTTTTGGTTCTTTCTTTTTAGATATTATTTGTAGTGCCTCCATATTTGGAGTAGAGAAAGTGCTCAGAGTATGAATTTACCAAACTATTTTGAGCAGTAGTTTAATGTAAACTTTTGAAGAGTAAAAGATTTATCAAAACTCTTATAAAGCTAAAACAACCATTTTTAATTTTAAACTCGCATACCGTATAAATTATCCTCAACAACCTTTTATCCTAAAATAACAAAAGAATCTTACATGGACACATTTGTGCGGTGGTAAAAGAATTTAAATAAAAGAATTACAATATCTGAAAGCTTATTCACAGAGGTGTTGAACAGAGGCTTGGGAGCTGTTACGTTGCTTGTTGCTGGGCAAATCACATCTTAAACTGGTGCACTTTCCGAAGAAAATCTTGTGTATTTCCTCTTCTAATTTCTCTTTTCAGACATCTGTTTTCCTCCATGATTGTCGAAAAGTTCACCCAGGATTATCTGTGGCTTTCAGTTGCAACTCGGCATCCCTGGAACCAGTTTACAAGGGTCCAACGGCTGTCTTGCTGCATGACACTGCTACTCTGCAACATGGTCATCAATGTTATGTTCTGGAAGATAAACAGCACCACTGCCAAGAGAGATGAGCAATGTACGGATGAGCCCTGATGTGTGTTGTTCGTAGTAAGCAATCCTTTTTTTTTTTGGCAGGGTCTCACTCTGTTACCCAGACTTGGTCTGGAACTCCTGGCCTCAAGTGATCCTCCTGCCTCACCCTCCTGAAATGCTGGGATTACAGGCATGAGTCACCATGCCTAGCCTACTATGTAATACTTTTACTGTACTCCATTCTCCTTACTTTCAGGGTTAGAAACAGAATCATGTTGTGTGATATGGTTTGGCTCTGTGTCCCCACCCAAATCTCACATCCACCTGTAATCCCCTGTATTGGGGGAGGGACTTGCTGGGAGGTGACTGGATCATGGGGGCAGTTTCTCCCATGCTTTTCCCATGATAGTGAGTGAGTTCTCATGAGATCTGATGGTTTAATTGCTTGAACTGGACCACGGAGGCAGAGGTTGCAGTGAGCCGAGATTGCACCACTGCACTCCAGCACGGGTGACAAAGCAAAACTCCATCTCGTGGGGGGATAAAAACAGTGCGTGGCAGCTCCCCCGTCACTCTCCTGCCGCCATGCAAGATGCCTTGCTTTGTAAGGCATGGGAAGTGTAATGCCACGTAAGGTGCTTTGTAGTGCTTTGTAATGCTTTGTGATGCCATGTAAGGTGTCTTGCTTCTGCCATGATTGTAAGTTTCCTGAGGCCTCCCCAGCCATGAAGAACTGTGAGTCAATTAAACCTCTTCTCTTTATAAATTACCCAGTCTCAGGTAGTTCTTTATAGCAATGTGAAAACAGACGAATACATTGTGCCTTCATTTTTCCTCCACTGCCCTGGCATTAGAATACTCTAACAAATGTTCTCGGTGTTCTCATTCATTAACAAATGAAGCAGTATTAGGGACACAACATGGTCTTTACTGCCATGATAATTTTATCCCTAGATAAATGTAGTTAACTTCCTCAGTGAATAGTTAAACCTAGGAGAGGGATGACTTTGCGATTATGTTAATTGTTGATGATAAAAGTTGACCTCATGCTTTTCTTTCAGTGGGTCCATTTGCTGTGGCCTGGTCTGAGCTGCTGATCAGCATCTACACTGCTGTCATTCTCTTCCCCATCAATCTTGTCATTGGGCGGCTCTTCCCGTTGATTGAGCCACAGGAGACTCTGCCCCTCTTTCCTCCCATCCAGGCCTCCTGCCTCTCAGATGCTTCTGCTGAGCCTCTCTCTGCCACAATGGTAGTTGAGGTAAGTTTGATATCAAATTTTATTTTATATTTTATTTTATTGCTTGCTTATTTGTTTTGAGATAGGGTCTGGCTCTGTTGCAGAGGCTGGAGAGTGCAGTGGTGCAACCTCAGCTCACTGTAGCAGCCTCAAACTCCCGGGCTCAAGCAATCCTCCCACCTCAGCCTCCCAAGTAGCTGGAACTACAGGCATGTGACACCATGTCTGGCTAATTTTTGTATTTTTCTGTAGAGACAGGATTTCACCATGTTGTCCAGGCTAGTCTCAAACCCTTAGGCTCAAGCCATCCTACCACCTTGGCCTCCCAAAGTGCTGGGATTACAGGCGTGAGCTGCCACACCCAGCCAGTATCAAATTTTACAGATGAATTATATGCACCCAGCCAGGCACGGTAGCTCACACCTGTAATCCCAGCACTTTGGGAGGCCGAGGTGGGCAGATCACGAGGTCAGGAGATAGAGACCATCTTGGCTAACACGGTGAAACCCCGTCTCTACTAAAGAGATTAAAAAAAAAAAAAAAAAATTAGCCAGGTGTGGTGGCATGAGCCTGTAGTCCCAGCTACTCAGGAGGCTGAGCCAGGAGAATCGCTTGAACCCAGGAGGCAGAGGTTGCAGTGAGCCAAGATCGCGCCACTGCACTCCAACCTGGCGACAGAGCAAGACTCTGTCTCAAAAAAAAAAAAAATTACATGCTCCCCTTCCCCATACAGTGGAAGAGAGCAGTGGGAAGAATCTCATGGGAGGCTGTCAGGGTCCTGTTAACCTGTAATACATTTTTCCCAGTTCCTGTCCCCTGAGCTGTGATCAACCACACGCTTAGCTTTTACTCTTGATGATTAAGTATTCTGAGAACTAAATGGGAGTGCATGGCACTACTCTGGCCTTGCTTTAGTCTTTGATGTTTGATCAAATTGTCTCTTTTTTCATTCTGTATTCTCTCATAAAACTGGTATTGAAGCTACGGTGAGCTGTGAGGTGACTGCTTTCTGAAAAATTCAAGGAACATGGAAAAATTGCGGTTCTTCATGCTGAGCAAATCCCCTTCTGACTAAAGGAAACGGCCTTACCACCTGTAATTGCTACAAATGCTGAGTTAATGAAAAACAGGCTGATTTTTCTCATCTTGGTCCTACATTCAGGAATTAAAGGAAACTGTGAGATTCCTGCTCAGGAGAAATACATACCTACTCTCCAAGTGTGAGCAGCCGCCATGGAGTTCTTGTGACATTACTAAGCTGGTGAAACTTTTATCCAGCCTCATATCGTCTCACTTGGAGGGTCAAAGCTGTCATCAGCAGGCAGAGCGCCACTGGGCACGCGGTAAACTTCAGTAGATTTCAGTAGCAATCTTCCATCCGCCTCCCACTCCCTTGCATGTCTCTTACTTTCTTACTCATTTATAACCGACAGGCCTGATACAACCTTCTGGTTGTTTTAATTTCCTTAAGCTTCTAATATAGAGTTGATAGCTTTGTTCCCCTTGATGATTTCTAGACAATCTATCTCTATCTGGTGATACAAAGTACAGGATTAAGTAAAAAACACAAGCCAGGCATGGTGGCTCACGCCTGTAATCCCAGCACTTTGAGAGGCCAAGGTGGGTGGATTACCTGAAGTTAGGAGATCAGGGCCAGCCTGGCCAACATGGCAAAACCCTGTCTCTACTAAAAATACAAAAATGAGCTGGGCGTGGGGGCGGGTGCCTGCAATCCCAGCTACTGGGGAAGCTGACGCAGGAGAATTGCTTGAACCCAGGAGGCAGAGGTTGCAGTGAGCTGAGATCGGGCCACTACACTGCAGCCGGGGCAACATAGTCAGACTCCGTCTTGGAAAAAAAAGAAAAAAACACAGGTCAGGCAGGGTGGCTCACACGTGTAATCACAGCATTTTGGCAGGCCGAGGCGTGCAATCACCTGAGGTCAGGAGTTCAAAACCAGCCTGATGATGTGATGAAACCCTGTCTCTACTATAAATACAAAAATTAGCAGGGGGTGGCGGCACATGCCTGTAATCCCAGCTACTAGAGAGGCTGAGGCAGGAGAATCAGTTGAACCCGGGAGGTGGAGGTTGCAATGAACCAATACTGTGCCACTACACTCAGCCTGGGCGACAGAGCAAGACTCCATCTCAAAAAAAAAAAAAACACAGAAAAAATGTTTTCTGTATTAGACCCACATATCCTATCTGCTTTGTCAAAGACTGTTGAAACTTGTCATCCTTTTTCTTTTATGAGATGGTGAGATTATGAAATTTATGGATTCTCAAATATGATTTGAGTCTCCTGGGCACTTATTAGTATAGGTCACATGTACTGCCACTCTGGTGAAGAACTCGGTAAATAGGTTTTAAAAGTCTTTAGATCAAAGCTTAGAATTTTACAATTGCTACAAATTCACCAGCATCCTCAGAGAAGATGGTAGTACTGCAAGGGTTGGGTACAGTCCAATCTCTGCTAGTGGGAAAATACAGCCTCAAATCAATTAATGAATTGTTCATCTCTACCACTAATTGCTCCTTATTGAAATCCACTTGTAGGCCGGGCGCGGTGGCTCAAGCCTGTAATCCCAGCACTTTGGGAGGCCGAGACGGGCGGATCACGAGGTCAGGATATCGAGACCATCCTGGCTAACACGGTGAAACCCCGTCTCTACTAAAAAATACAAAAAACTAGCCGGGCGAGGTGGCGGCGCCTGTAGTCCCAGCTACTCGGGAGGCTGAGGCAGGAGAATGGCGTAAACCCGGGAGGCAGAGCTTGCAGTGAGC